>NW_028281442.1:172500-488750 GCF_059751285.1 Brachycentrus maculatus
CATTACACTACGGAGGCGGACAAAACCTAACTATCAAGCGATAGTAATCGCAATTTTTTTTGACATAGCAACATAGATGGATAAGGGCTTTTTACGGGGCTTACGACTGTCATAGACTGGTTTTTAAGTGATCACTTTACATACTGTAACATTCACCAATTCCACCCGCCTACGACTGTCGTAAGCCCCGTAAATGCCCGGACTTCCATATTCTTCTTCATATTTTTTGAGATGTCTAAAAATAATATGAAAAATAACTAAATTATCTCCTATAATTGGAGATAATTCAGATTTGTGAACAAGTATTCGGACACACTCAAAATGTTGTTAAACATTTTGATGAATAAGTATTTTCTACCCGTTCGGTGTCTTAAATTATCGGATTAAAAATAATATGAAGAGTAAGGAAGATGACATTATTACCGTTGACGAAATTCATTTTAAAATAAGTTAATAAGTTAATAATTTACTAAATTTTATTTATTGTAACTTACAATTCAATAAATGTGTCACGATTAAAAAAAAAAAAACGTTTAAATACAAGTGATTTTTTTTCACTCTAATATTTATTCAATATTACCCTGAACTGGTACCTGAAGCGGAAGGCTGACCACCTTTCCTTCATATATTAACGATTAAAATAACACTGCGCTTATATGATGCAGTGCCTTATGCACCATTAAGGTGCGGATAAGGGTTTGATATAGATATTAAACCTTACACAGACCCCTTGACGTTATTCAGGGACCCCCAAATCAATTTTTATTTTCTACGGACCCCCTGAACTATTCCGGGGACGCTTGGGGGTCCTTTTAGGCACCACTTTGGAAACCACTGACCTAAATAGATGCTATTTTCGTAATTACGAGTTTTCTTATTCGAATAATCATTCCCTCCCGCCCCTTATATCTCGAAACACGTGCTAACAATCCTAACAAAACTTCCCAAGAAGCATCTTCATGATTAATTCATTTTCTCAACATAGATGAAGAAGAATATTGTAGTAAAAGAGTTTCTGCTCAATGAAAAAGCTTCTTTATGTCACCATATCTATGGTAACATCTATGGTGATTTTCACTAGAGACATCTGTCTCTAGTGAAAATTCTAGTGATTCAATTCAAAGTTTCGAAATTAGATCATATATATAGAACTTCCAAAAATTTAAGTAGTGTGGCTGTCAATCATGGGTTGAATCGGTGAATGTTACACGTGTGTAAAGTGATCACTTAAACCAGCCTTAAAAGACGGTCATAAGCCCCGTAAATTCGCAGACTTCCATATTCTTCATCTTTGTTGAGATATAAATAATATGAAAAATAATATAAATAATGTCACAAAATAATATGAAAAATAACTCCTATTATTGGAGATAATCCAGATTTGTGAAGAAGTATTTGGACACACTCAAAATGTAAATTTTTCTATACAATTTTGTTGACTTTGGCGCTTCCTCAAGATGGCGCCTCAGCCCCGATCGTAAATTCAAATAACATCATGATTTGATAGGATATCGGATTACACGAGGGGGTAGGCAGATGAAATTACACGAATGTCTGTCCTTATTACTCGGGGAGAGTTCGGATAACATGTATCAATTTACTTTAACCCTTTCAACAGATATTGTCCCAGAGAATTTATAGTAATTTCTAAAATAATTTAAATGCTTACAAATACATTGGGATCTGGGATTTTAGTACTGTACGGTCATGGGTTCGTAAACAAGTCCAAACCTGTCTGCTTTGTTGCTGTTTGCTGTCTGCTTTTTTTATTTTCTATAAAATTTTGTCAGTCTAGATGTTGCTAGCAAACAGTAGACACGTTTCACGCGTTTACTAACTGTGTTTATTTTACCATATATACTGTGTTCGGAATTGCCAAGAAGCTATTTATTATTTTATTTTATTTTACTGATTTAGTATGCAGTAATACGGCTGTCCAACTCAAAACACAGTAAGGGACATTTTTCGTAGTACGTTTTTTTTTGCATTTTTGGACTAAGTAGGTTCTACTTAATCCAAAAATGCAAAAAAACGTACTACATCAAAAATAATCCTTACTATGTTCTTAGTTTGGACAGCCGAATAGTTTAAATGAGTTTTTTTTTTATTTCGAAAAATAAAAATGAGACTTTTATGCCTATTTTACTAGCATAAAATACTGTTGGGTCACAAACGACCCACTCACCAATACTATTGGGACAATATGTCCCAATTATTATTTTGCAATAATCAATAAATAATTTGATCATTTATTTAAATATTTATTTTTTAAAACTAAATTAACAATAAATATTTTGTGCTATAAATATTACATGAATTATAAAATTTAAAAAATCGTAGCGAAAGGGTTAAGAACGACGCCCATAAAACTCTAACAGGGTCTTATTAAAATCAAAATCGGGGATCGCGTTCTTAAATTGTAATATTTAATTTTTTAATTTTTATTTATTTAATATATTTACATTTTTATTTATAACATAAAACATTTGAATCATTTATACATATGGAAAACTTTTATATTTTGATTTGCTGTGTCTCTCCATAAAAGAGACTGTGCTCTTGTGCTTGGAGAGGGACTTACGTATAATAAAAGATATAATAGTCTTTTTTGTATATTTTTTCAAGATTTATTAACTGTTTTGTATATTAAAACCATTGATAACTTTGTGGTATGGTAATAAAACACTCTCCATAAAATTGGTATTACACAAAGTGGACGATGGCTGATAAGGGGAGTGTTTTATTAATTGATTCGGCAGTCACATATTGGTAACATATTGCATTACAGGACCCCACAAGATGGACTCCAAAAGTTTTAAGATGGAGACCTTAGGAGAACAAAAAAGGCATCTGAAGATCCCAAAAGAGATGGTCTGACGGCATAGTCGCTGTGGGGCGTAGAAGCTGGCTGCAAACAGCAACCGACCGCGGGAAATGGAAGGATACGGAAGGGGCCTATAACCAGCAGTGGAGGACAGAGGGTTCATGAACAAGAAGAAGAAGATTGTGGTAATATGTATTCATTTTTTATTAAATTTCACATAAAAAATGCCACTTTTTATGAAAATCTATTTTGACACGTGTTTTGTTGCATTTCGTACCATTTTCAAACACCGTATGTGAGTTCGCCTCCGTGTGTAATGATTAGCGTGTTTAACTATCTTGCTGGATGTCCCGGGTTCGATTACCAAGGGGGGGTGTTAATAAATATTAGTAAATTTACACTCTAATATATTTATTTAATATTACCCTAGACTGGCCCCTGAAGCTCCAGAGTGATCACCTCGACATTATGTAAGTAATGATCAAGATAACACTGCGTCAATACGATGCAGTGCCCTGTGCACCATTGGGTGCGGATAAAGGGTAGAATAAGAAGAGAATAAAAATATCAACAGCCTCTTTTTAGAAATTAAAAATATAAAAGACACAAACACTCTAAAAAAGAAACTTTACGAACCATACAAGCATATACAATATAACACTTTACAAGATAAGTCCCTCGTAACGCATAAACATATAAGTTTGTTCACCTGTAATATTTTTTAAAAATGTATAACAAACTATAAACAATAAAAAAAAAAACAAAAAAAGAACAAAAAGAAGAAAAAATACACTCTCCAAGCACAAGAGTTCAGTCTCTTTTTTGAAGACGCTCAACGTGATTAAAATAATGAGATTGTATTAAGTAGAGATGTATAGAAATTGTATTATAAAAATGTAACAATACTAAATAAGCACTTTTTGAAGCAAAATGCACAGCCGAAAATTTCAGTCACTGGTAATAAAACCTAATACAGTAACATCTAATGTAACTTGTAAAATACGAAAACAACATCATCATAACACTCCATGGAAATAAAAGCTTCCGAATAATTTCCATGGCGGGAAAACACATGCCATTAAAACCGGGCAACCTTATCGAGAGATTTGGTTCTGAGAGAGTGCGGGTAGCTACCCTCGCGCCGCCGCTACACCCCAGTCATTCCTCCTCCCCGCCGCGTCACCCCCGACCTACTTCTCCACCCTTGCCGATTTTCCAGGACGCCTCGGCGGACTAAATACTTGTTAGAATTTCCAGTTACAAACACGTGTTTTTCGCGAGCAGAAAATTTCCCCATTTCGCCCGCTCCTCTATTATTTATTGTCCTTTATTTCAGCACTATCAAAACGAACGATGCACGCCTAAAATAAGCACTTGACAAATTCGCAGCGCATAATCCGGTAGATATGTAGTACAATACTATACAAGGTATGGTAGTCTTGGAGTGAAGATTAAGTTATTTAAACTATGTGGTTCAAGACTTACCTATTCACTGGAATTGTAGCCCAGTTGGCCAAACTTAAATTACGCGGGAACGGGGATTTTTTCTGATTTAAATTCTTAAATAAAATCATATACATATATATATATATATATATATATATATATATATATATATATATATATATATATATATATATATATATATATATATATATATATATATATATATACATATATATATATATATATTAATTTTATGAAAGCAAGGAGATCAGTCTTTTCAATTACCAGTCTAGATTATTGTTAAATATTATAAATATCACAGTGAAAATAATAAAAATGAATTCTCATGTATATGATTATAATCCAGGATTCGGACCTCACATACTAATATAAGAGTTCCCGCTCAATAAAAAAAGCTTCTTTTCATCTCACCAGTAGATGTCTCTAGTGAAGTTCTAGTGATTCAAAAATAATGTTTCGAAACTGGTTCATATATATAGAACTTCCAAGAATTTAAGTGGTGTGGTAGTCTATAATGGGTAAAAATGATGAATGTTACACTGTGTAAAGTGATCACTTAAACCAATCTATGACGGTCGTCAGCCCCATCAATGCCCAGACTTCCATATTTATCTTCATCTTTGATGAAATGTCAAAAATAATATTTAAAACACGTATAGTTACTTATTTATTTCGTGTTTTTTCACGGATATATTTATTTAATATTACCCTGGACTGATACCTGAAGCGTAGGACTATTAACTTTACCTTCATGCGATTAGCGATCAATTTTACGCAGTGCCATATGCACCATTAGTTGACGAATAAAATAATAGGAGCTGGCAGTAAATCTTACAAAAAGATATACATATTAAATATTTGTAAAACAAATTTATGAAGTGAAAGTATTTGAAGAAAGGACCAGAGGAGATCGAAAACAAGCTTGGCATATTTCCAATACTTAAAAGATGTCAGGTAAGGAGTCGGAATAATCGGCGTGTATGTATGAGAAGATGTAGTAATGTGGAAGATGCAAAGATTGTTTTCAAAGGTAGATTGGTTTGGCGTTCTATTCTCTCTGCCCACCCCAGCAGGGAAGCTACGTGGTGGAAAGTTAGTTTTCGTAAATCTTACAGCAGTATCTACTTATAGTAATATAGGTCGTATGTGACTTGTTTGTGCCCTGAAGAATTATGAAATTTTGCATGCATATTTTCAGCTTTCATCTACTACTACTACTACTACCATCACGCCGTTTCCCCGCAGGGGTAGGCAGAGAGGATGGAATGCCACACTCTTCTTTCCTGACATACACTCCTCGCCTCCTTCACATCCATACATCTAGTCATACATGCCCTCCGATTACGCAGACTTTTGACACCGCCAGATTTTAGGTTCTGATTGATCTGATCGTGCTAAGTCTTTTTCGGTCGTCCACGTTCTGTTTTCCCTCTCACATTCACCACATATATTTTCTTAGTCATTCTCTCGCTATCCATTCGCTCCATATGTCCATACCACCGCAAAGAACTCTTCCTAATCTTTTCAATTATTCCTCGTTCAGCCTTGCATTCCTTTCTTTTATCTTCGTTTTTGATTCTGTCATACAATGATTTTCCACACATTCGTCTGAGGGAGTGCATTTCAACTGCGTTCACTCTGCTTTCATACTTTCAGTATATCCTGAAATATTGTACGCTAACGGTTTTAATAAAGCGATATTGACTTTAAAACTTCTGATAATAGCATTCTCCCCTTCCGCGAAAATTCAATCATTTTGTCTCCATCCTTTCCGCTCAATGTTGTTCTAAAATAAGGTTATATACGTGAACAATTTCGCTACACAACATACATATCGCTCACTCCTTTCAACAACGTCATACAAATATCAAATATCGTCAATATTCAGTTATGCGTGTTTTTGGAATGCCCAGAAAATGTACTATATCCCAGCAAAAGCAGCATATTTTCAACGTAATATTTACCCGCTACAGGGCAGAAAGTGATGTTTTTGCATTTTTAAGAAAAGGTATTGTTAAAAAAAAAATTTTAATTTACTAAATATTTTTCAAATGTAGAAAAAACATTCAGGCTTTACCTAAAAAGATGTGTTGCACGGCAAAAAGTTCAATTAGTGGCTTGATATTTATTTTTCATTTCATTATATTTTTAAACTTTAAAAACGATCTCCTGAAAAATCAAGTTTTTTTTATATATGACGTTGTCGAAACGAGTGAGCGATATGTTCTTATAACAAAAACCAATTTCGCTAGAAATATCAATGAAAACAACCATGCATGTAGATAATATTTCAATAAAATGAACGAATGGTTAAATAATATTTAGATTTTGTGGAATATTTCATATTTGTTCAATTATAAATGCCTCATCTACCTTATTTTTAAAAAGTACTTTTTGTTTTTTTTTTACGTAAATAGTGATGTGTTCATTATTAGTTTTAACACACATATTTAAATTTTATACTATTTTTGTAAGAAAAAAATTATAATCGTGTATTAAGTTGTCTTCTAGTATATAAAAGTATTCAGTTAGAATCTTATATACATTTCATGAAGGTGTGTGCTAAATAAAAAAAAAACTTTCTGAACTCAACCATAGATGGTGTCAATTAAAAAATAAATATAAATTCGGTTGTCAATCATGGGTTATATACGTATTATTTTTTAACATCTCATCAAAGATGAAGAAGAATATGGAAGTCTGGGCATTTACGGGGCTGACGACCGTCATAGGCTGGTTTAAGTGATCACTTTACACACATGTAACATTCACCAATTCTACCCATTATTGACAACCACACTACTCAAATTCTTGGAAGTTCTATATATATTAAACAATTTAGAAACCTTGTTCTTGAATCACTAGAACTTCACTAGACATCTATTGGTGAGATGTAAAGAAGCTTTTTATTAAGCAGAAACTCTTATATTAGTATGTGAGGTCCGAATCCTGGATTATAATCACACACGTGATAAACGCCAGAAAATACCATTTTCATTTTTATTATTCAGCTTATAATTTTACCAGATAATTTATTTACAACATTTTGAGTGTGTCCAAATACTTGTTCACACTCAAAACGTTGGTTATATACGTGTTTAAAATGATCACTTGCACCAACCTACGACAGGCTATAAGCCCTATAAATTCGTGACAAAATTCAAGTCATAAGCTTTAATAAAATGAGCCATAGAACACTCAGGGAAGCGACGTGATGGTTAATTATTTAGTAAGTTAATAGTAAGCTTTTAAGTTATATGAAAAGCGAGGTTCATTTTAAACAATTATCTCTTTAAACGTAGAGAAGGTGTGTTAGAGCCGAAATCATTATTGAAAAACCTCCCTTGGTAAATGAAACACTATAGTAAACCATTGATTAAAGTAATATAAAAAGCGAGGCTCATTTAAAATACGTATATATTTCTTTAAACGTAGAGTAAATGTTATAAAATAAAACAACTTTGTTTTAAATCACTTTTTATTGGTACACTTTTTCCAACCGGTTTCGACAAGAACCTTGTCATCATCAGGGTTTATGTAATAATTCTAAAACATTGAAATAATCATAGTTAGGTTATAGTTGATAACCCTATAATTATAGTTAGTTTACCAATAAAAAGTGGTTTAAAAAAAGTCCACCTCCGTAGTGTAATGGTCAGCACGCTCCGCTACCGTTCTGGAGGTCCTGGGTTCAATTCCCAGGGGGGTCAAATAAATATAAGTGATTTTTTCACTGTAATATTTATTCAATATTACCCTGGACTGGTACCTGAAGCGGACGGCTGATCACCTTTCCTTCATGTGTTAACGATCAAGATAACACTGCGTTTATACGACACAGTGCCCTATGCATTATTGGGGTGCGGATAGGGGGTTTATTTTATTATTATTAAAAAAAGTTGTTTTATTATTTTTAAAGTTTACAAAATGTGTCACAAAGTATCTGCGAAAAACATTCAAGAAAAGTAGAGTAAATGTGCTAAAACCGAAATCACGATCAAAAAACCTCCCAAAAAACTTGTATGTCTTCAAACGTAGAGTAAGTGTGTTCAAACCGAAATCATTATTGAAAAACCTCCTATAAAAACATGTATCTCTTTAAACGTAGAGAAGGTGTGTTAAAACCGAAATCATTATTAAAAAAACCTCCCTTGGTAAATTGAACACTACAATAAACCATTGATTAAAGTAATATAAAAAGCAATACTCATTTAAAACATGTATGTATTTCTTTAAACATAGAGTAAATGTGTTAAAACTTAAATCATTATTGAAAAACCTCCCATAAAAACAAGTATCTCTTTAAACGTAGAGAATGTGTGTTAAAATCTAAAATCATTATTGTAAAACCTCCCTTGGTAAAAGGAACACTATGGTAAACCATTTTGTGCCCGGGTGTCGAATTTTCACCCTTTCCGATCACACGACACACTCACGGCTATAAATTGGTGTGTCGCACAGCCGCGGAGGGTTGGAGCTTCCCACCCCCTATAGCGAAATTCGACAATATTTATCATCAAATAAAATGGACCGACCGATTGGCAAAACAGTATACGACTTTAACTGACTTACGCTCGCAATTGTGCCAGAAGAATGTGTGTGAAAATTAAAACGGTCATTTTTATTTTTATTTTAAAATTTAAAAACACGAGTTTTGACATCTCAACAAAGATGATGTAGAATTTGAAATTCCAGATATTTTCAGGGTTTACAGCTTGTTATAGGCTGGTTTTAGTGATAACTTTAAATCAAATTAACAATACCACCGAGAGAGCAATCCTCGTAAACTTAAAACCAAAATAAAACACACTTTTAACCCTTTCGTGGGCGGTGGGAAGATGTATTCCCACCTAAGGAAATGGCACAAAAAAGTCATTAGGAAGCGGTGTTTTCACTTGAATTATACTAATTCAACTGTTGACATGTTCTGGAATCTTTTCCAATCAAATATTTTACAACTAACGGTCAGTTTTCGACAGTACATCGTTCGGAGTGGACAAAGTCGAGATTTTTTGTGTCAGATTGACGAAAAGTTTATTCCCAAAATATCGTTTTATTCAGCGTTAAGTGCTTTCTAAGCTATAAACTATTATATGTCGATCACGGTATGTATTCATGTTTCCATTGATTAATAAATATCTGAAAACACGCACGTCGTTCATTTATAATCAAGTGTCAAATTGGTGGGAAATTTATATCCCATGGAACTAAATGTGACCAAAATTATAAGTGTATATTTTTTTTAATTATGTTTTTTTGTACTGTTAAATTTCATTATTATATTTAGATGGCTAAAAATGGAGTGAAAAATTGTGGCACTTATAGACGGTGCAGGGCTGCAGTACCAAAGCAATCGAAAAACGTACCAAATACTCGTATATTTGCAGCGGGTACGAGGTGCCATTTTGCGTGGACCCATGTTTCAAAAATTTCCATTGAAAAATATTTAATTATTCTGTCCTTTTTGTTTATTTAATGTTTACCTACTATAATTGTGTATTTTCTATATTTTTTAAGCATAATTAATATTTTAAAAATATGATGATATTTCCGTAGGATATATGCTTCCCACCACGATTATCTTTTAACCACGAGTATTTTTTTAAATATTTTATTTTTATTTTTATTATGAAATGGCTTAATTAATTGGTAATTATGAGGCATAAAATTTGCCCACCAAAGGGTTAACCAGTATTAATGGTGTGCCAACTTGAGATGAATAATTTATCGTTGATAACTAAACATAGATGAAGAAG
This sequence comes from Brachycentrus maculatus, assembly GCF_059751285.1. Taxonomy (NCBI): domain Eukaryota; kingdom Metazoa; phylum Arthropoda; class Insecta; order Trichoptera; family Brachycentridae; genus Brachycentrus; species Brachycentrus maculatus. Next base: position 182,548 of record NW_028281442.1, read on the forward strand.
AGGTCTGGGTATTATCGGAGCTTATAACCTGATATAGACATCATCAAACTGGTCTGATGATGTCGGTAACAACGATATTCGGTCACTGGTCACATAAAATATATAATATATGGAAAAAATAAGGTTCATAGTTGTAATTTTATTATTGTGTTTAAAAAGCAATTCCACCAAGAAATATCAATACAACGCTTAAATCTAATTAAAAATTAAAAGAGTTTATGTATATTACGAGGAGAAAACAAATCTGAGCAGTTACAGGGCTTACAAACTGTCATTGGGTAGTTTAAATGATCACTTAAAGAGCTATTAAAAAATGGGTAGTGGTAGGGGGTAGATTTGAAATACACCGACAGATGGTAGGTGTTCTATTCTCTCTATCTACCTCTTTGGAAAAGCGACGTAGCGTTTAGTCAGTTAGTTAGTTAAATAACCAAATAGAATTTTCTTATTGAACGACGGAATTTTCACGTTGACGGAGATGTAAAACATTTGTCGGGAACGATCTCTCTTTGATTTAACTTCGTTATCCTCTGCGGCTCCATCTCTTCTTATCCGTTCGGTATCATTCTAACTTAATTTCCTCCATCTTCCTCTCAGATCGACCGGCCTAGGGCCGGAATCTCAATGAGAAAGTAACATCATTTTAAAATACAAACCATCCCATAATCAGGGGTTTGTATTTGTGTTTATTTTAAAATTTGAATATGAAAGAATGGATGTTTTAAAATTTTTTGTTCGACAAATAATTTTGATATCTCGACAAAGATGGAGAAGAATATATCGTAGTCATATGGGGAAAGTGACCAAGTGCATTGTTTTACAAAAACGTTATCATTGACTATTTGATATCTTACTAGCTTAATATTGCCCTGAAAAAATCCCAAAGGATTTTAAACTTGGAAGTATAATATATTGACCAGTTAAAAATGACTAACTGCATTGGTGTTAATTTTCTTGCCAAGCAATAGTGACTTAAATGGCCCTCCTGAACATTTTACGTTTTGGTAGTTGGTCACTTTCTCTTGTACGACTACGATATGTATATATATATATATATATATATATATATATATATATATATATATATATATATATATATATATATATATATATATATATATATATATATATATATATATATATATATATATATATATATATATATATATATATATATATATATATACATACATTCGTCCGCCTCCGTAGTGTAATGGTCAGCACGCTCGGCTACCGTTCTGGAGGCCCTGGGTTCGATTCCCAAGGGGGGTAAAATAAATATAAGTGATTTTTTCACTGTCATATTTATTCAATATTACCCTGGACTGGTACCTGAAGCGGAGGGCTGATCACCTTTCCTTCATGTGTAAACGATCAAGATAACACTGCGTTTATATGACGCAGTGCCCCATGCACCATTGGGGTGCGGATAAGGGTTTTATTATTATTATATGTATGTATATATATATATATATAACGTGGTAATATTTTCCTTTTGAAAATTAAGTGTAAATAATATGTAAAGTGGGTGTATAATAATAAAATAAACAATGTGTTGCTTTGTAATTAAAGTTTATTCTTAATTTATCTTTATAATAATTTTTATATCTATCTATCTATCTATCTATCTGATTCTGACAGTTAATAATATTATCGGAAGTCTTTTGTTTTATTCTGAGCGACGCATGCGGCATCTGGTGGTAGAACTGTTTTATGTAGGTACTTTTTGTAAGTACTTAATAAAATGTATAGGTAGGTACCTAGTTATTTTATTACATCTCCCCCCTTGGGGATGAAAATTCATAGTAAAATTTTCACTCGTCCTCCGGATCATCTTCTTGTAGTGAAGGGACTGGTATAAGTTTAGTGATATGATAAATTTTTTTTTTTTTTCTTTCTTTCTTTTTTTTCCTTCTTTTTTTTCTTTTTTTTTTTCTTTCTTGTTTTTTTTTTCTTTCTTTTTTTTTTCGTTTTTTTTTCTTTCTTTCTTTTTTTTGTATTTTTTTTTCTTGACCCTTTTAAAGTAGACACAGTTTTTTTCAATCCATTTGTTTTTTTCTTTTGAATTCCTTCATTTTTATTCAGATCTCTTAAAGTATCTTCTAATATAACCAAATGTACAACTTTTAATTGTTCATCTGCATTTTCATTCGATTCTAAAACTGGATTCCTGCTTAGACAATCTACTTCTAAATTCTTCTTTCCTGGAGTATATTTTGTTTTATATTTTGTAGTATTTTTTTCTACTTTATTTTTATTTTCATTCTTCAAGCACTGTTTCTGTGTTATTTGTATGTCTTCATTTTTATTCTGATCTTTTAAAATATCTTCTAATTTAACCAAATTAACAACTTTTAATTGTTCATCTGCATTTTCATTCGATTTTAATACTGGATTCCTGCTTAGACAATCTACTTCTAAATTCTTCTTTCCTGGAGTATATTTTATTTTATCTTTCGTAGAAGTTTTTTCTACTTTATTTTTATTTTCATTTTTCAAGCACTGTTTCTGTGTTATTTGTATGTCTTCATTTTTATTCTGATCTTTTAAAATATCTTCTAATTTAACCAAATTTACAACTTTTAATTGTTCATTTGCATTTTCCTTCGATTCTAATACTGGATTCCTGCTCACACAATCTGCTTCGAAATTCTTCTTTTCTGGTGTATATTTTATTTTATATTTTGTAGAAATTTTTTTCACATGATTTTTATTTTTAATTTTATCACTAGTTCTTAAATTTCCACGTCTTCTTTGATTATCTTCTAATCGTTTTCTTTGATCATCTTCTAATTTTTCTCTCTCACTCCGAACATATTGTAGTAATTGTTTTAATACATCTAATGTTTCATAATCCATTTCCAATTAACAAAATTGTCGTTTTATAACGTGGTAATATTTTCCTTTTGAAAATTAAGTGTAAATAATATGTAAAGTGGGTGTATAATAATAAAATAAACAATGTGTTGCTTTGTAATTAAAGTTTATTCTTAATTTATCTTTATAATAATTTTTATATCTATCTATCTATCTATCTATCTGATTCTGACAGTTAATAATATTATCGGAAGTCTTTTGTTTTATTCTGAGCGACGCATGCGGCATCTGGTGGTAGAACTGTTTTATGTAGGTACTTTTTGTAAGTACTTAATAAAATGTATAGGTAGGTACCTAGTTATTTTATTACATATATATATATATATATATATATATATATATATATATATATATATATATATATATATATGTGGAATATTTACATGGCTTACGACCTGTTATATGCTTCAATTGACACCTTCTTTCACATATTACTTATCAGCATCATATTTGGTTGAATTTATCAACTTTTTTAATAACCAGAGCCCTTTATGAAATGTACGTTTCTTTCCGAATTATTTTACATACTAGGAGACGCTTGAAAACATAATTTTCAATTTAATTTATTTTCAAATAATTGGTTAAACTTTTATTTTAACCAATTATTTGACATTTATACTCGTATATGCATAATTAATACAAACCAAGAATTTGTGAGCACTTAAAATATTGAAATACATGTTTTATTGATATTCATATTTATTCTTCTCCTTTTTACACTTATCCGCACACAATCGTGCACAGGGCACTGCATCGTAAAGAAGGAGTCTTCCACTTTATCGAAAATTGCTCTTAAATTTATATATGCAAGGTTATTCATATTATTCACGTACAAGTATATGTAAGATTATTGTACGCGTGTATGTAAGGGTAAGAGATATCAAATTGAAATGACTTTGCAGTTATATAATAGCGGGATTACTTATGATCCTCAACAATTATGATACGACAATAGTTGGTAACAATTTACTAACCGACACGCCAAACTAATTAACCATATATATTAAATAGACCTTGAATTTGTTTATTTTTTAGTACAGTTACAAATAATGTTACGATTTATTTCATTAGCTACACATTTCAACCAGTAAAATGTTTTATTCTATTATCCACTGACACTTCGTGATGGAATTGCATTTTTAATATATTATTAGATTAAAACCAATATTTTTAGCTTTTCCACTTTTTTTATTTGACCAGCGACCGGGTTTCGTCGTTGCCGACATCATCAGACTGGTACATACATCACCAGTCTGATGATGTCGGTAACGACGAAACCCGGTCGCTGGTCAAATAAAAAAAGTGGAAAAGCTAAAAATATTGGTTTTAATCTAATAATATATGTTTTATTCTAGTTCGCTATGCCTCTCCAAAAAAGAGACTTAGCTCTTGTGCATGCAGAGGGACTTGCACTGAATATTTTTCTCTTAAATTTTGCATTTAGTTTATTATTTAATACTTTCATTTCTTTTTTTTATATTTCTATGATATATATGAATTTCTTCAACAACATAAGTCAGCATATTAATAAAAATAAAGGGTTTGTATATATATATATATATATATATATATATATATATATATATATATATATATATATATATATATATATATATATATATATATATATAAATATAAAATTAAACTCCAACTTAATTAACTAACCATCACGCCGCTTTTCCTAAGGGGTATGCAGAGAGATTAGAACGCCACACCACTCTGTCATTTCAAACAACCATCGCCTCATTCAGCATTCGTGCATCTCCTCGTACATACCCGGCGATTCTGACGTCTGACTTGACCATTTTTAAGCATTTGAAATACTTGATCGTGCCAAGTTTTTCTCTTCGTCTGCTTCTAATACCATATTCGTCTTATAAATTCAATATCAATAAGCCTTTTACCTTTATATTTTTTAAATATTGTTTTCTTCTTTCTTTTTAAATACGGAGTTGTAAATTTTTTATCTTGAAACATTGTCACGTTTAATCTAAAATATCTAAATTTTTTACAAAAAATTAACCAAACTCACCATTGATTTATTGCTGCAAAAATTAGAAGTTCCTTCTCGCATGATAAATTGTAGAGAGGCGGAAAATCACTATTTCTCTTTGACTTTGATGTAATCCTCAAGTTCAATACTAAAACATCTTCCATACACTCGCAGTTTCTTGTACACATCGTACCTACACCGCACGAGACATTACGCCGCTAAATAAATCACATATCTTTAAAAAAAGAAAAACAATTAACATCCATCAAAACGCACGACGCAATGTCAACTGTCTCTAGCCGCGGATGATAAAAATTTAAATAATTTAAACTGTTAAAATTACTGCGCGAACGAGAGATCGTCCCGATCGCGTAAGTGAGTACTATGCATACCTACCTGCTTGCCGAACGCGCGCGATTTTTAAATCAAAAATAAAACGAACCCGGATAGGTACTTTGTTTAAATTAAAAAATAATTAAAAAGGGCGTGTATTTCGGAACGCGCGGCTTTTTTTGAAAACGGAACGTCGCGTCCATAGATGAAGGAACGCCTTTTTTTTAGTTCGCTCGCGGCGATTGATCGCTGCTGTTCGCGGCAGGGACGTCCATTCACTGGCCGGAGCGTCCCATTCACGAAGGGGGGCGCGGGGCACGGCTGCGCCGTGGGCCGCAGCCCGAGGACCGCGCATGCGCCCCGCGCGCAGCATCCCCGGACGGATGGTCCACGCCGTATTACACGCTCCCACCGAGAGCCCCGTGAAAATCGACTGAGTTTCTACGATGTAGGCGCTCGTAAAAATCATGGTCACCCCTCGATGAATTGCAACAATAACAAAAATCCAAACCCTAAATTTTGAGGTCCTCACCAAAACGTAACATTTCCATTATAAATGTGTTTATTTGTTTATATATTATATATATATATATATATATATATATATATATATATATATATATATATATATATATATATATATATATGTATATATATATATATATATGTATATATACACATATATATATATATATATATATATATATATATATATATATATATATATATATATATATATATATATATATATATATATATATATATATACAGATTTTGTATGTAGGATAACGAAACGCCAATCCACATTCTCTATAATTGTGACGCACTCGCTCGCAAACGAAGTCACATCCTTGGAGGACCACTACTGGACTGCGATAAGGTGAAGCTTCTACCACCAAGACAGGTCGTGAGTTAAATGAGTTACATGACACACGTAGGTCTTGGGAGTGAGCTGGAATACAGAGGGAAGTCACAATAGACCTTTTATGGTCGCAGTGACATAAGGGATGCAAGATCCCTTAAGCTCGCAAAAAAAAATTATACCAGTCCAGAGTAATATTCACAAAATGTTAATATGACACAATATAATAAAAATATAACTTTGTTATAAAATCACTACTTTAGTGATTTCAAAATAAAGTTACATTTTTATTATAAAATGGAAAAGCACAAAGTTAGTGCTTCAAATATACATTTTATTCATTTTGACTTTAGTGAGAATCGAACCTGGAACCTCCAGCACGGTACCTGAATGTGGTAAACTATGAAGGCGGACAAAACATTTCTTAAAATGGACAGTATTTCTGACCAAAATTTGAACGCACTCGACATTATACTGTTCTCAGTACTGTCAGTACCCTTAGCAAAATTGTGGAATCCTCACCAAACGTTACATTTCCATTATAAATGATTTTCAGTAATCAGGAATTCTTGCTTTTAAAAGTGTTGCGTTTTGGTGCGATTTAATGATTTCATATTGAATAAACACAGGATTGGTCACGTTTTGTCGCAACTTTTATTAAGATTTCGATAGAAAACATTAAACTGAACAGATTTGCATTTAAAAGGACTTTTTGAGCAATATTGGAAATGTCACTTTTTGGCGAGGACCTCCACATATGGTGTTATTATGATATGGAATAAATATTCAATTAAAAAAATAAAAATGACACCAGTCCAGGGTAACATCAAATAAATATTCGATTGAAAAAACACATATTTATGTTGACGTCCACGAAAATCGAACCTGGAACCTTCAGTACGGTACCCAAATGTGCTAAACTATGAAGGCGGAGAAAACATTTCTTGATTTCTTTAATATCATATCTTTATTGTGTCGGGTTGTGGTCCCGTGGTTAGAGTCGCGGACTCTTAAGTCAGAGTTTCTCGGTTCGGACCCATTCTACCTAAATTTGATACCTATTTCTAATAATGAGCCGCTTAGGCTCACAGAAATAGTATGAAATTGAATTTTTGTAAATAATAACACAAATAATTATTCTCTTCTTTTTAGCTACATCCCAATTTATCGTCTTTGTAGACTGCTGGGGTCAGCTCTCCTCGTCCTCAGGCTGTAGGTCCTTCCATGGACAATGTCACTAGGCCATGTCTTCGAATCATGTTTTCTCTTTGCAGCATCCATGATTTTTTTTGGTCTTCCTCTGGATATCTTTCAGTACAACAAAAACACAAATATTTCTCTATCATAAAAAAAAAATAAAAATACGGATAGCATTTTTTACCATAATTTGGACGCACACGAAATTGTACAATTCTTAAATTTCAATTAGATTCTTGACTTGTGTTTTCAGTTAGTACTCTTATCTTATAGCAAAATTATCCTTGTAATACGAGCTACGCTTCCAGCTCTGTAAGGGCTGTGGATATTATACCACATTCCTGTTTCCTCCGCCACAATATGCATTCGAGTTTGAGCTATAAGTTTACATCGAGATCTTACGAAGATATGCGGACGAATTCATTATACATCGACGGTTCGGATAGACGAGAACTCTATCATTGAGAAACATAATGCATCGTTCATGAATTGTCTAGTATCAATACAAGCGAATCGTGTGTAAGAAAAATAAGCAAGCGAGCATTCAATCAAAATTTGCACACACTCGAATTGTTTGAATAAAATATGATAGAAATGAGTGATAAAATATAAAATGGTATATTCAGGCGTTAAGTAGTATGATCATTCATCGTTCACTTTTTATCGTTTATGGGGTGTCTACTCTCAATACAAGCGAATCGTGTGCAATAAAAATAAACATGTAAGCATTCAACAAAAATTGCCACACTCAAATTATTTGAGTAAAATAACTGATATAAATGAGTAAAATAGGAAATTATTTTTTCAGGCGATAACTAGTATAACACTCTTCTTATCATTCATCGTTCACTTTGTGTAATACCACTTTAAAACAGTGTACCATACCACAAAGTTAACAATGCTTTTATTTTATAAAATAGATTAAGAGAGTGTTTAATTATGTTATTTTGGGAATTGAAAATCGTATTTGAAGAAAAAGATTTTATTTCAGTGTCATTGGAATCTAGACTTGTCACAATAGGAACCTCACGATATGAAGACATTTATTTATTTATTTAAACATGTTACATACATAAGACACATATAATATTCTCGATGATTATATTATATTTTAGGACATGGGATTAAGGTTAACTATAAGAAAGTAACATATACATATAGTAGAAATTTTATTGTTACTACCTATTTCCCTTAAAATGATATATAAATAAACCTTATCTCTTATCTGCACCCAATGATGCATGGGGCACTGCATCGTATAGTAGCAGTGTTATCTTGATTGTTAAATACATAAAGGAAAGGTGATCAGTGTTGTGCTTTAGGTACCAGTCCAGGGTGATATTAAATAAATAGTAGACTAAAAATCACTAATATTTATTTTGACCCTCTTGGGAATAAACCCAGGAACCTCCAGCATGGTAGTCTAACTATGGAGGCGGACATATAAATATGACTATGTAAGATATGCGATATGCGATATGTAAAATGTAATGCTTAATGAAATAGACATCAATAATTTTTCTTTTAAAACGTTTAAGACAAATATTGTTAATGTCTATTTGACTAGTTGATAAAGAAAATTTCTATTATTTGATAAAAACATTTAATGTTGGTTTATTATATGGTTATACTTTGATGTATGAAACACTGGCCAAAATGTAAAATATAAAGCAAAAAAAGTTCAGTTGATAGGCATATAGAATAATAAACATGTTAAAAGATGAGTAAGAAGCATATTTAAAGGAAAAAATATATATAAAATATAAGTAATCACATATACGAATAGTTTTCAATAAAATACAATTTTTATTTTCATGTACTAGTGCAGGGATGCCGAATCTATGGCACGCGAGACGATTTCGTGTGGCACGCGAATTGAGAGAAGAAAAAAAAAGTGAATATACAAAAAAAATCTGACATAAGAAATAGACTTATAGACGAAAGTACTACTGCTTTTATTCTATTAAAAGCTACCAGCTATGAACACAATGTAAAAAAAAATGGCACTTAGCATTCCAACAATAAAAATCTCACTAATAATGAAATTTTAAAGGTTTTACTTTTTTACAAAGTTTTTTAATTTTTTTTATTTTGCCATTAATAAGTTTAATACTCAATTATTTTTTTCGGTGTATTAAGGCCAAAGCCTTAACAAAAATCTGAAGTTACACAAACATTTGATGCATTTTTCTTTCCATGGCATGTAACACGCGACATATTATATTTTTTTAAATGGTACTCAGGCTCAAAAAGGTTCGTCATCCCTGTACTAGCGCGTAGTTTAGTCGAGGAATCTCGGGATTCTTGTCAATCTTGCGAGGAAAGGTTGACGCATGAATATTTGGTGAGATGTCACGCGTGACTCAGTACTCCAGATCCAGCTTCCAGCCCGGCCGCACCTCCAGCCACCCTGTTTTGCTTAAATTCCCATATATTATTTATGCCTTCGAGTCTCGGAACTGCCCTAAAGTGGCCACTCTTTGTCTCACGCAACGGGGGATGATATATCGCTTCATGTTTACAGTGGAGATATTTACACATGATGAACATTTGTGGAGGTCCTCACCGAAACGTTACATTTCCATTACAAATTATTTTAAGTAATCAGGAATTCTAGCTTGTGAAATTGTTACGTTTTGGTGCGATTTTATGATTTCGTATTGGTTTAACACAGGATTGGTCACGCTTTGTCCCAATTTTAATTAAGATTTCGATAGAAACAGAAGAGATTTGCATTAAAAAGATTTTTTGTGTAATATTGGAAATATAACTTTTTGTGAGGACCTTCACATTTGCACATATGTGCACATTTATTATGACCAATCTAACATTTCTAATGTAAGTTTATTTGGTAAATATTTCATCAAATCTATTGTGACGCGTGTTTCGATGCATTCTGCATAATTTTCAAACACCGTAAGCGTAAAATGATGTGGAACAAATCGAAACACGAGTGACATTAGATTGTAAGATATAGAGGTATTTACCAAGTAAAAGATGAATCAAAAATGGATAGATATTACCACAAAGTTACTCACTCCCGAATCAATCAATGAAATTGCTAATAGTTAATACACACATACATAAATTTTCAGAATAAACACATACATACATATACATATACATAAGAGTTAAAATATATTGTAATATATACAAGGCCCTGAAAAAAAATTGAAGTACCTACAGCATCTCATAAAATTTCTATATAGAAATACAGTAACATACTCGTAAATGACACGATTTTTTTTTTTTTTACTTTTTTAATTTTCAGTCATGTTATCTTTTTTCTCTAGTATGTGTGTAGTTTTTCGGGTCTGTAAATTGACTCTGACTCGGAATCAGGTGATAAAGTGGTTTTTATTCGTATCACGAGCGAGGCGGAGCCTCCCACGTCGCGTTCAACCCTTTCTAATTTGATTCAATTTGATCACTACAATGCTACAAGCTTTTTTTCTGAAGTTGAAAAAACATATTGATCTTTTTACTTTGTACCATAAGTGAATGATTATAAATATCAGCGATAAGTGTAAATGTCCATTTTTTCTATTTTTCTGTATGTTTTCTTTCTGAGATAAGTAGGTACATAATTGAAAGTTTTCCGGATCTGATACAGAAGCATCTAGACTTCCTGACAGACTCTTTCTTGCAAAGCAATTTTTTTATTTGTTTTATGACTTATGATTATGACGAAAATTATAGAAATTGTGGAATAAAATTGTATCCCGATTTTACTGTCAATTTGCAAAAAGCTTAAAAGCTTTCAATCTCCCTGTCACTGACAACCTAAATAAATACAAGTTTGTCAAACCACCACCAAATTTTCTAGATGTGCCCAAGTGTAGGCAGTGAAAGGGATTAGTAGTTACTGACGATCCAGATTCTTTACGTGGGTACGACACTTCACCACAGTGCAAGTTAATTTCTTCTTTTTCTTCTAACATTATTCGCACCCAATGGTGCATAGGGCACTACATCGTATTGACGCAGCGTTATCTTGATCGTTACTTACATGAAGACAAGGTGATCACTCCTGCGCTTTAGGGACCAGTCCAGGGTAATATTAAATAAATATTGGAATGTAAAATCACTAATTTTTAATTCCACCCTCCCCCCTCTGGGAATCAAACCCGGGACCTCCAACACGGTAGCTAAACACCCTAACCATTACATCACGGAGGCGGACAAAATATTGAATATTATCATATTAAACAGCAGTATATTTTTTAGTTCAATACTAATGTGATATGCCGTTTTAAATAATATATTTTTTTTAAATACAGACACTACCAAAAATCAGTTCTAAAGTAAAGAATTTAATGTTAATAAAAATATTATGAATTTATAATATGTACATACTTTGTCATAACTTGTTCGATTTATTTAATTATTTGCAAAATTTATTCAATATGTCGACGGCATATTTTACAATAAAAAATATAAGAATAACAGTGCAATTGTTTTTATATATTGTATAAATATTATAACGTTTAAAAAAATCACAAATTACAAATAAAAATGTACTTTTGTATTTATTTGTTTGAGAAACCGCTAAAATACCCCACATTGGATTTCAGAGTAGGTACTTTTAAGAATACTTTGTATTCCGCGCTCTATGACATACGGCGAGTTTTGTCTCTGGTCCTTTCTTTCCGATTTCGTGAAGTGCGGCTGTTGGTAGGTGGATAATTTTAATCTTTATTCATCCGTTTATTTATAACAGCTAAATTGACGAAAATGTGGATTTTAGTTACTCAGTTCCATAAATTGTTGTTTATTCCGAGAAATTTCTTTCGCCAATGGCCACTTCACACATATAACCTATTATTATTTTTTAGTGTTGACAGTTCCATGTGTACTATGTTTCGTGGAGTTTTCGGTGTTTTAAGGTTAATTGTGACCGTATCATGTCTTATTTATGCAAAGTTACATGTATTAACTCCTAATTTGCAGGCCCAAACAGCTGTAAAATGAAGTTTAACAAATTAGTGACTGCCTCAAGGAGGAAAAATAGGAAGCGGCACTTTACCGCTCCTTCCCATATCAGACGGAAGCTTATGTCCTCTCCTCTGTCCAAGGAGTTGAGGCAGAAGTACAATGTGAGGGCTATGCCGATTCGCAAAGATGATGAAGTTCAGGTAAGATATTTATGCATAATTTTCTTGCGCAAAATGAGGCTCGAAGCTACGAAAATTTGCATTAAATGATGAACCTATAAACCATTCACAGACTGTAGGCACAAATTTTACCGAGTCGCAGGTTTAAAGGTTCTCTTTAAGCTGCGTGGCTTGGTTTAATGCGGCCTATTAACTGGTTAAAACTTGGCTCTGATAGTGCAAAACTTGGTTCATTTACTTGTATAATAAGGTCAATATTTTAATACAACTTTTAACTGGAAAACCTTTTCAATTTGGCTGATTTTAACAATTTTATACATGTCGTAGATAATTGAAATCTGATCATATCGGTGTGAGAATGATATCTAAGATGTGAATTATTTTGCAGTGACAGAGTCTTTAAATATAAAAAGAAAAATTCCTTTTTCGTTAACAAAATATTAAAAGTTTTTTATTTTTATTTATTCTAAAAGATTTTCATTATCTTTCATTCATCATTCACTTTGTGTAGTATCAAAAAACTTTACTTTATTATGACCAGTTTCGGAATCACCATTTTCTTGCCAGGTCAACTTTACATTCTATGAAGTGAAATTACTAAGGTTACTTATATCGCTCACTCCTTTCAAGAACATCATAAATCAAATAACTTGATTTTTCAGGAGAACGTTTTTAAAGTTTAAAAATATAACAATGCATTTAAAATAAATATCAAGCCATTTATTGAACTTTTTACTGTGCAACAGATCTTTTTAGATGAATTCTGAATGTTTGTTCTGTATTTGAAAAATATTAAGTTTATTTAAAAAAAATAATTAAACCATACCTTTTCTTCAAAATGCAAAAACAACACTTTCTGCCCTGTAACGGGTAAATATTAAGTTAAAAATATGCCACATTTGCTGGGATATAGTACATTTTTTGGGCATTCCGAAAACATGCACAACTGAAAATTGACAATTTTTGATTTATGACGTCGTTGAAAGGAGTGAGCGATATGTGCAAATGTGGAGGTCCTCACCAAAAAGTTATGTTTCCAATATTGCACAAAAATCCTTCAAATGCAAATCTATTCTGTTTACCGTATTCTATCGAAATCTTAATTAAAATTGCGACAAAGTGTGACCAATCCTGTGTTAAACCCATATGAAATCATAAAATCTAAAAATATAAAAAGAGAATTTCCTTCTCGTTCGTTAACAGAAGATGAAAAGTTTTTTTTTTTTTAATTTATTCAAAACGATTTTTATTATCTTTCATTCATCATTCACTTTGTGTAGTACCAAAAAACTTTATTTTATTATGACCAGTTTCGGAATAACTATTTTCTTGTCAGGTCAACTATACATACATTGAAGTGAAATTACTAAGGTTACTTACTAGTGTGACAACATTTCAAAAGAGAAAATAAGACAGTAGAATCCAAATTGAAATATTTTCAAAAGTGAACTTGAAATCAAATTTAATTGGTTAAGTATGATTGGAAAATATTTATTATCAATTGCGTTATTTCAAATTTATCTAAACAGGATGTTTTCCGTGAAACACGGAGTTGGCAAAAGAAGGATTAAAGTAGACTGAATGCGATCTCTCAGAAGAATGTGTGACAAAACGATGCATGATGTTCGAATAGTGAAATAAGGAAGGAATGCAAAGCTGAGATAAGCATTATCGATAAAACTATGAAAGCTGTGTTGAGATGGTTTGGACATGTAGAACGAATGAGTGAGGAAAGAACATTGAAACAAATTTATGAGGTGAATGTAATTGGAAAAAGGAGCAGAGGAAGACCGAGAGAAACTTGGCACGATCAAGTATGCCAAATACTTGAAAGTGGTCAGGTTAGGAGTCGTAATAATCGGCGGGTATGTATCAGGAGATGCATGAACGTGGAAGAGGCGAAGAATGTTTGCAAATACAGAGTGGTGTGGCGTTCTATTCTCTCTGCCTACCCCTGCGGAAAAGCGGCGTGAAGGTTTGTTAGTTATAAAAACTTCTCCAAACTTTATACCCACTCCAATGGTGCATAGGGCACTGCATCATATAAACACATTGTTATATTGATCGTTAACACACGAAGGAAAGCCGATTAACCCTCCGCTTCAGGTACCAGTCCATAATAATTTTGAATAAATATCACTTTTATTTATTTGATCTCTCCTGGGAATCGAACTCGGGACCTCCAGAACGGTAGTCGAGCGTGCTGACCATTACACTACAGAGGCGGACAAATAACAAATATAAATAAGTAACCTTATAATAATAATATTAAGTATAATCAATTTTATATAATGCCGTTTTCATGATAAATCACCTTTAGGGCGCCTTAAGGTGGACCGGAGCATGTCGTCGTAACATCGCTCGTGGCGAGCATCACCGAGTATCCGAAACTATGGATGGAGCGCTCGGCTCGGTGTACTGACTGCCTGAATGCTCGCATCCTAACATGTTACGTTATGACGAAACGCTCCGGTCAGTCTCCGCCTTTAGGGCGCCTTACAATTTACACTAATTTAAAGTTTAGCAGTTTTCCACTCTTACGATTAGATATTCATATAGATAGTTAAGTAATACAATCAATGTCTACTGGCAAGAGTGCTTAATTATGCTAATAAGTTTTCCTCGGAGTTTCCTTAGAGGATAGAACGCCACACCGCTCTGTGTTTGCAAACATTCTTCGCCTCTTTATTATTACTTCAATTATTCTGACTCCTGACCAGGCTACTTTCAAGTATTTGACATACTTAATCTATTTCCTATTTTGTTTTCTATTTCCAACTACAATTTGTTATTTTTTTCCATTTCTTTCTCACTCGTTCATTATCTCTTTTATAAAGTTTTATCAAGTAATTCCGGCAGATTTCCTGACGATGTAAGGCCGGGGAATGATGATGTATTGCATTTTTAGGTGGTGCGTGGACATTACAAGGGTCAGCAGGTTGGCAAGGTGATGCAAGTGTACCGCAAGAAGTTCGTCATCTACATCGAGCGTATCCAGAGGGAGAAGGCCAACGGTGCCAGCGTATACGTGGGCATCCATCCATCCAAGGTAGACTTGTTTCTAATGTTCATCTGTCCTTCCTTTAATCAAAAGCTCATAGTGTACGTCAGTGGTTTCCAAGCAGCAGTCTATTGTTTACATAATAAAATAACTACAGTAGAAAAAAAAAACCTATAATGTTGCGATAAGTACCACTTTATCGGAGGGAACGTTATAAGGGGTTAATGTTTTAAATTGTTTTTTTACATTTTAACCAGTGAAATGAGTCATTATTAAATTAAAATAAATTTAACCTCTATAATATTCTCTCGGATAATACTACTTATCTCAATGTTATAGAGGGGTTTACGGTATATAGTTTTTTCCACATTTATTTTATTTGGACTGTGACCAAGTTCCATCGCTATCGACATCAGACTAGTCTGTCTCAGTCTGATGATGTCAGTAATGCCGAAACCCAGTCAATGGTTAAATAAAATAAATGTGTAAAAACTATACACTTGTTGTTTTATTATGTAAAATTTAGGTCCACCAAAAATCGTCAGTACAAAAATCAAAACATTGTAAATATACTTGTATTGCTTTACGGCATAGATTAGTCATATAATTTTGACCCTTTCATAGGCAGCTCTCACACTCAATATGAAGTTTATTATTTCATAATACATCAAAATCAAATTGACCCGTAATTACTTACTATTGATTTGTATGTGATTTCAAATCCTAAGGTTATAAATGTTTATGAGTCAATTTTGCAACTTTTTGTCAAATCACATGATGATCTTTAACCTGTCTTTGTTTCACTGTATAATACTGCTTAAACCACTCTATCATAATAACTCTATGTTTGCATGGGTTATTATCTGAAACTATCCCAAACTGCAATTTAAAAAATTAGACTCTGGTAACACATCGCTCACTCCTTTCAAGAACGTCATAAATCAAAAATCGTAAATTTCCAGTTGTGCATTTTTTCGGAATGTTTTTGTTTTTGCATTTTGAAGAAAAAGTATTGTTTAATTATTTTTAAAAATTTACTAAATATTTTTCAAATGAAGAAAAAACCTTCAGGTTTTACCTAAAAAGATCTGTTACACAGTAAAAAGTTCAATAGTGGCATGATATTTATTTTTAAAGCATTGTATTATATTTTTAAACTTTAAGAACGTTCTCCTGAAAAATCAAGTTTTTTGATTTATGACGTTCTTGAAAGGAGTGAGCGACATGTGGTCGAAAATAAAATCCAATATTTTTTCTCCATAATATTCATGGAGACTGATACCTTTTTTTACCCCTATCTGTACCCGGATGGTGCATAGGACACTGCATGGGATTAATGAAGCGTTAACTTGAGCATTAATTATAAGAAGGCAGGTCCTGTGATCTGGGCATTTAAATTTAGGAGTGGAGTATATATTATGAGATATGGATTACCTAGTTCAGGATAAAGGACATTACAGCTCTATGGGAAAGAAAATGGAAAATGTTTCGAGTTGCATACCTGTACTAGTAATGGCTTGTGTAATATGAGTTCCTCGAGATCACCCTCCATATGATTTAACGATCACATTAATGTTTTCCGGATCTGATCTATTCTTTATTTACCTAGTTAGGGTTTGTCTACCCGACCAAAGGTACATGTGACATGATGAAACAAACCATTCATGGAGTAGTTGTTCAAGAGCCTCGCTGGCAGCAGTCTCCCCTGGGTTCTCCACCGGAGCACTTCTGTTGGCGTTGCTCACTTCTACCGTGTCAAAGAAATTGGCTCTGATCACATTGAAGTAGTTCTAAATTCGTTCCATACAATAATGAGTCTTGTTCATTCAGTAAATATTGCATATACAGTCGAACTCGGTTATTACAAGTTTCATACAGCGAGATCTTGGATATAATGAGGAAACATTTGTTGATATTTTTGTTTGTGATTTTCTCCATACATTTTTTCACATTTATGACACTCTACTTCTTGGGTATTTTAAGTCTGTACTTTCCTGCAAGTTAAATAAATATTACAGTGAAAAGATCTCATTTCTTTACGCCCTTGGGAATCGAACCCGAGACCTCAAACATGATTTCTGAACATGTTAACACCATAGGTTGATTAATTTTTTTTTTTTTAACTCTTGAATATACCACTTTAATGAGTTTTATTTAAATATACGACTAGTTTCGAAAACTTAGATGTTTTCATCTTCTGGTACAAATTAAAACTTAAGTTAAAGAAGATGAAAACATCTGTAAGTTTTCGAAACTACAGTAGAATCGCGATATAACGAAATCCAAGGGACCAAAAAATATTAATTCGTAATAACGAATTCCCACATATAACGATTTTTTTTAAATCATACTTAGTATGTATATGTTGCGCGCCGTTGCAAAAAATGTTGCGCGGCTTTTCAAAAAGATCGCAAGTTCTGCAAACAAAGGAGGAAGGGGGCCATAGGGAACTGAATATCTACATATTTTCACTAGTTTTCTTATTAACCTTACGGTGATAAAAGTGCCGCGGGAATCGATGATACTCGTATGTATTTTGTACACAATATGAGAATGTGATTTTAAAACAGGAAAAACGTAAATATTCCTAGTTGCTTTTACTGGCCATATTTAAAGTTGAAATATAACAATTTTTTAATGTTGGGTCTGGTGAATATGTATCTGAAAATGAGAATAATAACATCAAATATAATGATAATAATATCACAAGTAGCCGCCAAAGCCGAGAACGAGAACGGCTTGCGCGCTACTGACGGCCAGTGTTGTCAGACGTCAAAGAGTAGTTTTCGATATTGAGATTGCGAAATTACGAAATTGCGAAATTACGAGACGGCGAAAAAATTTTTTTTTCCAAAATTTACACGATGAATTTTTTTTCGCCGTCGCTAAAAATTTCCTAAAATCCATTAAAATTCCGTTATAATCCTTCAAATTCCGTTTGATCTCTTTATTCCTTCAAAATCCGTATAAAACGAACAAATTCGTATTTGTCCAAATTGTCCGTCATATTTAATATTCCTAGTTGCTTTTATTGGCCATATTTAAAGTTTAAATAAAAGTATTTTGTAATGTTGGGTCTGGTAAATGTTATTCATAATGTCATTCATTTGCAGCGACGGAAATAAATAATTTGTAAAAAAATCGGGAATCAAATCCTAACATAAAATCGTAAAAATACACAAACGTTTCTGTGTTTGCGCGTGTGGCGTGCTTTGTAAGTATGCGTGCATGTCGTACGTCGTAACACATTACTCCGCTAGTCCAATAGTGTGCAGATTGTCTTACCCGACACTACGCCCCACTTAGGGCGCTTGTCCACTACCCGAAATTCCGTGTAATTTTACTGTCCGGCACGTCAGTTAGCGTTTTAAAATGACGATTGGCTTGGATTGGCTTGTGCTTTTGTCCATCTTTCTTCGGATCGGAGCTCTTGATCGGTGCGTGAACACGTTGCGCGTAAATTCGATCGTAAAATCGTCGTTTTAAAACGCAAACTGACGTGTCGGACGGACGGTAAAATTATTCCGTGTAGTGGACAAATGCCCTTACGATGTAGATAAAAGACGGATGCAATTTGAGGATTATTATTGTCAACAGAATCATTTCATTGAGATAAAAAGATGGATTGTAATTTGAGAATTATTATTGTCTACCATTGAGATAAGCAGGTGGACTGATTATGGGAGAGAATATACTTGCGAATTTTTATGGCCTACAGAAATAATTTCATTGAAATAAGAAGAGAGATTATAACTACGTCGCCTACTTTCAAAATCCGCCAGATCCATATAAGTCGAATTTACAAAAAAAAATCCAAATTCTCCGGATAACATTTATGTTTCAAAGATTTGTCTATCTTTATATAAAATATTTTAAAATAGAGAATTTACCCATTTTTTGGAAAGTTTTTCAGTACTCAAAAAAAAACACGAGACACAAATCGATAATGACGTCATCTTAACTTTTGACCTATCTCCGCTCTCTGATTGACCGATATGGGTCAGAAGGCAAGTTTCAGGAATTTGAAATACAACGCTGTTTTTAAGTATTTTTTAGCGGGGTTTTCAAGTATTTAAAAATTTTGAACAATAAAAACCACAACTGGCATTCCGATAGAGTATTTATTTTAAAATCTTATAAAACTGGATCTAGCGGATTTTGAAAGTAGGCGACACAACTAAAGAATTATTATTGCTAAAGTAAATCATTTCACTGACTCATTGACTCTAATTACTAATTACTCAAGCTGATGGGATATTGTATTGAATTACTTTTAAAAATCGCCATAAAACCATCCGCATATGGTGCGGCGGCGCGGCTAATTTTATCTTAACATTTTTCATTTCCGCGCGGCGCCGTGGCGGCGCGGCTTTGAAATATTTTTATCATAACATTTTTTATTTGTTATAAATTTACTTAAATGTATTGGCACTTTTTCGTACGGGACAAAAGTGATTTTGTTATACATAATAACGGGATTTCGTTATATAAATGCATTTTTGTATGAAAAAATAGTTTTAGGGAATAAATTTGTTTTTTTTTTTCGATATACGTCATTTTTCGATATATCGCGATTACTTATATCGCGATTCTACTGTAGTCGTATGTATAAAAAAAACTTATTAAGTGGAACATATATTCAAGTGTTTAATTTTTTAAAAATAATCAACATGTCATTCCACAAAATTAATGCCGAATCAATGAATAATACACTATAGGTTAAATAATACCTATAAATAAATAATACCTGTGTAGCGGACAGGTGTCACTATAACGCAAAAATATTTTTGATCATTTTTTCGATACACTCTTATATCGCTCGCGTAAAATTACATTTCTTTAACTTCACCATTAACAATGTGTGTATTTTGTTGTATACAGTCTTTGTTGGCAGTCAATAATGGTATTTTTTTTTATTTGCAGTGTGTGATAGTGAAACTGAAGATGGACAAAGACCGCAAGAAGATCATTGACCGCAGAGCGAAGGGTCGCCTGGCAGCCAAGGGCAAGGACAAGGGCAAGCACACCGAGGAGTCTGCTGCCGCGACAGCCACCGCCATGGAGGCCTCATAAACACACTGCTCTTCACCTAATTTGTAATAATTAAGTTCAAAAATATATTTACAAAAAAAGTCCGCGCCTCTTTCATTTCACCCACCCATTATCCAGATTATCATGTAAATTAAATAAATAAATATTCTAATTAAGGTCGCAAATGTGAAGAGGCATGAGAAGTGCAGAATTGCAATGACATCAAATCGAGGAAATGATAACAATATTTTAACACATTGGTTATGATGAAATTTGCCAAAGAAATGTAATTTGACGCCGGCGAAATTAGATCGCGTCAAAAGAATTGACAATATTTTTGTATTATATTGGTACCTATCCACCACACAGCAAGGCAAACATGACAAAATTGGACATTTACAATGTGTTTTTTGTATATGAAATTAAAGGTAGCCGAAATATGCACACCGCCGCAACAAGGTTTCTGAAATGCATAAATGCGTGCACACCACTGTAACCTAAAGTTTCTGAAATGCACAAATTTGTGTATGCAGTAAACAATGTGTTAAATAATTATCTCACTGCCATACTCCAGGTGAATATGCAGAAGAAAATGGAGTGGTGATACTATTATCATATTAAAGATACCTACCTGCCAATATAATTTGATAAGTAAAAAGTTTTACTGCCATCTATGGGCTAAGTAAAGATTTATGTATCTTATTAGATGAAAGATGGTTGATAAAGTTTGACCAAAAATACAATAGAGTGTGTAAAGTCATTACTTTTGATCAGGTATGATAAATTGGCTGCTCAAATCAATTGGTAGATCAGCAGTCGCGATTCGAAGGTCCTGCTAGTTCCTTTTTTCTTTTCATATCGATTATTATTATTATTGATTATTTCATATCGTAATTATTTCCTGAAAAAAAAACTATTTTAATTTTTGACCTTTGCCTTTTTCCTAGATAGGAATAGAAAAAATTAAATGCTGGCATCCATCAGTATATTCCTTTGATTTACCGGAAAGCGGTGATCTGGGATATTTAAAACAAATCCAAAAGAATGTTTTTATGACATCCAAAATGCAGAAATTATTCTGCAAGCCTGTGCCCCCCGTAATGAAGAACCCCTGACAGTCGTCATCTTTTTATACCTAGAGCAATCTAATCCCGGGTGGTCAAATCTCAATAATATTTTCTAAATCTCTTATGATAGTTCATTGTCAAAATTAATCATGTTTTGTACTGTGGTGTACCAAGTTATGAAAAAAAAATGTGCTTAGTTCCCGTTTTGTCTGGGATTGTCCCGATTTGGGGCGAGTCATAAAATCCTAGACAGGACCACAAATTGAGTTAATCACGGCCAAACTAGGATGCATGGTAACCCACACTAGGTGCCTTTTCAAAGTTTTTACCAGACAACCAATTATGTTTTGTAAATACAGCATTCTCCGTATAAAGACTGATAAATATAATAATAATTTTGGATAATGTAAACAGTTTAAGAGACTAAAAAATTCATGGATGCTACAGAAAGGTAACGTGATTCGAAGGCATGGCCTAGGTGATAGAAGGACCAAAGACCTGAGGATGAGGAGAGCTGACCCAAAGAGTCAACTAATACGATAAATTGGGATGGAGCCAGGAAGAAGAATACTGTAAATAGGGCTATTTTTGTGAAATATTACCTCAAGTGTTTACATTGAAATTTACAATCACCATACGAGATGCAAGCTAAAAGAAAAAATGTACCGCACCTCTCATACACTCCTACGCATTCGCACTTACGTACATATTACTCTCTTCTAACTTCCCAAATACCTTTCATTTGTGATTAAGATCTTTTCGTGAATCCAGTAAACAACACTAAAGTAAGATCATATTATTTTTTTTGTTCCTTATCCACACCCAATTGTGTGTAAGGTCCATTGGATAATCCACCATTATTTCAATCAGGAATTATAAGAAGGCAGTCGTGATTAAGATCGGTCATGAA
Organism: Brachycentrus maculatus; assembly: GCF_059751285.1. Classification (NCBI taxonomy): domain Eukaryota; kingdom Metazoa; phylum Arthropoda; class Insecta; order Trichoptera; family Brachycentridae; genus Brachycentrus; species Brachycentrus maculatus. Next base: position 204,933 of record NW_028281442.1, read on the forward strand.
CTCTTTATTACATCTTATAAAGAAAATGCAAATACATCATTGATAAGGTTTATTAATATTTCTCGAAGTCTTGTGGTAATTACATTATCAATATGAGTTGCTTATTAACATTGTTAATCCAGATATGAAATATGATTAAAGGATCCACGATTCTTTGAACACATTTAAAATGTAGTACAACATTAAGATAAAAAACAATTTATCGCAATTGGACTAATCATTGGCGTCGTCGAGCACTTAAAACATTATTGCAGGCAAATAAATAAAACATTTAGCAACAAAAATCTTTCTAAGAAGAATTCCTTTCATTAAACATAATTTACAACAAAATATATAAATAAGTGTTATTCTTCCTTCACCTATAACCGTTACAGTAAAAACAACTAAATAATATATCCTAAAAACTTTAATTCTAAAATCTTAAAATTGAGATTTAGGCGGAGGTCACGCTTGCTCATCATCCTCGGAGTTGCTTACGGATTTCGGCCTTAACGTGGGCTTAAAGTTTAAACGGATGCTATCGTTGACTCCTTCCCGGTTCCGGGCGATCTCGATCGCGTAGAACTGTATTCTGGGAACGAGTAACGTGTTCCTCTCGGTATAGTCTTCCTTCGCGTTCGCTCTCATTAAGGTACCGAAGCTGTAATCTTCCACGATGTTTTTGAACTTTTCGCAGAAGGGTCTCCATTTCGCCTTCCCCGCGGTGCTCTTCAGCTCATCCTCGTTGATAGTGTCCACATTCAAGTCGGGGAAGTCTTGTCGAAAATGGGAATAAATAATATCATCGTTCGGCGTCAGTCGCAGGATTTTAGGGTCTACAGCGCAGAGGATCTGGAAATTATAAACTTTTGTAAGTATAAATAAAACACATTTGCAAACAGAGAAACAAGAAATACGGAATAAACGCATATTAGATATTTTCTATTTGCAGCCATAAATCATGTATCAAACAATATTCAAATGTGATTCTAATATGACTCTAATTGAGTATTAAAAATAAATTGACCCTTTTATATAAAATACGATGAAGAATAATTATAAATAAAAACACAAATTACGTGTTAAGTTTCTCATTTGTAAAATACAATAAACAAATAAATAAGTCCTGAGTTTTAAAACGTTTAAATAAAGCTGAAAAATATATTTATCTCATCATGCACTACATTTAAATTCTTAATTTACAGTAATGTGTCTACACTTGAGTGAATTAAAAATTGCCCTATGTATATAGTTTTTCCATACCTAGGTTTCTTTATAATTTTTTTTTTAATTAATCTAACTTAAAACGCAGTAAAATACCTAAATACCTATAATAAACATTAATTATACATAGAAAATCGTCACAAAATATATTTGAAAAAACTGTCCTACAAAATAAGAATTTATAATTATCATGCAGATACGCATTTTAACAGAAGTTTTGTTTTATTATATTACAATTTTAATACTATTTTTACTTGTGATTTTAAGTCTATAAGACCACCACAAAAAATTATTAATAGATACGTTTTTGCATCAAAATATATTTCATGTCCCATTTGGAATTCAAACTAAGGGATCCATAAATGGTAATCAATAAAGCACTACACAATAAAGTAGACAATTTTGAAAAATTCTAAAATATTACTACATTTTATCATAATAATTTCATAAACTAATTATCGTATTTTTGCATTCAAACAATTCATATTCAAATTGAAATACAGAAGAAAGAAAACATAATACAATTTTTTATACATCAGAAAATCAACTAAAAACATTTTTCACGTGTCTGCACAAAATCATTTAATTAATATAAGGATATAAGAATGCATAATTTCTGCTATGAAGTGAAAAAAAAATATTGCCAATCGTGATGCCAGTCCACTGTGGCATTCCACTAAGCGGAAAGCTAGAATTCTAATTAAATGGATAGACTTGGCTAGAGGACATTCCATAGCCATGGAATGTATATTTGCAAGAGGTCAATAAAGGCTACTCTTTAATGGCTTAAAAATTGGCCTCTTGTAAATGCCTTATTAAAGTTTGGCTGCATTGCCAAAAAAAAAACATTATGGACTGCAGATTTTTTTTCTTGCTGTAATTTATTGATATTTTTATTGTAATTTCCTCTATCAAACAAATGATTAAAAATCAACATAATGTTGCTACTATCATTGAAAGATGTCGCAAGTATAAAAAATACAAATATGTTTACGAAATATAAAGAGTAAGGGGGGGAAAATAAAAATGTAATTTTATAACTAAATTTGATGAATAAACTTTTTGACTCATTTCAAAAATCTGTTTTCAGTTCTGATCATTATTTTTTATTGGAATTCTGAAATTACCACTTAAATTTATTTTTTAAATTTTATACTTATATATTTAAGATATATTTTTATTTTAATTTAAACAATAGATGCACTTTATTGATGTTCAACAGGGTTAATTAAAAAAATATATAATTATGAAAAATGAATATACAAGACAAAACATGTGTATTCATGGTTTTCTGTTAAAGATATATTATTTTTTTATTTAAAATATTTATCGGGTTAAAAATTAGATATTTCCTAATAATTATTTTAAACTAAATTGGCATTAAATAATAATTATAAACGTTAGTTTTATTGTATATCAAGATAATTATGAATTCGATTTACTATAATTACGAGGTATATTGTACATTGGATTAATATCTTAGCAAGTAAAATGTCTTCGAAGTTGTGTTGAATGAAATTGCTGCCGTCATAAATTTTGAACAAAGTAACATAAACAAATTACGTATCATTGTTGGATGAAAATTGTATATTACGTATAAAATATTTTTACTAGGTCGTAATTTACTGAAGATAAAAGGGATAAATAACCTTAAACACTCGACAATTAACATACCACTATATGGGAGATTTTACGTCGATTATATATATAAAACATCAAAATAAAAACAAAACGATCTCATATTCGCCATTGGACATAAGTACAGATATGGCGATCGCCTCGTGTTGCGCAAAATAAGTTACAAATATGTAGAAACAGACTTACGTTAAAATAAATGTCTCCATGCTCTATCGCTTTCGAAGCCCACAGATTTTCGAGCGTCTCATCATTCCCGAATTCCTCGGCGGGCCTTGAGAGCACATTGAAGTCCTGTCAAAACACGTGAGTAATAAGACAAAGTGGGCGAAAACAATATTAGAAAGTAATTTTTAAATAAAAGTGCCGATGCTAACCATGCTATAAAATTTGCTAAATGGCTATCGTTTTCTCGAATCACAGTTTATTTCTACCCGTAGAGTTAAATTAGCAAAAGGTCAGACTGCAGACACCAATCCAGCTCGCCGGCACGTGCTCCGAAATGACAGCTGAGCGAATCTCGGGACGAATATGGAATGAAGACAGCAGCAAATTATGCAAAGTCGTTCCGTGAAAACTTCACTTTCAGTATTGCCAGATCCATTTATCAATCAATATTAGTTGAGTAGGTACTGATTTGGTTTTGTTACTTTTAACCCTTTGTGTGCTGTAATAACAAATAAAAAATAATGATACTTTAACGATTTTTCGAGCATCTTGTCCGAACTCGGAACAAATAAATGTTTAATCAAATAAAAGACTTTTCCCATGGTACACATAGCAATCTCCAAGTTACACAAGCTAGTACAAGTATGAGTATAGAACTCCAAGGGCCTCAGATATTGCTTTTTTTTCTATTTTTCCCTTTTAAATAATTATTATATTATATTCCTTCTCCACTAGCATTCCTGTCCTTCAGCACCTTAATTTCTTTCACTTACTTCAAATGTGTTCCTTCACATTGCCGTAATTAAAAAAAAATAACTTACCACTGTGCAATACGATGTGTTCTCCTATGCACCATATGGGTGAAGATAGAGCTGAAAGAAAAAAAGGTAAAAAATCTAATTATTTAGTTTCAGCAGTTCGATACATATTACCACAAATAAAAACAAAATCTGTAATTTTTTTCTTTGTGTCCAAAGCATAATACGGATAATTTACCAAAATAATAAATAAGTAATAACCAAGGACACTCATTACGTTTTACTCTACATTTGTTTTTTTTCGTTTGAAAAATTAACCTTTTTTAGGTATCACAATTCACAATACAGTAAAACCTCGATATAACGGACTTCTATTTAACGAACTTAACGGACGTAATAGACAAAAATCCGGAAAAGGTAACAATTTTTTTTTAAATCGTTACATTTTCCTTTGTCGCCGCATGTAATTATTTTTGTGGTCATGACAATCACAAATTATGACTCAAAACTTCAAACAAAACTTGATTCCTTTTTCGAAACAGGATTACCGAAAGCAAGCGTATCGATACAAAAAAACAACGTTACTTCGTGACAAGTGTTCGAAAACAATAAAAAAATATTTTGTTTTATATTGTTTATTTATATCTAAATGCAGTGATCATATTTAAAAAAAAATGATTTAGGTTATCTATTTTTATACAACGGACTATCGCCTTCAACGAACACCTCCTCCCCACAATTAGTCCGTTATATCGAGGTTTTACTGTAATATTCAAATTAGTGCTTAGCAATATTGTTAAAACTAAGTGAGAGGCTCACTAACTTCTGAGGCCTTTTTTTATAATAAACAATTATCATATGTTTATTGATGTACATTTATTATTAATGAAAATATAATTTCATCCTAACCTATTTTTTAATCTCGTCAAGTATGTATAACAGAATGGAAAATGCTCTACGTATTGGGTAAAAATAAGTTATTAATCATGTCAACATGTATAATGCTTCACATGGTAAAAAAAGATTAATGACATTTTTATCTGGCTTTTACAATATTGAATGAACCTGTACTTATACATGAAAAACTTAGACTTAGTTATTTGGTTACTTTTTTATTTGCAGCGACGACATGACGATGCTAGTATAAAAATAAATATATAACTTGAAAAGTTATATATTTATTTTCATACTAGCATCATTTTATAAAAAAGATGAAAATACACATTGATTTTCAAAATAATATCTCAGGTTCGCAATATTTTGAGAAGCGTTATTTTTTTCATAATAATAACAAATTTCACGTTGACCAGGTAAGTACTTGAAATGTTATAGCTTCCGTTATGTGCTAAAAAGGAAAATATTCAGAGTTCAGTGACTAAAAACTGACGCATGCGCATTGCACAGACGCCATCTAAACTTCTTTACCTGTCCGCCGTCGAGTGAAAATTGGAATATCGGGTTTGTTTTTACCCTGATGATGGAGTATTTCTGCAAATCTGAGTACAACGAAAAGTTTTTCATTTAATGCTCGCGTAAGTAACTTTGCGGCTTCGATTATTTCGCGGGTACTAGCCGTACTCGATAAAGTTTGTTTCGTATAGGAGGGCATTATTGCTCGCGGTAACAGCCGCGATACCGCGGTTATATACCCTTCGTTTACCTTGTTTACGAGTGTTTCCGCGCGGCTGTCTTCTGAATATCGTCGGTTTTCGTCAGTTCAGGTCGCGCGAGCGCCAGTAAACGATCAATTCGCGGCACTATCGCCGCATTTGGCTTTGCGCAATTGTTATTTTTTTGTTATGGAGGGAAAGTACGCGGAACGCTCGTACCGATTACACCATTTGTTTACGTTCGCAATTTTGTCGGAGTGACGTTATCTGATATTTTGTTCCGTTTCAGATCTGTCGCGCGCTAAATCGCGAGGATCTTCACTAAAGCGGATAATACGTAAATGAGTTCAGCACTGAAGCCGGCTCTACCGCAGGGGGCGGGCGGGCAGGCGGGCGCCGCGCAGAACTCCGGCATGAACAACGTGGGGGGCGCGCCGGCGCTCAACCACACCTCGCAGGGCCACGCGCACCTCGCGCATCTCACGCACCACGCGCCGCACGCGCAGCACGCGCAGCACGCGCAGCACGCGCAGCCCGCCCTGGCGCACCTGCCGCTCCTGCCGCACCTCAAGGCCGGCCACGGCGCGCCCGCGCAGCCGCTCGCGCTCGCCCTGCCACGCGCGCCCGACCAGCCCGCCCAGCCCGCCCAGCCCGCCCACTCCAACGGCACGGCCGAGTCCCCCAAGATCGAGGCTTCCAACTCGGCCGCGGCGCCCCCGGAGCCCGCGCCCCAACCTTCCAATAACTCCCCGCTCAAATCCGACCCCCCAGCCGAGAAGGAAGCGGCTCCTGAAATCGTACCCGAAAACAACGGTTCGGATCTCCCGAAGTCCGCGTCGGATCCCCCCGGCGCGGATGCAGAGGCCCCGAACCCCGTCAAGCCGACTCCGGTAGAAGCGGAAGCCGTGGCAGTACCCGAATCCCGCAAAGAACCCGCCATCCCCGATAGCTCTAAAGAAATAGTAGAACCTAGTAAGGACGAGGATCCTCCGCCGCAAGAGACTTCCCCACCCGTCAAAAATGATATTCCACTCGTCAAAGATATTCCGGAAGACAAGCCGGAAGAAGCGCCGATTAAGGAAGTCGAAAAAGAAACTCCGGTAGCGGAAGAAAAGCAATCTCCAATAGTCGAAGTGGCGCCGGAACCGATGACCCCAGACGCGGCGGTAGAACCGAGCGTAGTAGAAAAAAATGAAAGTGAGCCGAAAGAAGAAAGCCAGAGCCCGGCTGTAGAGGCCGCTCCCAGCCCGCCCAAGCCTACAAACCCCACTCCGGAACCGCCCACACCCAAGGAAACCACCCCCAAGCCGGCGGACTCCCCGTCCACCCCGACCCAGAAGTCCAGACAGACCGAAGTCAAGCCCAAGTCCACCTTGAAGCTGGCGACGGTGACGCCGACCCTCTCCAGGAAGCGGAAAAAGGATCTGAAGATGCCTCTGCAGGGGAACGAGGGTCCCAGCCCTCCCAAGAGAGCCCCCGGCACCCCGAAAGAGAAGCGGGCGGACTCCCCCGACGCGGACACGCCCTCCGACATGACCCCCGACAGCCGAGCCAGCAAGAGAAACAGGACAAAGGTAAATATGAACATCCGTCTATTCTGCCGTCTTCTTCTTTTTCTTTTAACCCTTATCCACATCCAATGGTGCATAGAGCACTGCATCATATTGATACAGTGTTATCTTGATCATTACTTACATGAAAGCAGGGTGATCACTCCTGCACTTCAGGGACCAGTTATTTCTTTTCAAACGAATGTTACTGGAAATAGAGACAGAAGACGTTCGAGGAATAATTGGCATGATCGAGTATTTCAAATACTTGAAGTGGTCAGATCGGGAATTGGAATAATCGGCGGACATGTACGAGGAGATGCATGAATGTGGATGAGGCGAAGATTGTTTGCAAAGACAGATTGGTGTGGCATTCTATTCTCTGTGCAAGAACAGTAAAATAAATTTAAAAGTGTAGAAAGATTGCTAATATTACGTATTTTATTTTCATATGTTTTATTTAATCTGAGAATGGTCATTGTTTTTTAAAGTTAATGACTCGAGCTTAAAGGGACAACGTTATCTTCATTCAATGTATTTATGACTGCACTACTCTTAATAAATTATAAATAATCATTATATTATTTATAATTTATTAAGATAGGATGAAAGTAGACTTCTTCTTCTTCTTCTTTTTTTGATGGCTTTTCACCCTTCTTGGGTGTTATAGCCAGTGTCGAGTTATTCTTTATTTACACTTTTTACATTTGACTTATAAGTGTTAGTATTCCTGTTAGTAGGGTTAGTTTTATTAGTTATGTTAGTTTGTTTAGTGAGTTATTTTAGTAAGTTATCATACACCTTTACAAATTTATACAATTAATTTTAAGATATTTACAAATTATTTTATAAACAAGTTTGTTAGGGGAGGTTAGTAAGGTTGAGATGTTGGTAGGAAATGGGACGTTTATGCTGGAGAGGTCTGAAAGGAAGCTCGGGTAGCCGTCATTCAACGGGCACCCAAAGAACATGTGATCTAGATCCTCCTCTTCAAGACGGCATTCACACATGGCAGTATCCCGGACATGTATTCTAAACAAGTGAGCACTGCAACAGCAGTGGCTTATTCGCATTCTGCATAAGGATGTTGTCTCGAACTTGTTTAGAGTTATCCGGGAGAACCAGGGTTTCTCCGTTACCAAAGGACATATATTATACAAATTTTTACCCTTTATTTGGGCAGAGGTATCCCAATGTTCCTGCCATGAGTGAAAAAGTCTTTTCTTTACAATAACGAGGAGGTCATCGATGCTAAGCTCATTCACATATTCTGGGCCCCCGCTAAGGACGGCCTCCTTTGCCAGGGTATCCACCTTCTCATTTCCCTCTATGCCACAGTGGCTGGGAATCCAGGCAATACTAATTTTTTTATTTAACGAGGCCGCCCGTAGTAAGAGGAATCGAGTCTCGATGCAGCATTCATCTTCGGGGTATAGGAAAGGAGGAGACTTCAATTTCTGTAGGACACTCAGAGAATCCGACAGAATTAGGAACTTGTTCTCTTGAGAATTTAATGCATATTTTACAGCCTCTCTAATAGCGATATTTTCTGCAGTAAATATCGATGCTTCCCGGTGAAGCTTAAACAATTTTTGAAATTTATTGTATTCGCAATAAAAGGCCGCTCCCGTGTGGGCCGACGAGTCCGACCGAGATCCATCAGTGAAGATGATTTTCCAACCTGTCCACTTGGAAGCCCGGATTTGGTGGAAATTTCTATTGGGTTGGAGGTGGCTCTGAACTCCGAACGAGAGTAAAACACTTGGGGAAAATATATGGGCACTGAAAGGATAGCGATAAAGGGGAAAAAGGTCTTGAGTGTTTATATTATTTTTAAAGGTAGTGTAGATTTTAAAACTGTTAACTAATGATGGGGGGTTTTTGTTTCTCCAAAAAGAGGAGAAATTCACATATTGGGAGAGATTTTCTATTTTTTTAAAAAGGAGATTATCTTTTTTAATTGAACATTTTAAGAGAAATTTATCTGCCAAGTACTGTCTTCTCATTCCGAGGGGGGGATCAGAGGCCTCCACTTGCAAGGCGTTAATTGGAGAGGACTTCATCGCTCCGACAATCAATCTCAGGCTCTGTGACTGTATCCGGTCAAGTCTCTGAAGATTTTTTTTCGAACAGGGTTCCAGAATGACTGACGCATAGTCGAGATGGCTGCGGATATACGCAGTGTAGAACAGTCTCTGAGTGAACGGATGGCTTCCCCACCACACCCTTGAGACTGCTCTCAACGTGTTCAATCCGGCTTGGCACTTGTTTACTATGTGATTTGTGTATGAGTTCCATGTAAGATGAGAGTCCATTATTACACCTAAGAACTTAATTTGTGTGACAGTTGGGACTGCATCATCTCCGTGCTGAATTTTTAAGGCTGGGATTTTTCGCTGTCTGCAAAAAACTATAGCATTACTTTTGTTCGCTGATAGTTCAAGGCCGTGTTCCACTAACCAATTCCTTATGTTTCTCATACTAGTATTTAAAACAGTTTCCAAAGTCTTAACGTCTCGACCAGACACATAAAGGAAGAAGTCATCCGCGTATTGCAATAAAGCTGAGGGTCTAAGGATTACATTGCTTATATCATGCGTATAGATATTGAAGAGAATTGGGCTCAGGACGGACCCCTGAGGGAGGCCCCTGCTCAACTCTCTTCCTACCGTTGCCTGACCACGTACCTGAATCTCCACTTGCCTAGAAAGAATCAGGTTTGCTACAAATGAAGTTAATTTACGCGGAATGCCTAGACGTAACATTTTACTTTCCAGAGTGTGTATTATGACATTGTCATACGCTCCACTAATATCTAGACACACTCCTATTAAAAACTCATTTTTTGAGAATGCCACCCTTATATCGGAAGTCAGGACAGAAACGCTTTCAATAGTGCTCTTCCTTTTCCTGAAGCCAAATTGAGATTCGGGAAGAGTTTTGGAGCTCTCCACAAACCAATCCAGACGATATTTCACCATATGTTCAGCTACTTTTAACAGTGTGGAGGAGAGGGCTATAGGGCGGTAGGATGATCCGGAATTGGGGTTTTTGTTGGGTTTTAGGATTGGGATAATTGATTGGGTTTTCCAGGAGATGGGGATATTACCAGATTCAAAGAAAAGATTGATAATAGATAGGATATAGGAGAGGGAAGGGTCACTGTTATGTTTGATGAAACTGTATAGTATACCGTCTATACCTGGGGATGAGTCACTCAGGCGGCTGAGGACAGACTTCATTTCTTCTAGACTGAATTTTTGGTCCAACCAGCTTCTCTCTCTAAAATTGTATGTGTAAGAGGTTTCATTCCAATTATTCGCGGTTGACGGGGCTAGTTTGTTGGCGAACTCTTCCACCCAAACCGATGTCTCAGGTCGGCTGATTGGCGGACTGAAAGAGCATCTAAATCGGCGGATCATGCTCCAAACCTCCGAAAGAGGTGTATCTCGGGATAAAGAGCAACAAAACTTTTTCCATCCCTGTCTCTTCTTACATCTCAAGAGATGTTTTGTTTTTCCCTCCACTTGTTTGAAAATTAGGAAATTTTCGAGGCTCATGTTTTTTGAGTAAATTTCAGCCTGTTTTTTTCTTTTCAGGATGGCCTCTGTACATTCTCTATCCCACCATGGGGCTGGGGGAGGTTTTGCTCGGTTGCTTTTTGTTTTTAAAGGAATACATGTGTTAGCAGAAGAGATAATGTGCGATGCTAGGGTCTCGTAACATTCCACCGCACTTTCTCTTGTTGGAGTTGGCATTTCCTTTACCTTATTTTCTACTGATCTCGAGAAGTCCTTCCAATTGGCGCTTGCAGTGATATATCTCGGTCGGTGCAAGCCCCCAGGAGAGCGGTTCAGATTACAATTTTTGTGACTGGACATGAAATCAATAATGATGGGATAGTGATCACTGCCGAGAGGGTCTTTCAATATTTTCCAGTGGAGCGTTGGTGCAATTTCAGCGCTGGAGATTGTTAAGTCTACAGCACTGGGTCGTTGGTTTGGAATTTGGAGGCGAGTAGACTGAATGCAGTTGAAATGCGATCTCTCAGAAGAATGTGCGACAAAACGATGTATGATAGATGTGCGAATAGTGAAATAAGGAAGGAATGCAAAGCTGAGATAAGCATTATCGATAAAATTAAGAAAGGTGTGTTGAGATGGTTTGGACATGTGGAACGAATGAGTGAGGAAAGAACGGTAAAACAAATTTATGAGGCGAATGTTAGTGGGAAAAGAAGCAGAGGAAGACCGAGAAAAACATGGCACGATCAGGTATGCCAAATACTTGAAAGTGGTCAGGTTAGGAGTCGTAACAATCGGCGGGTATGTATGAGGAGATGCATGAACGCGGAAGAGGCGAAGAATGTTTGCAAGGACAGAGTGGTGTGGCGCTCTATTCTCTCTGCCTACCCCTGCGGGGAAGCGGCGTGATGGTTAGTTAGTTAGTTAGTTAATCATTAGAAATAATAATAGCAATTGTAATCAAAGCGATGAAATGTTAATTTAATCATTTACCGTATATGAGGGCAAGTCCTACCCCTTAGGGTAATATTAAATAAATATACAGTCGAACTCGGTTATAACGAGGATGAAGGGATCGACTGAATTAGCTCGTTATAACCGTTCCTCGTTATATCCGAGAATAGGTATTTTTTTAAAAACATAACTATCACATGAAGTATATTATCTGGAATGGTCACATAACACAATATATCGCAATTGAAACAAAATTCATATAATTCACCCATTACACACACCGCTCACTCCTTTCAACAAGATCAAACAAAAATCGTCAAATTTCAGTTGTGCATGTTTTCGGAATGCCCAGAAAATGTACTATATCCCAGCAAAAGCTGCATATTTTTACTCAATATTTACCCGCTACAGGGCAGAAAACGTTATTTTTGCATTTTGAAGAAAAGGTATTGTGTAATTATTTTTTTAAATATTTTTCAAATGGAGAAAAAACATTCAGGTTTTAACCTAAAAAGATCTGTTGCACAGAAAAAAGTTCAATGACTGGCTTGAATTATTTTTAATACATTGTGTTATGTTTTTAAACGTTAAAAACGTTCTCCTGTAAAATCAAGTTTTTTGATTTATGACGTTCTTGAAAGGAGTGAGCGACATGTCATATTTTTCTGTCTAACCAGTTTCCTATAAAAATTGGAAAATCCTGTGCTGCTTTTTTTTAATTGTCAGTGACAACACCAATTTAGTACCTCATAAATAATCATGTAATCCGATCCCGGGCAATGGTCTAATTGCCCGGTTGGATTTTATTGCTTAAGGTCAAAAATGTTTCAAAACATTCAAATATTTAAAACATTTAAAAAAAGGCGATCTCTTTTTGCTCGGTTTAGCCGAGAAGTTGCTCGTTATAACCGTGAATAAAATGTATGGAGAAAACCGGAAACCAAAATTTCAAGGAATGTTTCCTCGTTATATCCGAGATCTCGCTATAAACGTGCTTGTAATAACCGAGTTCGACTGTATTTAAAAAAAAAAACTCTTATATTTTGACCTCCTTGGAAATCAAACCCGGGACCTCCGGCATGGTAGCCAAATATATTTTCCTCTACATTATGGAGGGGGACACTAAAGGGTGTTTCAGATTGTTTTTCGATTTTGAAACTTAACACCAGAATTCGTTCAAACTTATTATAATTACTTTTAAATTAAAGAGTAGGTTTTACATTTTTATTTAACATAAATATTCACTTCTTGACACTTATTTAGCCTGGCACTAAAATTTTCAATCACTTGCTGGAGCGTCGCTCTTGGAATAACGTTAATTTCGTCTGATTCTTTGCTTCAAGACATCCAGGTTGGGTGGCAATCGGTTGTAAACTTTACTTGTAAAGTTTTCCCATAAGAAAAATTAGCAGGCGTTAAATTTGGGCTCCTCATTGGCCAGTAGATGTCTCCTCGGTGACTTATTACTCTTTCAGGGAATTCGTGAAGAGCAGCTAAAGACTCATTTGTAACATCTAACGAGGCTCCATCTTGTTGGAAAAATGTGTTGCGGTTGTAGCCGATCTGATAATGCATTTCTCTACAGAAAACCTTCTCTGGCTACCCAGAAAAGTCCTCGTTATATCGCTCACTCCTTTCAACAACGTCATATATATAAAAAAAAGATTTCTCAGGAGATCGTTTTCAAAGTTTAAGAAAATAATGAAATGTATTAAAAATAAATATCAAGCCACTTCTTGAATTTTTTACTGTGCAACAGATCTTTTTAAGTAAAACCTGAAGGTTTTTTCTCCATTTGAAAAATTTGAAGTTTATTTTAAAAAATAATTAAACAATACCTTTTTTTCAAAATGCAAAACAACACTTTCTGCCCTGTAGCGGGTAAATATTAAGTTAAAAATATGCCGCTTTTGCTGGGATGTAGTACATTTTCTGGGCATTCCGAAAACATGCACAACTGAAATTTGTCGATTTTCAATATATGATCTTGTTGAAAGGAGTGAGCGATATGGCAACATCGATCAGAATTAACTATCTGAGCAAGACCACGGTTGTTTTCAAAAAAAGTAAGGGCAGACAATTCCTTGCCTTGATGTGGCAGCCTAAACAACAACTTTCGGCTAGTGTAATGGTTGCTGATGCAGTTCTAGCGAATTGTAGGAAGCCGATTATCTGCAATTTTGTTTATTCACGTGGTTGTTGATGCGAACATTCAATTAATCGGTGAACCATATGTTATTGAAACTCCTAAAACAATTTTTCATCGTCCTGCAGAATTCGTCTCGTTTAGTAGGATCATAAATTTAAGAAATTTGAATGAATTTTGTTGATAGATTTATATTATCCACTGATACTTCGTGATGGAATTGCATTTTTAATATATTATTAGATTAAAACCAATATTTTTAGCTTTTCCACTTTATTTTTATTTGACCAGCGACCGGGTTTCGTCGTTACCGACATCATCAGACTGGTGGGAGGCTATACAAATTGTTATGTTATAAATAAAACAAGGCAGGAGTTGATAACCATGATTTGATATAATTTTATTGAGAAATTAATTTAATTTGAGTGAATTTAAGTATTGTATGATATTAAAAATATTTTTTATAAAGGTTTTTTTGTATTGAGAGCACGATTTTATACAAAGTTATAATATTATATTATGAGTTTTGATATTTTATTTTTAAGTATCATAAACGAAAAACAATCTGAGACACCCTTTATTATATTCATAATCTATCACAATATCATGTCATGTATACAGGAATATATTTAAGCCTAGATTACGGTACAGTCCTAAAATTTATGACGGACATCCAATCTTTGGGGAGCATTGAGGCAACACATGTAAAGATAGTGACAACTAGTATGTATCTTAATTTGTTATACCCATATTTATGTTTGTATTTTACATAAAGTTCTCAAAAAACATGTTACACTTACCATTAAATGTTTTTATTAAACTCTTTTGGTGAAATGTGAGTGTTTCTTATCGCCATACATTTTACGATAATCTTATATTAAGGTACTTTTTTTTGTTTGTTGGGAATTGCATTTATTATATATATATATATATATATATATATATATATATATATATATATATATATATATATATATATACCATGCTTATTATGTACAAGGTTTATAGATCATTAAGTGGATTTTTATTTCTTCTAGCTAAAAAAATATATTTTATGTATTAATTTTAAATCAAACACAGATTTTTTGAGTCTACTAAGTTCTTTTGAGTCTACTTAGTAGACTCAAAAAAAAAATCTGTGTTTGATTTAAAATTAATACATAAATTATAATGGAGTTCTACAAATTAAACGCCAAATCAATAAATAAAAATATATATTTTATTTTAATCTGTGTTGGGTAATCAATTAATGTATTGAAACAAGTCTTGTGGGTCTAGGGTTAAAATCATTTTTATTTTTGTGAAATTCAATTTGCAGATAAATAATTGTTGTCTTTGCAAATGATGTTTCTTATCAGCCTAGCCACAGAGCGTTGTATTTGCATCTGAAATTTGATAATATCTGTGTTTAGTGTGATAATATTTATTTTTGTTATTGTAGGTGCAGCCATATCAAATTCCCACCCCGGAGTTGGCCATGCTGACCAAATTGTCAGCCAGCCAAGGAAGGACGACACCTACAAAGCAGAACGACGAAAAGCTTATTGTTTTCTATAAGTAAGAGGGTTTTTTTTAAAGCATTTAATATAGATACTGGTTATATCGCTCACTCCTTTCAACGTCATATATCGTAGTTGTACAGGAGAAAATGACCAACTACCAAAACGTAAAATGCTCAGGAGGGCCATTTAAGTCACTTTTGCTTGTCAAGAAAATAAACACCAATGCAGTTAGTCATTTTTAACAAATCAATATATTATACTTCCAAGTTTAAAATCCTTTCGGAATTTTTCAGGGCGATATTAAGCTAGTAAGATATCAAATAGTCAATGATCACGTTTTTGTAAAACAATGCACTTGGTCACTTTCTCCTGCATGACTACGATATCAAAAATCGTCAATTTTCAGTTGTGCATGTTTTCGGAATGCCCAGAAAATGTACTTTATCCCAGCAAAAGCGGCATATTTTTGCCTTAATATTTACCCGCTACATGGCGGAAAGTTTTTTTTTTTGCATTTTGGAGAAAAGGTATTGTTTAAATTATTTTTTAAATAAACTAAATATTTTTCAAATGGAGAAAAAACATTCAGGTTTTACCTTAAAAGATCTGTTGCACAGTTAAAAGTTCAATAAGTGGCTTTATATATATTTTTAATACATTTCATTATATTTTTAAACTATAAAAATGATCTCCTGAAAAATCAATTGATTTATGACGTTGTTGAAAGGAGTGAGCGAAATGTGAAGAATAAATTGTTGTAACATATACACAGGCGTACCAAATAATAAAATGACTCAACTGCAATCAGTGTTAAACGCTGCAGCTAGACTCATTTTTTGAATTTATAAATTCAGTCACTACTTCACCAACTGCACTGGTTATGCTTTCCCGAAAAGGTTGAGTATAAACTCTGTCTATTCATGTATAAATCAATACATAATATGGCTCCAGAGTATCTAAAAGAATTGTGTATTCCAGACAAATGTTGATTGACATCTCACGCTTCCATAGGCTACAACAACTGCCAGGGGTAAAGTATTCTTACCAGCTCGCAAGCTGCGCACCAAATTTGGCGAGTGTGCCTTTGTTGTTGCAGACTGATGGCGTGGAATGCTCTTCCACCAGTAGTTAGAAATAGTGAGAGTGAGATGATCTTTAGAAAAAAAACTAAAAATCCATTCGTTTTCCTCAACTCAATCACAATGAAGCGCCCTTGAGGTAGTATTTTACGATAATGGCATTACATAAATTATCTGAAATTGATATTATGTATTATTATTAACCCCTTGATCGTCGAATTTAACTTGGCAGAAATCTTCATTCACAAACTTGGGTGTGTCCACTTAGCAGTTATTTATATTAATATCTCAACATAGATGAAGAAGAATATGGATGATCAGAAAAATAAGGAAAAGACAAAACGAAGAACATTTTTTTTATAAAAAAAATTCTATGGCGGCACTCCAGTTCTAAGGGTTAATTTTATCGATTATACTTGCTTATTTATTAAATCTCAGCCTTTTGAGTGTGTCCAAATACTTGTTCACAAAATCTGGATTATCTCCAATTACAGGAGTTATTTTCATATTATTTTTTGACATCTCATCAAAGATGAAGAAGAATATGGAAGTCTGGGCATTTATGGGGCTGTAAAAAAAGCTTCTTTACATATCACCAATAGATGTCTCTAGTGAAGTTCTAAAAAAAAACTTCTTTACATCTCACCAATAGATATCTCTAGTGAAGTTCTAGTGATTCAAGAACAAGGTTTCTAAATTGGTTCATATATATAGAACTTCCAAGAATTTGAGTGGTGTGGTTGTCAATAATGGGTAGAATTGGTGAATGTTACACGTGTGTAAAGTGATCACTTAAACCAGCCTATGACG
Source organism: Brachycentrus maculatus (assembly GCF_059751285.1). Classification (NCBI taxonomy): domain Eukaryota; kingdom Metazoa; phylum Arthropoda; class Insecta; order Trichoptera; family Brachycentridae; genus Brachycentrus; species Brachycentrus maculatus. The sequence goes on from NW_028281442.1 coordinate 221,872, forward strand.
GTCGTCAGCCCCGTAAATGCCTAGACTTCCATATTCTTCTTCATCTTTGATGAGATGTCAAAAAATAATATCATACATTGTTTTGCCGCACATGCATCCCCATCGGATAGCAGAAAAAGTAACACTCGCCCATTAGTCACATCTCGTGAATTTGAACTAATTTAAAGTGAAATGTTTGTTTTTCCTTGTAGAAATGAATTCCTGGCTGTCCGCAACACGGAAGGTGGTTTCTACGTGTGTCAGACGATGCAGAACGTTTACCGGTCAACCAGAAAGATCAAGATTAGATGGCTATCCCAAGACAAAGCCGCCGACCCTTCAGGGGAGATCTACAACCCGGACTTCTACGATGTCACAGGTAATAAATTACATACTCTTTATGTTAAAACGATGTATGATAGAACGAATGAGTGAGGAAAGAACGGTAAAACAAATTTATGAGGCGAATGTTACTGGGAAAAGAAGCAAAGGAAAAACATGGCACGATCAGGTATGCCAAATACTTGAAAGTGGTCAGGTTAGGAGTCGCAACAATCGGCGGGTATGTATGAGGAGATGCATGAACGTGGAAGAGGCGAAGAATGTTTGCAAAGACAGAGTGGTGTGGCGTTCTATTCTCTCTGCCTACCCCTGCTGAGAAGCGGCGTGATGGTTAGTTAGTTAGTTAGTTAGTTTTACTCTTTATGTTATTTTTTGACATCTCATCAAAGATGAAGAAGAATATGGAAGTCTGGGCATTTACGGGGCTGACGACCGTCATAGGCTGGTTTAAGTGATCACTTTACACACGTGTAACATTCACCAATTCCACCCATTATTGACGACCACACTACTCAAATTCTTGGAAGTTCTATATATATGAACCAATTTAGAAACCTTATTCTTGAATCACTAGAACTTCACTATGACGGTCGTCAGCCCCGTAAATGCCCAGACTTCCATATTCTTCCACATCTTTGATGAAAAAAAATGTCAAAAAATAATATGAAAATAACTCCTGTAATTGGAGATAATCCAGATTTTGTGAATAAGTATTTGGACACACATTAAAAATGTTTTACATACTCTTTAATTTAAATTGGATATATACAAAAAATGGTTCATTGTTTTAACACATTGTTTGCGCGAAATGGTTTGGAGAAGTGTCTTTTACACACTATTGGTAGAGAGCGGGAGATACTTGCTTTCTTTTGATAGAGCGCTCTAGCAAAAGAAAGCAAAAATAATGCTTAAAAGCATCTCCCGCTTTCTACCAACAGTATGTAAAAGACGCTTTTAAGCTTTTCCCGCAAACAATGTGTGAGAATATGGATATTCTTCTTCGGCTATTGTGATGTTAAATGTTATATTGATGTCAAAATGTAAAAATAACTCCTAAGTGCAGAAAATCCAGATTTGCAAACAAGTATTTGGACACACTCAAAATGTTCAGTCAAAGACCTAAATATTGTATTGACCAAACTCAATTTTATTGAATAATGTGTTTTGGGTGTTTCAGGCATAATTTTATGTTCAGCATACTCCATTTTCCACCTCTGTAGTATAGTGATTAGCGCCGTTTTGGCTACCGTGCTGGAGGTCTCGGGTTCAATTCTCAGGGTGGTCACGGGTCAAATAAATACGAGTGATTTTCACTCTCGTATTTTTTTCATATCGCCCTGGACTGTACAAAAAGCGCAGGGCTGATCACCTTGCCTTTGTGCAATTAACGTTCAAGACAATTGTGCGAAGGCAAGGTGATGATGCCGTGTTGCTACGATGCAGTGCCGTATGCACCATTTTGTGCGGATAAGGGTTAGAAGAAAGAATTTTATTGAATAATTTGTGGTGTATTTCAGACATGGACTGCGTCCTGACGACGCTGTCTCTGCAGCGCGCCCGCAACTCCGGGCTGAAGCTCGGGGCGGCGGAGCTGGCCAGAACCCAGAGCATCCTCGGGCGCGCCCTCGCTGCCGAGAGGGGGGAGCCCGCCCCCGATACCAGCGTCACCGAGGAACACCCCGACGGCCGTGAGAACCTTTTATTTTACCCTAGACCAGGGGCTCCCGATCTTTTTCAGACCGCGGCGTACTTACAAGTTTATTATTTTGTCACGGTGCCCTACTTTAGTAAGCTATTTGGAATAGACAATGTGACTATATATTTATATACATATATTATAGTCGAAAGAAATAGGTAGGTAACTACAATAATAGTAGTTGGGTAGAAAGATGCTAGCTCTCAAAAGATAAATTGTTGCTCTATAGGTACCCGAGAATATTTGTGGTTTCGGATAATAATAGAGGATCGACTCACGGCACCCCTCTTTACTTTCTACGGCGCACCAGGGCACCGCGGCGCACACTTTGGGAACCCCTGCCCTAGACCACGGGACTTGTCTAGAAGTACCTTAAAATGGGACTATCGTAAAATTTACAACAGTAAAAAAAAAGCTCACATTTTTAGTTAACATTTACTAAAAACAATTAGAAAATAAGTGTAACATGGTTTTTGAAATCTGTATATGAAATACTAGTAAAAAATTAAGTCACACGCTAATTGTCACTACATTCTTTACATATATTGGCTCGGTGCTCCTCACAGATTGGACACACAATACATTGTTGTCATATCGCTCACTCCTTTCAACAACGTCATATATCAAAAAACTAGATTTTTCAGGAGTTCGTTTTCAAAGTTTAAAAATATAATACAATGTATTAAAAATAAATATCAAGCCACTTATTGAACTTTTTACTGTGCAACAGATCTTTTTAGGTAAAACCTGAATGTATTTTCTCCATTTGAAAAATATTTAGTATATTTGAAAAAATAATTAAACAATACCTTTTCTTCAAAATGCAAAAATAACACTTTCTGCCCTGTAGCGGGTAAATATTAAGTTAAAAATATGCCACTTTTGCTGGGATGTAGTACATTTTTTGGGCATTCCGAAAACATGCACAACTGAAAATTGGAGTTAAAATAAAGGAGTAATGCTGGCCATGTTCATTCATTCAAACCCTTATTCACACCCAATGGTGCATAGGGCACTGCATCATACAAATGCAGTGTTATCATGAAGGAAAGGTGATCAGCCCTCTGCTTCAGACCAGTCCAGAGTTATATCGAATAAATATTACAGTGAAAAAAATCACTTATATTTATTTGACCCCCCTGGGGATCGAACCGGGGACCTCCAGAACGGTAGCCGAGCGTGCTGACCATTACACTACGGAGCCGGAGGAGGCCATGTTCACCATCCCATAAAGAAGATATGAAGGCCATATTCTAGTTTTTCTGTTTCAGCTCATGTTCAAATACTTGTTTAGCACATTCGGTCAAACGTATCGGTACGTTTACCAGTTTTAGTTTCACTATAGTTTTGAACAATTCCTGGTTTACCTAATTCTTTTGCAATTTCAGCACCCTTGTGCATTCGGAAAAAAATAAGCAATACCTCTTTGTACAAAAGAAAACAACAATGGGAACAAAGTGAATGGTGCACTGAAATCAGTTATAGCAAATAAAAACCTATCAGCGGAAGCTAAACTGGCAGTGCACAACGGAGTCCTGGTTCCAACTCTAATGTATGGAAGTGAAACATGGAGTTGGCAAAAGAAGGATGAAAGTAGACTGAATGCAGTCGAAATGCGATCTCTCAGAAGAATGTGCGACAAAACGATGTATGATAGATGTGCGAATAAAGAAATAAGGAAGGAATGCAAAGCTGAGATAAGCATTATCCATAAAATTAAGAAAGGTGTGTTGAGATGGTTTGGACATGTGGAACGAATGAGTGAGGAAAGAACGGTAAAACAAATTTATGAGGCGAATGTTAGTGGGAAAAGAAGCAGAGGAAGACCGAGAAAAACATGGCACGATCAAGTATGCCAAATACTTGAAAGTGGTCAGGTAAGGAGTCGTAACAATCGGCGGGTATGTATGAGGAGATGCATGAACGTGGAAGAGGCGAAGAATGTTTGCAAGGACAGAGTGATGTGGCGCTCTATTCTCTCTGCCTACCCCTGCGGCGAAGCGGCGTGATGGTTAGTTAGTTAGTTAGTTAAAACAACAATAAACTAACCTTTTTTCTTCTTTAACCGTAGAATACTAAACTGTCATCGAAATTATGATGGCAAAATGATAATACCTGGAAAAAAAACAACGTTGGCACCGTTCCTGAGCCCCCTTCTTCACAGGACCTTCCTAATACATATACCTTTAATTTTTTCATTATTACATTATCTTTTCTTAAACCCAAAGAATGTTAGTACAATTACTTTTTTTTTTTTATTGTCTTTTATTTTATTTGTTCGGGAATTGTACAGCTTACATATAAAAAAAAGATATAATAAACAATAGTTATATTAACAATAGTAAACAATACATTACCAAAAAGTTACGTTAAAAAAAAGCCAATTAAACAATTCCACATCTATGTCATAAATTATGTCTTATTTATTCCTGTTTTGTTTGTCGTAATTTTTTTACGAATGTTAAGGAACTACGACACTCGTAGGATAGTTTATTAATCTAGGGTTAACTAAAATTATATTGATTTTTCATTCTTCCAGTGGACCTGTCGCTGTACAAGGACGAATCGCAGCTAGAGAAAAAGAAGACAAAGTCCCCCTCCTCCCCGGCCGCGTCCACCCCGTCCCGGAAGCGCCCCCCGCCCAAGGCGTCGCCCCCGCCCGCCCCCTCCGCGCCCTCCCCCTCCCCGGGCAAGGCGGCCGTGCGGAGAAAGCGCGCCGCGCCCGCGCCGGCCCCCTCGCCCGCGCCCGCCGGGAGGGCCAGCGCGGGCAAGGCCGCCAAGCGGGCCAAGCGGGCCTCCGCCCCCACCGCCCCCTCCCCCGCCCCCGCCCCCTCCCCCGCCGCCGCCGCCGCGCCGCCCACTAGCAAGGTAGGCATGATACAACGGATTTATGGGAATGTACGTATCAATCCACCTTCTCTCATTTCGTTTTCATTGATTTGTTCTGACGCTCGTTTGGGGAGCCTGCAAGAGTCGTGCCGCATCCCAAGTCGTTGGCGTACCGGAGAAACACTAGCATAATTTATTTTATTTCATTTTATTTGTCCGGGAATTGTACAGCTTTACATTCAAAAAAGTATACAATAAACAATAGTTACATTATCAATAATAAACATTACATTACATTAACAAAAATAGTTACGTTAAATAAAAAGCCAATTAAACAATTCCACATTTATGTTATTATAATGACTATTAAAAACATTAAATGATAAAACAAGGGTATGGTATAAAAAATAGATTTTGCAGGAAGAAGAAGAAGGAAATAATATATTATTCTCCGATAAGTCTGTAATAATTCAGACTTATAGCGGAATATATTTTTTAACACTAGTAAAATTCATACATTTTTAAACACATTTTTATCAAAATGTGTTTACAATCGACGGGTATGTATGAGGAGATGCATGAACGTGGAAGAGGCGAAGAATGTTTGCAAAGACAGAGTGGTGTGGCGCTCTATTCTCTCTGCTCACCCCTGCGGAGAAGCAGCGTGATGGTTAGTTAGTTAGTTATATTTCCTGATTTATTGTTTAGGCATTCAGGCATTTTGGTAAGATATGAAAATTAAATTATAAATAAAACTTTTACCTCTTGATTACTATATTTTGCTAAGGCTAGTTTCGAAAGCTACGGATGCTTCTATCTGCGGGTTTAAAATATAAACTCATAAAGTTTATATTTAAACCTGTAGATGGAAGCATCTGTAGCTTCGGAAACTAGTCGTAACAAAATATAATACTCGAGTGGTAAAAAACATGTGTTTTATTTATAATTTAACTCTAGATAACTAAACATTTGTGCACAAGACGACGCCCTTCTCCGAAAAAGTCAAGTGCACTTCCCTGCACCCCGCACCCGCCAGGCTTTGTTTACGGAATAGTGATTTATTGTTGAATGTCTCTTACATTCATTCCTAATAAACCAAACTTAAGTGTCATGCAACCAGTTACTATTTTTAATAAATACTTTTGATAATTTTCACATTTTTAATTGCGTAGTCCGCCTGACGAATGTTTAGTTACTATGTATCTACAAATATAGTTTAGTTAACTAGGGTTAATCATATTTCCCAGTAAATAACGCGTAGGCTAGTACAGTTAGCTTTTGATAAATAAAAATACAAATGAAAACATCTGCAATTGTATGTTTTTAATTTTAAAAAAATTCTGATCTCTAAGGGTATTATTTTATAGCGCTGTTTTTCTAATTTATTCTCCTGTACGCCAACACGATGGGATTTCAATAAATCAAGCATTTTGAAATCGCTGAATCTCAAATGCATTATATCAAGTTGCAATGCGAATCTAAGTTACGATATTTTTGATGACTTGGAAGATTTTAATTCGAATTTTGATATTGAAAATATCTTTGTGCCTAGTCTTAAAAGAACTGCTTTGCTTTCTCATCCTTTCTAAAGAATTTTCATTATCAAATTTCGGAGGGTAAAGAGTTTGTTTGAAAATTAAATCCGTATATTCATTACCTTCAATGTTAGTTGTTTTCAAAATTGATAAATCAATGAATTTTTTTAAGCAAGAAAGTGTGGTATTTTTTTTTATACGTAAGTAATGCACTCTTAATATTTATACTAATATCTTAATAATTCATCTGCTTTAGGCATTTTTAGCACATGCGTATATATTCATATATATAGAGTGAAATCTTGATTCAACATATTTTACGAAAGTAAGAAAAAATAATAGCGGTTAAAAGAAACCTTTAATAGAACAAAAAACGATTTCTTTCTCATTTAAAAAAAAAACTTTATAAAATAAAACTAAAACGTAAAGTTGTTAAAAACAAAGTTTTACTTTTATTGTATAAATGTTTAGAAAATGTCCCACAAAGTATCTGCCAAAAACGTTCAAGAAAACTTATTTAATGATAAAATATATTTATAAAAAATATATTTTTATTCATATTAATTTTGACCCTTCTGGGAATCGAATCTGGGACCTCTAATGCATTGCGATGCGCTAACCACTTCACTTTGGAGGTGGAAATGGGTAGCAATATTATTTTATATATCTGCTGAAGAAATACAATTTTGATGATATTTGCTGATGAAAAAGGCAAAGAAAATTTGTGATGCGGAAACACACCATGGGGAAACGCCCATAGTGAGTGCATTTAGATACACAAATTATTTAGACAAACGTCCACTACACGGAATTTTACCGTCCGGCACGTCAGTTGGACGATTGGCTTGTGCTTTTGTCCATATTTTTTCCGATCGATGCAACGATGAACACGTTGCGCGTAAATTCGATCACGCTAAACTGTCGTAGTCGCTTTCATTTTTCAAAACCGGACTGCCGGACGGTAAAATTCCGGGTAGTGGACAAGCACCTTATGTATGTATGTACTATGAAATTAATTGATTATGAAAAAAAACATTGAAAATGTCAAATCAAGGTTTCACTCTATGTCAAAGTAATCTGTCACTAAGTGCCTTTTTAATGATTAGTTTTTGCTTTATCTTTTTCCTGTCATCCTAAATACCGCTCACCGCCACTTTTTAAAATCATAAATCATTATCATTATGATCATCAATCGCCGCTTTGCTTCTTTTAATCATTTTCACACGTGTTTCATTTCCCAAACTGCTTCTATCGCCATGCCACGTCCTGTGGGGATAGCCAGAGAGGATGGAGTTTCAGTAATCTATTTAAACCAAATAAATTGACTAGTAACGTTAACATTTTTCATTTTGAAAAATGTACAATCAACACATTAATTGCTATTTTTTTAAATGTATCGTTGCTCAATATATTTGCATTATGCAAATTATAAGAAGTTAGCTAATTATTGAATAGTCAGCCTCAGCCTTGTAGTGATTAGCACATTTGGCTACTGTACATGTGGTCCTGGGTTCGATTTCCAGGGGAATTGATTTGATTTATGTATTAATTTTAAATCAAACACAGATTTTTTGAGTCTACTAAGTTGTATTTTACCAACAAAAACACATAAAAAATTAATATTGTGACAATTGTTTCGCCTTGTTAGGGCCAAATCAATAAATAAATGAATTGATTTAATATCAATTCATATTTTTAATATTTGGAGCATATTCCTTGTGGTTAGTCATTTTAACTTTTTTTACGAAAACGTTAGTTATGTTAGTATATAACCAATCACTGAGGTTTTTGTCTGCCGATTTCAAGATGTACCCATCTTTTTGTCAGGATAAATACTACAACAGCATGCAAACAATACTACACTTCACTACCATAGCACTATTCACACACTTACAAAGTAGTTGTAAGTGTGTGAATAGTAGTGACATATAGTATTGTTTGCATGCTGGTGTAGTGATTGTCCTGATGAAGAGACCGGTACATCTTGAAACCGGTAGACTAAAATCTCTGAGTGGTTTGTGATATATTCACATTTAATAAAATAAAATAAAAAGTAAGAATATATTTAATATTACTTTGGATTATCACCTGAAGTGCGGACTGATCCCCTTGTCTTTGCATAACTTCTTAGCTATCTAATTAACACTATGTTGATTCAATGCAGTGCCTTATGCGTCATTCATTGCATATAACGGCCCGAATGAATTATTGCATTATTTTTTATGATTTACTCAGTAAATCTTTCGATTAAGAAGGATGTGAATACGTAATACATCCAATTAATATTTTGTACGTATCTAAGGTCTAGAAGTTTGGCTACTATGCATGGGGTCTCACGGGGTTCGATTCCCAACTGGTCTGGAATGAATTTTTTAAAGTACAAATACATTATGTTGTTATTTTACTTAATGTTTGATTAGGAAGCATGAAATAATTTGTAGCTTAGCTTATAATGAAAATAATAATTGAGAAACTTATAATAACACTGCATGATATTCCTTTAGAAATTTCTTTAATAAGTATATAAAGATTTTTCGAAGAATTGAATTATGAATTAATGGTACTCCATATTTGTAATGAGTAATATTTCCGCCAATGTGATTTTGTGTCCCTCTTCTATTATTGAGCAGTTGCTAGAATGTCTGGTCGTTTGTGAGATTCTGGGTTCGATTACCGAATGGATTGTCATAATTATGACGACGTCGATGCACGATTGATTGTCTTGTCTTCACATTATTTACAATATGAATAACACTGTGTCAATCAAACACAGTGTCCTATGTACCATGAGGTGTGGACAAGGTAATGATGATTTTTAAAAGGAATTTCGTAATTTATTTTCTCTTTTTTGGCACTCTAAATTGAAAGCTTAACTCGACTTGTCTGCCTCCGTAATGTAATGGTCAGCACGCTCGGCTGCCGTTCTGGAGGTCCCGGGTTCGATTCCCAGGGGGGTAAAATAAATATAAGTGATTTGTTCACTCAAATATTTATTCAATATTACCCTGGACTGGTACCTGAAGCGAAGGGCTGATCACCTTTCCTTCATGTGTTTACGATCAAGATAACACTGCGTTTATATGATGCAGTGCCCTATGCACCATTGGGGTGCGGATAAGGGTTAGAAAAGAAAAATTGAAATTGTTTTTTTTTTTTATTTCTCTTCCTTATTTTTCTTATTTCTAACAACCCAAGTTTTTCACACGAATTCCAAAAGATTTCGGACAAATTTCTCAACATTTTTCTTTCTATTTTTTTCTTTTCTCTTATGTCAAATTATTCTGCTTAAGTATTATAATATTTAGAATTTTCCGGAATTATTTTAGAAAGCTTTTAAATAAATCAATCATAGTTGATTGAATTATGTAATTTATAAACAAAATGGAGGTAATGAATGTATATTGATTTATTTTGTTGTTTTTTTTTGCCAGTTAATTTACTAATATAACAATTTAATCTTCATAGTTATCAAATTGTTGGCCCCCCAAATGCAACCTTTTGCTGTGAATAATTCATGATTTAAAACCGCGAAAAATTTGTATCATTAAACTTGAAAAATGAGCTTTAATTTAATCGAAAATTAGTCAGTTTTTAATGAAAGAAAAACAGCAAAAGGTTGGCGTAGATGTATTAAGTATGTATGTATGCATTTCATTTCACAAACCCGCAAGAAATATTTTTATTGTAGCAAAATAAATGCAATATCTCGGTACAACCTTTCACAATTTGAAGAGTGGGATTACATAATGATTTTAATATGAATTTTTGGGTTTTACTTTTTACCGTGATGGTAGAATGTAAAAATTTCAATAATTAAAAATAAATTCGTTTCAAAATGCTTGTTAATGCAGTTATAATATTTGTTGTCCGGCGGTTTTTTCATCAACCCCGACCCTAATAAGTGTACTTATTAGGGTCCTATTATAATCACAAGTGACTGTGAACCCAATTCCGACTGTACAATGTTTTTTGGCATCTCTCGCGCTCTACCAAAAGTGAGCAAATAGAACCATCCATAATTTATTATTAGATTAAAACCAATATTTTTAGCTTTTCCACTTTTTTATTTGACCAGCGACCGGGTTTCGTCGTTACCGACATCATCAGACTGGTGTCGGTAACGACGAAACCCGGTCGCTGGTCAAATAAAAAAGTGGAAAAGCTAAAAATATTGGTTTTAATCTAATAATAAATTAAAAATGCAATTCCATCACGAAGTGTCAGTGGATAAATATAAATCTATTAGAACCATCCATAGTTTCGGATGCTCGCCGCGAGCGATGTTACTATGTTATGTTATGACGAAATGCTCCGGTCAGTCTCCACCTTTGTAAGCGTCTCCCACTCTACCAACAGCATGTAAAAGACGCTTTTAAGCGTTTCCCACAAACAGCATTACTTATGCAGAGTCCCGCAAATCATCACTGGGCTAAAGAGATAAAAGAACCGCTGATTTAAATCATAAATTATTATGACATACATTTTAAAAATGGGCTGAATTTTGAATTAAAATTAATATGGGTTGTAAATTTAATGCATATTAACATCTGAGATAACTAACCGTAATTAATTTAATTGATTGTTTGTATTGCTGTTAAATTTTTCCAAAAGTTCAATTTTGACAATAAAACAATTTAGAGTTATTCAGTCCATGGGATTTTATCGATCACACAGACTAATTTATATTGTTATTAATTTAAAAAAGAAAAAAATATATTTAAGCTTAAAAATGAACTTTTGGAACAAAGCGATATTTTTTAAAATCATCTCATTGCAAAAACGCTTTTGTGATTGATTATTCACGCCTTTCATAATTCGACTTCATTTCACTTTTTCACAAATTATAGTCATTTAATAAACAAACCACAATGCTTTTTTATAACATTTAAAAAAAAGTACTTAAAATAATTTTTTCATTTGTGGTGAAATTTTCAGATAATTTTTTTTATTAAAATTAATTGATTATGTTTTCAAAAATATATAGTCAATTATAACTTTATTTGGAATAATTGTATTTTGCCTTAGATATATTATGTTAACAGTTTACTTTATTTTATTATTTATATGTCCGCCTCCGTAGTGTAATGGTCAGCATGCTCGGCTACCATTCTGGAGGTCCCGGGTTCGATTCCCAGGGGGGTTTAATAAATATAAGTGATTTTTTCACTCTAATATTTATTCAATATTACGCTGGACTGGTACCTGGAGTAGAGGGCCTATCACCTTTCCTTCATGTGTAAACAATCGAGACAACACTGCGTTTTTATGAAGCAGTGCCCTATGCACCGTTGGGGTGCGGTAAGGGTTTTATTATTTATTATTTATATAGGACATGCCATAGTTAAGTGAATGATAAAAATTTTGCGTAATTTTCGCATTTCGTGACATTTCTCATTTCCATATCTTGTGCAGTACACTGAGTTAATAATGGAGAAATGTTTAAATTGTATTATGATCATTTTAGTTCAAATGTTTCATGAACGTACAGTATCTACTCAATGAATTAGGGCCACCCATTATTTTTTTGAATACTCTGAAATCTTTTGGATTATTATATTTATTTTGCATAAATACTTTAAGTTTTCTATTGACATCTAATATCATGTATATTACCTTCAATAATATGTAAAATATACCTGGATTATTTAAGCCTTTACAAAATTTCAAACCCTTTTTCTGAGAAAGGTCCCTAATTGGCACAGGTAGACAGATAGTTGAAAGTTCAAAAAATAGTCCTATCTCATTTATTAGTGAAGTTTCTTGAGTTCTGGTTGTTGTTTTGTTCAGAGAGGTTATATAGTTATCGTGTCTTGTGAAAAAAACTTAATTTTTAATTTTAGTTCATAAAGTATAAAAAAAAATTGTAAACAAAAGTGTTTTTTTTTTGAAAAGGACAAAATGGGAAAAAGTAAAGACATTTCTGACGAAAAAAGTCTAGTGTTATAGTGCTACTGAAATTAAAAATACTATCTAATAGAGAAATTTCAAAAAAAGAAAACGTTTCTCGTCAAACAGTGGACGGAATTTCAAAATCAATAAAAAATCAGTCACCCGCCACCAGCAATCGGCGAAAGAACTGTCGTAGGATTAGAAAAACAACACCGAGGACTGATCGAAAAATCGTTCAAAGTGCCTTAGAAAACCGTAGTGCATCAGCAAAAACATTAAAAATAAAATTGGAAGAAGAGGGTATAAATATATCGGTATCAACACTGAGGCGACGTCTTTACGAAGTAAATCTGAAATGCAGGCGCCCTGAAAAAGTACCAAAATTGACACAACGAATGAAAGCGGATCGATTAAAATGGGCCAGGCTACATCGAAATTACTCGGTAGATGATTGGAAAAAGGTATTTATTTAAATTGAATTTTCAACATATCATTTTAGTAAATAAACTTATATATTTGAATTAAACTTAAATTTTCATTATTTTTCAGGTCATCTTTAGTGATGAGTGCCGGTTAGAAGCCGTGACAGAGAGCCGTCGATTCGTCAGGAGAACACCAATGGAACGTTACAATGAGGCCTGTGTGGTAAAAGTTATCAAACACCCCCCTGCAACAATGATATGGTCATGTATTATTAACAATTTACCTGGGCCGTTGTTTTTCGTGGAAGGAACAATGAACCAAAATTCCTATAAGCAGGTCCTCGAACGAATTTTATTGCCCTTCTACCATACACTCGACCCAACAGAAGGTCCATACACCTTCATGCAGGATGGGGCACCTTGCCACCGGGCTAAATCAATGATAAAATTTTTGTCTAACAAAAATCTGCCTTTGCTCCCCTGGCCTGGAAATTTTCCGGACCTTAATCCTATAGAAAACGTATGGAGCATGTTAAAAAATAAGGTATACTCATTTCCAAATCGGACAGTAGACTGTCTAAAAGAAAATATTCAAAAAATTTGGTCAGAAGACGAAGAAATAAAAAACATGATAAAACAGTGCATTTTAAGTATGCCAAAAAGAATTGAGGCAGTTATTTCTGCCAAAGGTGGAAATACTAAATACTAACTATATTTATATGAAAATATATGCATTATTTAAGCGTAATAAAGTGTTCATGTGTAAATAAAATTCAATGTTGTTTTATTCAAGGTTTTCTCTGAGTTATTCCTGTTTGAATTGAGAAATTGCGCGAAATTCTGCGTGGCCCTAATTCATTGAGTAGATACTGTATTGTCCCAAAATTTAGCAATATCAAGTGGCTATTTGGCCACCGGATAGCTCCGTTCTTCACCACCAGACTTTATTGTGACCTTAACCTTTCCCTTCCAGTGTTAAAATAAAAAGCGCATCCCTCTGTTGGGTAGTCACTACACAATAAAAAATTATCGATTTAAATTGTAAAAATACGCACATTCATAGCTAATCCCCTTAATGAATTATAATAATTTAGATTTATTTGCTGAGAACATTTAAAATAATCTGACAACTCTCACGAGACAAGCATACGTCCGCTCTTGTCGGGAGCTGAAGAGCAACTGACCGCTAGCTAGAGAACATTGAGCTTTGAGCTTCTCACGCTTACACAGTGCGTGTATGCAAGAGTGAGATGCGAATATAGTGTCGCGGTTCCCGCACACTCTTCACGCGCTGTTTATATATATATATATATATATATATATATATATATATATATATATATATATATATATATATATATATATATATATATATAATACCTCCGATGTACCCTATAAATTCTGATTATTTTTAATATTATTTTTTAAATCAATGCGTAAATATGTTATGGAGGAATACCTAAAATCTTAGCCTTGTATTTATTTATACTTATAGAGATATTATGTTTATTAGAAACAATGTGTACTAGGTACACAACACCGGGAAGAGAAGGTTAAAAAGCAAGGTGTACATCGGTCGTTTATCTTGGTGATCTGAAAGCAGAGATGACAATATTTGGAAGTGTCCTTTTTTAAATTAATTGCATCAATGTCAATAACTTTTAAATTATGTTTTTTAGTTACTGCATTATTCTACAATTTTATCATTCACTACCTAACGGCTCACCTATATGCAGTTATAATTATGAGATGCGTTTTTAATAGCCATTATTGATTCCTATGTATGTATTGAGTTAAATCATCCCACTATTGTGTTCTATCTGCAAGTAATCATTGAAAAGCCTACAATATTTTAATTTATTTTTCTATGGGAAAATTAAATCTATATTTAAAAAAATATTATTAACCTCTCGGCGATTGAATGCTTGCAAACTTAATAGTTTTTTATGTTTTTTTTTCATCAATACTGTGAATTTTAAAAGGTTGGCGCTGGAGATCCCGGGTTCGATTCCCAGGAGGTTTAAAATAAAAATAAGTGATTTTTCACTTCCAGTAATAATTTAATGTCACCCTGGACTGATACCTGAAGCGCAGAACTGAACTCCATGTAATTAACAATCAAAATAACACTACCCCAATGCAATTCAGTGCCCTATGCGCCATAAGGTGCGGAAAGGTATACATGAAAATGTTTAGTGGGTTTAAGCCATTTTAAGTAGTTGACGGCAAAAACAAGCAGCCATTTGGTGAAATTAATTTAAAAAAAATAAAAATTCTAACTATTTTATAAAATACAATATAATGTCCAATTTGTTTTGTAAAATTACCAATTTGATTTGTAAGGAGTTCTATTTGGTTTTTCTAAAATGTCCAATTCGAAATTAAAAACCTGTATACTCTTTGGGGGGATTTTCTTTGGACGACAAGGTTCATAAGAGGTTATTCAATTTAATTAAATTTATTTATAATTAATATACGCATTACAAACTAAAATTTATGGCATATATATACATTAACAAAAATCTAAAATAAGCAAGAATACTATTGCTAAAGATGTAGAAGAATCCCGATTCGGAATACTCCTTCAGACACGTGGAACAGATCAATATCCAGCATGATATTGTTCATCATAGCGGTAGCTCTTCCTACAGGCATAACTATTGGCAGGTTGCTCCTGTATATAGAAATGTGAAACAATCTATGTCGACACTGTCTTAGGTAACTGTCGGGAACATACAGACCAATGCTCTGAATAAAATCAGGATTATCGTTCATACCGCGTAGTAATCGATAATCAGTATCAGTTATCAGTATCAATGCCATGCGAAGGTAGACTGAATGAGAGGCTCGATTACCGAGATAGGCGCCGCAGTGGGACGATTTGACTCTCTCGCCTGTATTGTTGAATGACTTATCGTGCGGACTGTCTAGACGGCTACCACGCCCGCCAAGGCGCCCGCGGGCACGGCCACCCCCGGCAAGAGGAGGACCCCTGCCAAGGTGCCCACGCCCGTGCCCAGCACTTCCAAGGGGAAGACCGGCAAGGCGACGCCAGCTAAAGGTATTTACCAGCTTAGTTATTTAATTTTTTTATTTAATATAGTTACAAAAAATATTACATAACTTTGTTTTAAATCACTTTAAATATTTTATTATAACTTAATTATAATGACCGGTTTCGAAACTAACCGCTTCGTTTTATTTCAAAACAGAGTTTCGTTCTCTGCAACAGAGAACTTAAATTAGATTACATAGAAATATTGGAAATTGAAAAAGTAATTAATAATAATTTACAACTAAAATAAATTCACAAGTAAACAATTTTTCTAAAAGTCCCTTATTAAATATGTTTGCAATCACTCTACATCCCTGATACCTTTTGACTGTAACTGCTAATCAACACAAAAAATAAAGCTACTTGAGATCTACCCAAGATCCTTTGCCTAGCGGCCAAAATATTTTGAATTTTATTAAGTAGATAGTGTTTTAGTGTTAATCAGTCTTGAAAAAGAAGCAGTAAGCTTCGAAACTGGTAGACATTATAATTAAGTTACAATAAAATATTTATAGTTATTTCAATTATAAAACGCAAAATCGCAAAGCTATTGCTTAAAATACAAATTATAAAAAAATATTACCATTAACCTAGCGGGATCCAACAGGGGGATTGAAATCCCCCATAATTTTGATTTGATAACTTGAGTATTATAAGAGTTACTCGATTTTTATTTGTAATCTTAAAAATAATTAATAATTTAATATTTTTATTTCAAGTTGTTAAATGTTTTAAAATATTGTTTTTGATAAAAATCACAATCAGTCAGTGCTGGGAGATCTACGTACTTATGTATCAGAATGTAATTTTTTCGCCTGCTAGCAACATGTTACTTCTTTCACTCTAATAAATGTGGCACTACCATAGCAAGAGAGTGACAGTGATCATTTAACCATCGTATGATAGGTCGTAAACCCTGTAAATGTATGGAAGAATCTTCTTCTTCCTTCAAACCCTTATCAGCACCCCAATGGTGCGTAGGGCACTGCATCATATAAAAGTGTTATTTTGATCGATAACACATGAAGGAAAAATGGTCCAAGGTTATATTGAATAAATAATAGATTGAAAAAAATCACTTATATTTATTTGACCTCCTCCCCTGGGAATCGAACCCGGGACCTCCGGAACGGTAGCCGAGCGTGCTGACCATTACACTATGGAGGCGGAGAATGGAAGATTACGGATGCGTATTCTTCTTCATTTACTATTTAGGGGCATAATTGGTAAACTCTCATATTGTTCCCTTACGTGTTTATGATGCAAATTTTCGGGGTTTTCTTGCTGTTGGTAATTTCTTACTAAATGTATGTTTTAAAAACCAGTTGCAGCCGCCGCCAAGGCCGCCCAGTTGGCCTCCACCCCGTCCACCTCCACGGGCAAGACTGCGAGGGCGACCAGGAAGCCACCCAAGAAATAAGCGACCCCGTTCTCCGCCACTGTCGACGCAACCTCCCGCACATCCATCCACAACACCAGCCGCATGGAAGAACCATTAGGACCCGAGAGTCCTTCGTTTTGTGAATTTTTTATCGCGAGGACGCCCCCCGATCCCGGTCGGGGGACAGTCCGATCGGTCTCGGTACAAATCATTAAAAAAAAGTGTAGATTTAAGAGAATAAAAAACAGGTTTCTTATAGGGGAATTTATTTTTGAGAGCAAATTATTAGAATCTATTACGATAGCATTGATATAGCTCATTACCGTGGCTAGGAAGCGATACATTTTGGTTTCCACATATCTCACTCGACAGATTCAGCTTTTGGAAGATTGGGAATCCGGAATCCGGAGACAGGTATCTGGTGACGTTCGTGTATGCCTTAAGTTAACTAAAATTGTCGATACACAAATTTTGATTAAGTATTAATTAAATAAATTTTTCCTCAGTTGGTGACGAAACAAAATGGTTATGACTTTAGGGGAATTCTCTACGCGCTCAGCGATTCCCTTATTCGTATAAAAAAATATGAAAAAAAAAACTATTTAAAACGAGGTTCATACTTATAGAAAAAAATTATATTAATTTTCCATATTTCGTTAAATGCGTGAATGTTTGTATGATTTATATTATATACGTGTATGTGTGAAATTGGGATAATTAATTTTAGGTATAAAAATTTCGCGGATATGAGAGTTTTTTGTTCTTCAGAAAACAGAGTTTATTTTACGAAGGCTATTCTTACGCTCTAGAAGGCTCGGGCAGCCAGAACCAATTTGATTAATTTAGAAGTACACGTTAGATATCGGAATTATTCAATACCCTTCCCGTCTCGAACATCTCTGTCTGCAAAACTCATTTTTCACTTGTAAAATATTGTTTTTAGATATGTAAATGAATTGGGCTAGGATAAGCATTCGAAGTAATGAAGTTTTAACAAAATTATCACGTAAGATAAGTGCATTAGGCGTTAACAAGGATTGTCATATTTAGGGTAAGGTCTAGCCGTAAGTAAAGAAAATGAAGAAAACTACTAACGTGTCGTTTCATGGAAATCTCCCTTCAACATAGACCCGGAAAGGAAAGTTTATTCTTTATACATATACATATAATATATGGAACAATTATTGCAAAGAGCTCGCGTCAAATTCAAACTAAATTAAAGGTGATTCTTTGAGTTAACAGTATTGGCGAGGTGTAGTGATGTGAATGTGAAGTCTCGTTTTCTGCTAGATGTAAGAGGCATAGAGATAGGACATAATATTAGTTACACACTTGTTTTCACTTTCTTGTATCTCGCTCCATGAGGAAGTTCGTACGTTTCTCCGGACTAAACTCCTATGTGTTTTGTTTCCTTGTACTCGTTTAAATTTTATTACGACGACTGTATAACAAATTGTCCGTTTAACATTGGCAGTGTCCGTTATTACAATATTATTTCTTTTACCTTGGTTATGTGAAGTAGCGATAAGAGAGATTTAAGTCACTGTAAGGTTTAAGTACCCGAGGTAATCTTCCGCCCTCTCGGCAACCAAATAATGCATAGGGTGCCGTGTCAAATCGATCTCAATCGGAATGATACAAAGGGATTATCTTAGGTAATACAACGAACGAATATTGGGCTAATATCTTTTCATTCAAATTTTAATTCTGCGTATCCTCAATTTTAACAATAGTCATCCATTTGTACTCGGACGGAGCTAGCTAAAATTTTAATTAACACTCGCTGTAAAATTGATTATCCGCTTTTAAATATATTCGATAATGGATATTATTATGATTTTATTTGTTCTGAATGTGTATTTTATTTTAGAATTCTATTTAACCAATATTTAGCTACTCGGTATTAAATGACGCAATGTGTTGTGAATCTTTGGATTATATCCGTTCATTTTTTGTTTGTTTTTGTAAATTCTTTTAAATTGTTTTTGCGGATATCTTACGATCATCCGCCAACGCATCGAGTTGGAATATATACTATTTTAATATTATTTAAATGTCTCTTATTCATGTATTAATAATTTAAAGAGATAGAAAAGTACACAGTAAGGGTTAGTTTGTAAAGACAATTTGATAACACAATGAAGAAGGAGAACACCCGAGACTCTTAAGGAGTCCGATTATTTACTCTTAATTTCAAAATTTAAATGTTATTTTATAAAGAAACATGCACTTGAACTTTATACAATATTGTTGGAACAAAAAAGTGACGTTATTTAAACATAGACTGGTTGTTGCGTGTACTGAATTTATCTGTGTTCAAGGTATTGTTGTAGAATTGCGCATTTAGTAACATGTGTTCAGTGTAATTTAAATCTTTGTTTCATTATTATCTGAAAATGTTCATTAAAACGGTTTTATTGTATCTCGTGCCATGTTTCTAAATAAAAATACATTAAATATTACCGGTATTTTATTATTGCACCAAATTACCCTTTTCCTTTTGACAGGCGCTGTGGCCAGTAAATTGAAGATTTATTTTCAATTGGTCTGGGTGTTTGTGATGTGTTTTTCACATTTACCTTCCCTACCCTTAATATCCTACCTGAAGACAAGCCTCTAGAAGTAGAGGCTCCTTTACAAACAAAAAAAAAACAACAGGAAATTTTCAAACTGGGTGGGGACACAAAAATATAAAGAAAATATGCTTTGAAAGCTGAATATCTCATGCATCGTAACAAAAAAGGTAATTTCATGTGCATATGCAAGATGATGCAATGTGTTGCCAACTTACTAAATAGCAAAATGAAGATGAAAAATTATTGATATTTTCGATTTTCATGAAGAGATTCTTAAAAATCATTTTATATGTACTCATAATAGCCCATCGATACAATCCATAGAAATTGTCACAATATAGATGAAAACTGGTAGTCATTAAGCTCCAGTCAGTGCTGCCAACCTAAAGATGAATGTGCTAGAAAGAGAGAGCATCAATACCATCATCATTTATATTCCATTTTATTATTTTGGTTTCACTTTTTCATTGAATTGAATGCTCCATTTAAATATGGAACTCATTTCTCAAAACATAATATTCTAAAATGTGATATGTATCTATGGATTTTATCCATAGACTAACTATAAATAAATCTCATTTGAAATTAGGTACTTAGTAAATCTCCAGCAAAGGAATAAAAAGTAGGTAAGTGGGTATACTGGCAAAAAACATTAACTCGAACATATGCAATTTTGACTTAATGATGCAAAATTTAAAGATTTCAACTTTTTATATACTGGCAAAATACACTAAGTAGTTTGAAATGTCATATTTATGTGGTTTTAAAAGTAAATACAACTTAAAGTTTACTAGCGGGTATTTTATTCAGGCTAAAAGCTTTAATTAACAGGGATTTTAAATAAAACGTTTTATGCCGGTATACCCACGATATCTTACCATTTTGATACTGGTCACCAAAGTTCTAAATATGTAATATTAAATAAAATCCAATTTTTTTTATATATAGGTATTTAATAGTCTCATTTACAGCATACATTTCTTTAGGCTTGTTTGTACAAATTGGATAAAATGCTTTTTGTAGTTTGTATAGTATAAAGATTTGTCAGTTATAAATTCACAATATACTTCATATATTTTAAACAGCCATTTAAATAAAAATTCTGATAGATTATGAAATATGTAATTAGTTTATGAATAAATTACACTGATATGACAGAACATTTGAAAAAAATATACTTGTCAGCTGAGTTTATTTATATATGGGTCTGATATGTTATTTAAAATTTAAGATTTTTTTTAAATATTGTAAGCCTCTTTGAATTTTTAGAATATTTTGATATTACGGAAGATTATATTTTCTGATATTAATTACCTCATTTTAAAAAGACTACTCCAAAGTTCTAAATTTTAATCTTTCTTTTATGTTATTTGCAGTTATTCCTTTTACATTTTTTCTACTAAAAAAATAATAAATACTTAGGGCCCCTGTCCAAAGATTTCCATCGTTTCATCCTTTCATAAAAAATAAATATACATTTATATATTTTTTTATCACACTACATAGATTATCATAATTATATATATATATATATATATATATATATATATATATATATATATATATATATATATATATATATATATATATATATATATATATATATATATATATATATATATATATATATATATATATATATATTTATATATATATAAATATTTATATTTTATAAATACATAATTTTACATAAACTATTCATTATCACAAAATAAAATTAGCACACACTGTTATATTTTTTTAAATACATGATATTTAAAATTTTTGAGTGATTACACTATCAGACATTTATTTTTTGATAAGTTTCACGTTATGTATGAAAGTACAGTAGAACCCCGATTATCCAAATTTGGAATTTTCCCAATAATTTCAATCCATTTTTAGTGAATTTCTGGAATAGTAGAGTTATCCAGGTCTTGCTGGTTTGATTTATATAACGTAGAGTTATATAGTACAATTCCAACCTGCAGCAATGAAATAAAGATGAAAGATGGATTCCAAAATAGAAATGAGGAGTTTGCCAAAGAGTAGAGTGAGAATATTGTTCTCAATGCTTCCAGACCGATTGACGTTTTATTTTTTATCGGTCATTATTATCATCATATCACCATCTGCGTCATTATAAGCCCCCTTGAGGTAGTATTTTATGAAAATGGTGCTATTATTCTTACTATTATTCAGCTTTTCAATGCTCAAATGTGACTAAAAGAGTTACTGAGACAATTTATATGTGTATTTGATTTGGCAGCTAACAGAAAATCTGATTTCAGTCAATAAATCTTATATCGCTCACTCCTTTGAACAACGTCATATATCAAAAATTAACAATTTTCAGTTGTGCATGTTTTCAAAATGCCCAGAAGATGTACTATATCCCAGCAAAAGTGGCATATTTTTAATTTAATATTTACCCGCTACAGGGCAAAAAGTGTTGCTTTTGCATTTTGAAGAAAAGGTGTTGTTTAATTATTTTTTAAATTTACTAAATATTTTTCAAATGGAGAAAAAGCATTCAGGTTTTACCTAAAAAATCTGTTGCACAGTAAAAATGTCAATAAGTGGCTTGGTTTTTATTTTTAATAAATTTTATTATATTTTTAAACGATCTCCTGAAAAATCAAGTTTTTTGATATACGACGTTTTTGAAAGGAGTGAACGATATATGCATGGTTGAATTTCTAAGGAGGTTATATTCCAATAATATTTAAATTAATAATATTCAATAAAATATTCACAATGGGTAGATTTATTGTTTGGATTGTCCGGCCTATCCTCATTCCTTATTAGTCGGATAATAGAGGTTCTACTCTTTATATTGATTGATAAGTATTTAGATGTGATAAGTTTTCTAATCTTCTTTTGATGACACCGATTCTCTACAATAAATGGTAGTTATAATTATAGTAGAGTTAATATTTTCTACGCACATTTAGTGTTTTTTTTCTTTATTTTGTTTACATATATTTTTGGTCTTCTATAACGTGAAATTGACACTTGTAAGGTACAACATCACATTAAATCGCTAATTTTGATGATTGAGTAGCAGACTAGGTCCACTTTCTATGTGCTGCTTAAATAAACATATATATATATATCACCATTACAAATTATTCTTGTATACTTGGTTATTTGAAGAAGATATTCATTCTGTCATAGCAGCAATGAGATACTTTTATCAGGTTAAGCCAACATGGTTATGAAACTATGTTTTCGATCAAATGAATATCACCATTGGGCATGTAATTCTTTTAATGTGACAAAATTTTAATCTTATTTCAAATGAATAATAGGAGACCCACAATATATATTTTTTTAATGTTTCAATTATTAAATACATTAAAAAAAATATTGTACATAAAATAAAAATGCTATGTGAGGTATTGTTAGTTCTTTAGTTTTTGTTTTCATTTTTTAATGAAACACTGGAGGTTGTTGTATTAAAAACTTACAGACTTGTGTAAATTATTTATACTCTTATTTGGAAAGTTTTGTTAATTTTGCGATTTCCCTTTTATAATGTACAGACTAATTATATAATTATTAGTCTCTGATCAGTAGTAGATACATATAGTCAGGATGTTAAGGTTACGGAAAAAAGTAATAACCTCATTAAATATACCAAATAGAAGTTTGGTTAAGGTTATCTACAATAATGCGTTAATGGAATATGGAATCCCAGCTCAGCTAATAATATTTTCCTGAAGTATTAATGTCACATGGTCATAAAATGGAAGATTGAGGGTCGCAGAGGGGCTGGAAGAAGGCAATTAGTTCTCCTGGCTTCGGAACATTTCAGAGTGGACCGGGATGAGAGGTTTGAAGGAGCTGTTTCCTGCTGCCCAGGACAGACAAGGTATTCCCGAGTGATCCTCAACGTCGGGGGGACCCGGCAGGACACATTAAGAGAGATTAACGTCACATCTGGGCGCCATCTCTAGTTGACATTTCAAATTTCATTAAAGCCAGTTTATTAGCTCGCTGTGACCATAGATTAAATCTTTCTAAGGTTTAATCTATGGTCTTTATTATAAATAAGCTCGTAAGTAATTAGAACAAGTATACAATATGTTTTTGTAATGATGGTAGATATTAGAGCGATGTGCGATGTGCAAGTGCATTTTGCTATTACTGTCATTTCAGACCTACAGTCCACTAAGTAAATATAACCTTTTTTGGTTTTATTCTCACACATACTACGTCTTGTATAATTAAATATTTTTTGTTCTCTAGGTAGGTAAATAAGATTTATATCAATAAGATTACATTAATACATAGGTTACATTTTCTAAATTGTATAAACATTCTGTTTAAAGGTGTGGTTTTTTAAGGGAAGACAACAAATTGAGGTACATTTACAGATATTAGATTCAAATTTGCTAAAATAAAATATAAAATTTTATATCCAGTACAGTATAGGATCAAAAGTACATTCGATATAATTCACTCTATCAATGTAAAAATCCAATGAAAAAGTGCAAAATTGTAGAAATATTCAAGGTTTTCAAATATATAATTACATATTTTATACAGTTAAAACTCGTTAATTTGAAATTTAAAGTACATATCAATATTCGAAAACATTTTTAATTTCGAAGTGACAAATTCGAAAAAAAACATTTGTTTACTTATCATTATATCAGTGATAAACTCAGTGATCAAATTACAGAAAAAAATGTACAAACTAATGAATTTTTTTTAACTCTCAAAAGTTTTGTATGAAAAAACATGTCTCTGATGGACAAGCATAATGAAATATTTTTCGAATTATGGCGGTATTTTAATTAAACTTTATCGAATTAATGAGCTTTTACTGTATTTAGGACGGTCATATATATTAGGCTAAATTAATATATAAAATTATAAAAAATCCTCCATCTATTTGCTCAATCCAAATCTTTGAGCCATCAAATTGCTTCAATATCATAATATTTTTATGCT
Source organism: Brachycentrus maculatus (assembly GCF_059751285.1). Classification (NCBI taxonomy): domain Eukaryota; kingdom Metazoa; phylum Arthropoda; class Insecta; order Trichoptera; family Brachycentridae; genus Brachycentrus; species Brachycentrus maculatus. The sequence continues at coordinate 246,514 of NW_028281442.1, forward strand.
TTCTTACATTCGATGCAATTAGGATATTTTATAAACCATTGCAATATTCATTTCCATTATAAAAATTCATTCCAAAATAATTTTAAGTTTTTTTATGAAGGTCATTGTGCTATAAATTCAGGCAGTGTTAAAATATTAAAAACATCTAAAATATCCACACACATTTATATTAATTTTAATACGAGTATTTTGTTTATGTAATCCGAGATTTTGTTCATCGAGAGTAATCTTTATTACAATAAATAAACAAAATAATATTAGCAGGTAGATATTCCTACTGTAAAATAGCTGACGCTTAGGGTGACAGCATCAAAAACATAGTATAGTTATTTTTTTTAAAGATTAAATAAATCTGGTAATGTCTGAAATGATTGAGAAAAAATTATAAAATAAGGTGGATCATGTCGATATTTAGGGTAGATGTTGAGATGTTTAGGGCAGAAGTCGAGATGCTTAGGGCACTCTGATGTCGCGAGTGTAGACAACGAGTGTAGGCTGGTAATTTCTCAAGACACTTTTCTATATTTATTTAAAGTACCCCCACTCAAAATTCCATCATCGATAAAATGGTATAGATTCTTCTAAAAAAATAACTGGTTAAATAATACATACATAATTCTGGTAATGTTTAAAATGATTGGTAGAAAATAATAAAATAAGTGAATTTCTTGTCTGGTCATGTCGACATGTTTAGGGCAGATTTCGACATTTTTAGGTCAGATGTCAAGAGTTTTAGGGTAAATGTCGACATTTTTAGGATGGATGTCGACATAATTAGAGCAAATGTCAAGATGTTTACATATTTAGGGCATGTAGATGTATAGGGCAGATATAGTCATGTTTAGGGCAGATGTCGACATGTTTAAGCAGTTGTCAAGATGTTTACATGTGTAGGGCAGATGTCGATATGTTTAGGGCAGATGTCGACATATTTAGAGCAAATTTCAAAATTTTTAGGGAAGCTGTCATCGTGTTTAGGGCAGATATCGACATATTTAAGGGCAGTTGTCAAGATGTTTACATGTTTAGGGCAGATGTCGACATGTTTAGGACAGATGTCGACATGTTTAGGGCAGATGTCTACATGTTTAGGGCAGATGTCGACATGTTTAGGGCAGACGTCCCGATGTCTAGGGCACCCTGAGGTCGCGGGCGTGCACGGGGGTGGTGTCCTCGGGGCTGGGGCTGTCGTCGCGGTGCGGCTTGACCCGCACGACGGAGCGGCGCGCGGAGGCCGAGGGGTCGTCGCGCTGCGGTCCGTACTGCCCGGGGACGGAGAGCGCGCCGACCGTGTACTGCGGGTGGACCATGCTGCCGTCGCTGAGGCGCATCTTCTCCGGGTCGTAGCCGGCCTGCGACTCCTGGGAGGAGAAGATGAGGCCGACGTTCAGCTGGGGGATGTCGTAGTACACGGTCAGCGTGAGCATCATGAAGGTCAGACCGACGAGAAGATAAACTGCGGGCAGAAATAAAACAATATTTTCAAATCTGCGTTTGTCCACTTAGGAGTTCATATTTCATAGCTATACGGCTGTCCAAACTCAAAGCACAATAAGGGACATTTTTTTTGTAGTACGTTTGCATTTTTGGACTAAGTAGATTCTACTTAGTCCAAAAATGCAAAATAAACGTACTACAAAAAAAATGTCCCTTACTGTGCTTTAAGTTTGGACAGCCACACGGCTGTCAATAAGTAAGTTGCAATACTTATTTAGTGTTATTAAGATAAGTACATATAAAAATACAAAAAAATGAGTTATTTAATTTCACATGTTTGTTTTTGCTCTCCTGTAAAATTTGGTCTGAGACAGATATACCCCTTTGCCTTTACACTACCGATATATCAGATTTTGATAACTAAAAGGTTAAGAAGAATATGAAAGTTTGGATGTTGGAATAAGTATGTTTTAAAAACATTGTGCGACAAGTCTCACCAGTGGTGGCAACCTTGTACAGAGGCCGCATGGGCTGGTTGGGGGTATCTCCAGGGATGTAGTCTCCCAGGCCGATGGTGGTGAGGGATATGAAGCAGTAGTACAGGGAGTCCAGGTAGTCCCACTCCGGCTCCAGGACGCTGAACACCGACGCGGGGACGACCAGGAAGAACACCACCAGCATCGACACTGAAACAACATCCACAAAACATTGTAATAAGATTTACCACATCACAAGAGGAGGTCATTTTAACCTTAAATGCAAATTTTGAACATGTTTATAAAAAAATATTCTTTCTTAGTAGATTAAGGAATATGTAAAATAAAAATACTACAGAACTCATTTATAAAACAATAATTATTCCACATATCGTAGTCGTACAGGAGAAAGTGACCAACTACCAAAACGTAAAATGTTCAGGAGAGCCATTAAAGTCACTTTTGCTTGGCAAGAAAATAAACATCAATGCAGTTAGTCATTTTTACTAAGTCAATATATTATACTTCAATCCTTTGGGATTTTTTCAGGGCAATATTAAACTAGTAAGATAGCAAATAGTCAATGATCACGTTTTTGTTAAAAAATGCACTTGGTCACTTTCTCCTGTATGACTACGATATAGATTACTGCTCAGCGGTATTATTTTTGGCAAATGAAGGAAATTGAAGTAAATTAGAGATTTATAATATTTTGAGTATGTCCAAATACTTGTTCACAAAATTTGGATTATAAGCATTATTGTCAGCCTCATAACTGCCCAGACTTCCATATTCTTCTTCATCTTTGTTGAGATGTCAAAAAATAATATGAAATTAGAGATTATTTAAATAAAGCTATAAGAATAGTAATAATAATAATAAAACCCTTATCCGCACCCCAATGGTGCATAGGGCACTGCGTCATATAAACGCAGTGTTATCTTGATGGTTTACACATGAAGGAAAGGTGATCAGCCCTCCGCTTCAGGTACCAGTCCAGGGTAATATTGAATAAATATGACAGTGAAAAAATCACTTATATTTATTTTACCCCCCTTGGGAATCGAACCCGGGACCTCCAGAACGGTAGCCGAGCGTGCTGACCATTACACTACGGAGGCGAACGAGGAGAGTAGATTAAGGAATATTTACTCATTTACAAAACAATCATTATTCCACATATAAATTACTGCTCAACAGTATTATGTTTGACAAATGAAGGAAACTGAAATAAATTAGAGATTTACAACATTTTGAGTGTGTCCAAATACTTTCTAATAAAAGAGTTTCTGCTCAATAAAAAGCTTCTTTTCATCTCACCAATAGATGTCTTTAGTGATTCAAGAACAATGTTTCAAAATTGGTTCATATATATAGAACTTTCAAGAATTTGTGTGGTTGTCAATAATGGGTAGAATTGGTGAAAGTTACACGTGTGTGAGGTGATCACTTAAACCAACCGATGACGGTCGTCATCCCCGTAAATCCCCAGACTTCCATATTTTTCTTCATCTTTGATGAGATGTCAAAAAATAATATGAAATTAGAGATTATTTCAATAAAGCTATGAGAATAGTACTTAAGAAAAATAGATATAAGAATGTAGAAAAAAATGAGAGAAGAACTCAACTGGTTACCTATAAAAAAAAGAGGCTAATATACAATATGTTTTTCTTTTATATAAGTAAGTATATATTTTTTAACGATAAATTACCCAAGTATTTTAAGGATGAAATAGTTTCAAATATGTTTAGTCAATAGGTCAAAATATATGTTTATGTATTAATTTAAATAAAATATATGTCCGCCTCCGTAGTGTAATGGTCAGCACGCTCGGCTACCGTTCTGGAGGTCCCGGGTTCGATTCCCAAGGGGGGTAAAATAAATATAAGTGATTTTTTCACTGTTATATTTATTTAATATTACCCTGGACTGGTACCTGAAGCGGAGGGCTGATCACCTTTCCTTCATGTGTAAACGATCAAGATAACACTGCGTTTATATGACGCAGTGCCCTATGCACCATTGGGTGCGGATAAGGGTTTTATTATTATTATATTAATTTAAAATCAAACACAGATTTTTTTAAGTCTACTAAGTTGTATTTTATTAACAAAAACACATAAAAATGATATTGTGACAACCCTAACATACTATATTGTGACAACCCTATATTGTGATATCGCCCTAACAAAGCGAAACAATTGTGACAATATAATTTTTTATGTATTTTTGTTAATAAAATACAACTTAGTAGACTCAAAAAATCAGTGTTTGATTTAAAATTAATACATAAATTAAAATGGAGTTCTACAAATTAAACGCCAAATCAATAAATAGGTAAAAAAAATATGCCGAAAAATAAAAATTGTGAAACAATTTCCAAAGATCTTGGGGAAAAGCAAAGATAGCCCACGGCCAGCCACGAGAGCCTTTAATCTCTCTCTAGTGGGCGGTACGGATCAGGTTGATGACCCGTACTCTAGAGGACGAATTAAGAAAAATGTGCACCCTTATTGCGTGCGAAAATTCAAGTCACATCTCGGCCTCGGGTTTTTGGAGGAGTCGAACGTCTGTATATGTAATTAGTAGTCTGTGCGACACTAAACGAACCGACGCGACGCCAAAGCTTAAAGACGCCTATCGACCTTTTTTATGACCAACCGATTTCGATCAATTTTACTAGGTGTACTTTAGTCTAACGTTCGTCAGAGGGATGAACGACGTAAGACATTGCATGAAAAAATATTTTAAAATATCATTTTAGTAGTACTGTATATAGAGATTATATTAGATGTATATATATTTAGATTATTTAAGCTGTTTTTAAAGATAATTTTAGATGGATAAAGTTATTATTTTAGAAGTATTTAGAGATTATTGCGAAAATGCGAAAATCAATTGCGAAAACGATGCGGAATGCATCGAAACACGTGGCACAATAGATTTTAAGAAAAAGTGGTATATACCAAGGGATTTTAAAGTGAACGTTTTATGTCAGTATCCACGTTATATAGAGATCATTTTCCATATTATTTTTTAAGATCTCATCAATGATAAAGAAGAATATGGAAGTCTGGGCATTTACGGGGCTGATGACCGTCATAGGTTGGTTTAAATGGTTACTTTACACACGTGTCACATTCACCAATTCTACCCATTGTCGACAACCACACTACTCAATATTTTTTTTGAATTACCTAACGTTCAAGTGACTCTGAAATCTAGTTACGGCTTATGCAACACCGTTTATAATGCCCCTACTCAGGCTTCAACTTTCATAGCCTATGCCTACTCGTGAGTGGATATACTCTTTATGTTTAAAGTTACTATAATTTCATGTAATTCATGAGTGAAAATTCTAGGCAAAAAACACTCGCACGCAAAAGCTCTCTTAAATGTACTAAAAATGTATCTTTATCTATTCTGAATCTATACCGTGTCGCAGTCAGCAAAAAGTATGACGCTTATTTGTTAGTTTTTTATACCGTGTCACAGTCGCTGGGTATTTTGATAGTTCGAATATAAGATATTTTGATAAACGGAAGTTCTATATATTTGAACTAATTTTGAAACATTGTTCTTGAATTACTAGAACTTGACTAGAGACATCTATCGGTGAGATGAGTATTTGGACACACTCATTTTCTCATTGGGTATCGTCTGATCGTCGATCTCACCTATGATGAACAGATGCAGCAGCCTAATGGAGAAGGGTTGGTAGAGATGTCCCAGGCGGTGGTTGAGCGCCCGGAGCAGGGCTGACGCCGGCCACAGCAGCCTCTCCACGAGGGCGGCCAGCAGCACCAGCGTGAGGGGGATCCCGCAGGCCGCGTACACCATGCAGAACACCTTCCCGGCGCGAGACAGGGGCGTCACGTGGCCATACCCTAAACAGAGACAAAATTTTAAAGAACCTGTTAAGTTTTGTACTGACATTTTTTGGTGACACTGTTTTATATAATGAAAATCAACTGTATAGTTTTTTTTATATAATTTATATTTGAAACACTAACTTTGTGATTTTCCATTGTACAATTAAAATGTTACTTTGTTTTTAAATCACTATAAATACTGTATATACTAATATACTAATTTATCACTATATATACTTATTTATAGTATACTTTTTTGTTTGTTTTTTCGTCGTTTTTTGTGAATTTTGGATAGTTTTTTGTTGTTATTTTGTTGCTGCAGTTTATTTATTTTTTTAATGTTTTTTTATGACATAAATGTAAAAACAACTCCTACGTAGAGATAATCCATATTAGTGAACAAGTATTTGGACACTCTCAAAATGTTGCAAATAAAATAACTGGCCAAATTATAAGCTAAATAATTAACAAAAAAAATGTTTGCAGGCGGTTCTCAGTATGAATATAATCCGGAGTTCAGATCCTGCATACAGATAAAAGAGTCTCTGCTTAATAAAAGCTTTCTTCAATCCGACATAGATGGCTGTTGTGAATTCATATGTACTGTGTCACGAGATTGATCAAAATATCTAGGAGTTCCCAAAAAATGAAGTAGTGTGTTTGTCGATCATGGGTAGAATTGGTGAATGTTGCACGTGTGTAAAGTGATCACTTAACCAGTCTATGACCGGTCATAACCCATAGACTTTCATATTCTTCTTCATTTATGTTGAGATGTCATAAATGTATTTTTATTTATATAGATTAGAGAGAAGCTTACTATTAAGCTTAATATTAATTGGTTTGGAGTAGTAATCTGTGTGCAAATTAATCCTTCTATGATGTTTCTAACTCACTCCCTCTATATCCATAGTCCATAGAAACAATTTACATATTATATGTTTATACAATATTTAGCATCCATCTCTCTAAAACAGTGGTTCCTAACCAGTGGTCCGCGGAGCACTAGTGCTCCGCGAGCTTGTTGCAAGTGCTCCGCGAAATTACGAAAACCAATATTTAATATTGCCTCATTTACTGGGCTATTTGAGGTGCAAATATCAAGAAAAAGAATAATTGATTAGTCTACAAACAGGTCGTACTCTTAAAATAAAATACTCAGAAATAACTCTATATAAATTTTGGATTTTTGTTCAAGGCGAAAAAACAAGGGCACTGAAAAATTTTCTACAGTTTTCAACCTCATTTTTATGTGAGCTAGGTTTCTCGACATTAACCAATATAAAAACGAAAAATGCGAAAGGCTTAGCAATTTGGATGAAGAAATGAGAGTAGCTATGTCAAATATAAGACCTAATATCGCTGGAATTTGTAAAAGCCGATAAGCTCAGGTGTCACATGAAATAATTTTCGCCGCAAAAAGTTTCATTGGAGTATTTATGTATTGTTTTGATTAATGCAATTTTTTATATACATATTTTTTTATAAAAAGAGAAATATTTGTGTTTTTTATTATTTTCACAAACATTTCTATTTCATACTTTTTCTGTGAGCCTAAGCGGTTCATTACTAGAAATAGGTATCCAATTGCGGTAGAGGGGTTCGAACCGAGAAACTCTGACTTAAGAGTCCGCAACACTAACCACGGGACTACAACTGTAATAAAATAATCAGTTTCATTTTTAATGAAAATTATGTTTGTATGTTTTTTTTAATTAGTTACTTTAGTTTGGTGTACCGCGAATTTTCTTTATGATCAAAAGTGCTCCCTGAATTCAAAAAGGTTCAGAATCACTGCTCTAAAACCTCACTATGGATTAAATTTTCAACTGATAACTGATTTCACAGATTACTACTTATCTAAGCTAATTGATGTTACATTAAAGGCATCGCAATATTCATAGTTAGTGAACATAGTAATTAAATTCGAAGCACAGTAATTAGATATGGGAATCCTCCAGTAAGATATAATAAGTGCACGTATCGATAGTCCGGTTTTGACTTCCGAAATAACGTATAATGTACCCGGCTACCGTACCCGTCACACGTCACAATCTTTATTCAGAGTACCTGTCCTTCGAATTAAATATGCGCGAAGTTCACCTATGTTTCGTATGGCTAGTGAGTACAACTCATGTTTTAGCCAAGTTGACATTTTCAATTGCGGAAAATCTGTGTTGAAAAGTCGAATGGTGAGCATATTGTCCTCTCAGGATCTTTAAAAACTATGCTTCTCTGTATTGTATGTATGTATGCTCCAACTGGAATCAACATCACACACAAACACACACTCTTACACACATTTTCTCTCATAAATACAAAATTATTTGCCAGATCTACACTAAATATTTTGTACTAATCTTTATGTTTCTGTGGTTAACTATGATTGGCTTGTTTAATGTATATCTTTTAATGTTTTGTTTTACATGTGTTGCTGTTGTTAACCTAAATATTTAAAAAAAATTAAATTTAAAAAAAAGAAAGCTAAACTGGGAATACACAACGGAATCCTAGTGTATGGAGGTTAATCATGAAGTTGGCAAAAGAAGGATGAAAGACTCGATTGATAATAATACGAAAATATAACAACAAAAAAGAGAAATATATGATTCTACGAGATAGAATAAGGAACGCTAGAATACGATAAATATTAGAGATCGAAGATGTCGTTAGGTGGGGAAGGCAACGAAGGAGACAATGGTATGCGCATGTGAGGATAATGGAACCATCCAGACTCTTCCTCATTCCATTGCACGCAAGGTAGACGACTCCCGAGCAGACCACCAAAGAGATAGATTGACAACTGGAAATCAACATTGCAGGAGGCCAATCCCTCTTTAAAACAGGCCACAAGGCCTCTACCAAAAATAAGACGAAGAAGATGAACAACGAATACAATAAATAAATAGTTTACCTTATCTTTTTAATTTTTTTGAATTACCTAACGTCCAAGTGACTCTGAAATCTAGCTACAGCTTATGCAACACCGCTTATCATGACCGTACTCAGGCTTCAACTTTTTAAGTTTCATAGCCTATGCCTACTCGTGAGTGATTTACTCTATACGTTTAAAGTTACTATAATTCCATGTAATTCATCAGTGAAAATTCTAAGCAAAAACACTAGCTATCTTTTTAATTTCATCCTAGGATGCAATTTGATATCTTCATTTTATTACCGCGTAGGTACTCGGTATAAAAGATGTGATCTTAAATTTTCAATTCGGGCAACACTATTGAAGGCCTTGAGTAGAATGGAGGAGCTAGTTCTTGCCAGGGCACTTAGAAATACATTACTTTTTTACAACAACCATCGTAAACCGGGAAACTTGAGCTTTCAAAGCGATCAGGATTTAAGTACTTACCTACTCTTAGTTGTATTGCTTGCTACAAAGGATCGCCCAGTGATAGAATATCGAATTCTAAACATACATGTGGATTAATTCTTTAAAAAAAGGTTTTCATCCTTAGGACAAATACTTAATCTATTAAAAATGTATCATGATCTATATCTCAAGATACCTTTCTTAATTTTATCGATAATGCTTTTCTAAACCTTGCATTCTTTCCTTATTTCACCATTCGAACATCTATCATACATAGTTTTGCCGCATATTCGTCTGAAATATCGCATTTCAACTGCATTCAGTCTACTTTCATCCTACTTTTGTCAAAATAGTAAAACGCATAGAAGAAGAAGACCCGTCATAGACTGGTTTAAGAAGTGACCACTTTATACATGTGTACAATTTCCGGCGGTATGTCAATCATGGGTAGAATGGTAATTGCTACACATGTATAAAGTGATCACTTCTTAAATCATCCTATGACGGGTCTTCTTCTTCTATGCGTGTTATGCGTGTGTCTCCCTCCAAGCACCAGAATTTAGTCTTTTTATTGGAGAGAACAGCGTTATTAATTTAAAGATTGTAATGGTAGAAATGTCTAGAAAATTAATTAAAATTAAAAAAAAAACTTTTGTAACCATATTAAATAGTTTAAAAAAAAATATAGAAAAAAAAACACCTAACCATTCTTTGCTGAAGTTTTAGATTGATGACGGGTCTAAGCCCTGTAAATACCCAGACTCTTATATTCTTTTTCGTCTATGTTGAGGAGTCAATATAAATAACTCGTAAGTGGACAAAATCCAGATTTGTGAATAAAGATTTGAACAAACTGACAATATTGCGAAAAATATTCTTCATTCGGCCGCCATTTTGTGACATTTCTCTAGTTTTACTATTCCATCACTGTGCATTACTTGGTAGTTAGTCGCTACTTTCAGCGGTCTTTTTACTCTTCGGTGAAGGCGTGTTTCAAGTTTATATGGGTAAAGTTGGAGCTCACGGACGCTGGCGGCCATCTCTTCTTATAAAAGTGCACTCTGTCGCTTGTGCACGGCCGCCATTTGCATTTTCAATAAAGCGCGAAATGGAGGCAAACAGAACGTACGACATTCTGGCGAAATGAACAAAGTTTCGCTGGCAACGAGATTGTCAACTCATGCGGGAACTTGTAACGCGAAGGCGATAAGGATTCCAAGGATTTTTTAGTCTGACTAGTAAAATATATATATATATATGATCTACATATATATTTTTTTGACATCTCATCAATCTATAATATGTAATCACTTTACACAGGTGTAACATTCACCAATTCTACCATGACTGATAACTTTTTTCATCTCACCATAGATGATGTCTGTAGTGAAATTCTAGCGATTCAAGCACTATGTCTCCAGGTTCCAAGAATTTGAGTAGTGTGGTTGTCAATAATGGGTAGAATTGGTGAATGTTACAAGTGTATAAAGTGATCACTCAAACTAGCCTTTGACGGTCGTAAGCCCCGTAAATGCTCAGACTTCCATATTCTTCTTCATCTATGTTGAGATGTAAAAAAATAAAATATGATCAGATCCCCAGTATCTATAGAAAGATGATGAAGAAGATAACTAATATTATTTTTCGACATCTCAACATAGATGAAGAAGAACATGGACTGGTTTAAGTCATAGATTAGTTTAATGATCACTTTACACACGTGTAACATTCACCAATTCTACCCATGATTGACAACCACACTACTCAAATTCTTGGAAGCTCTATATACACACATATATATATATATATATATATATATATATATATATATATATATATATATATATATATATATATATATATATATATATATATATATATATATATATATATATATATATATATATATATATATATATATATATATATATATATATATATATATATATAATCCAATTTCAAAATATGGTACTTGAATAACTAGAAGTTCACTAGAGACATCTATTGGTGAGATGAAAGAAGCTTTTATTGAGCAGAAACTCTTTCATTTGTATTTGAGGTCCAAATCCTGGATTATAATCACATACCTACATGAGAAACGCCAGAAAATATCATTGTCGTATTATTATTTTAGCTTATTATTTGACCACATAATTTATTTACAACATTTTGAGTGTGTCCAAATACTTGTTCACAAATCTGGATTATCTCCATTATAGGAGTTTTTTAATCATATGAAAAATAACGTCCGTGAACTCCAACTTTACCCATATAAACTTAAAACACGCCCTCACCTGAAAGTAGCGACTAACTATAAAATGTTCACAAACCTCTAGTTTTTTTTTAAAAGTATTTATACGGCTAAATAAATAATTAAAAAAAAACAACTAGAGGTAAAATAACTGTGAACAGACTGTACCAAGTAATTCACAGTAATGGAATAGTAAAACTAGAGAAATATCACAAAATGGCGGCCGAATGAAGAATATTTTTCGCAATATTTTCAGTCTGTTCAAATCTTTATTCACAAATCTGGATTTTGTCCACTTACGAGTTGTTTATATTGACGCCTCAACATAGACGAAAAAGAATATAAGAGTCTGGGTATTTTTACAGGGCTTAGTATTTGGACGCACTCAAAATGTTGTAAAGAAGATAACTCCTTACCTATGGTGGTAACCACAGTGCTGGAGAAGAATATGGATTGGCCGAAGCTCCAGTTGGGTTCTCCAGAAGCATTTCTGGAAGCAGAGACTCCTCGGTTTCCAGCGCGAACTACTTCTTCGATCAAGGACTCCAGTACTTCCTCTGTAAAAAAAAACATTTTCAATAAATATTAATGCACATTTTCCGATCAGATACAATTTGCTTGCAGGATGAGGTCTTACACATTTGTCCGATGAGAAGTCCTGTGTTTTAATTAATTTCTAGAAGAAATGCATATGGATCGGTGATTTTGCTAGTTATATTTTGTCTCCTTAATTTTCTTATTAAAAAAATGGTTTTTCTTGTTTTCCACCTATTTTTCTGTTTTAAATTATTAAAATTAGCTTTGTACCGTGTTGTATAAACTATTATATTGTATATTCACGCACGGAGTATTATTTTTCGTTATTTTTTTAAATACACTAACTAACTAACTAACCATCACGCCGCTTCCCCGCAGGGGTAGGCAGAGAGAATAGAGCGCCACACCAATCTGTCCTTGCAAACATTCTTCGCCTCTTCCACGTTCATGCATCTCCTCATACATACCCGCCGATTGTTACGACTCCTAACCTGACCACTTTCAAGTATTTGGCATACCTGATCGTGCCATGTTTTTCTCGGTCTTCCTCTGCTTAATACACGTATACTGCTTAAATACACGTATTATAAAATTATTTAATCCTTATTACATATTTTAAAAATAAAAATAAGCATGTAAAATTTATCGTGTGGAATAATATACACACACATGATACAAATTTATTTGTTAGAAAATTCAGAATGGCCTCATGTGAGGCTTATTTGTATTTGAGGGAGCATAATATGGGATTGTAATAAAAGAATAGAATACATTTATAAAAAGTGGGAATAAATTTTAAAATGACATAGAAAAGGGTCATCAAAAGAACACAATTAATAAAAATATATTTCTTCAAACTGTATTTATTTGAGTTAGGCATTGAACTCATCTACCACTGTATCACATTAAGTTAATGTAAAAAAAGCTGAAGTAGACGATGGAAAATTTTTCACAATGGCTGCCAAAATGTCACTCGTAATTATTCAAATTGTGGGGAGTAATAAACATTACTTTTCTCAACTCCGTAAAACGCCCGTGTTTTTTAATTTGGACGGTAAAATTTTGACGAAATGAGCCATTTGACTTCATCCAAAATGTCAATTTTCTATCTTAGTAAATGGCAAACATTATATATTACAAACAAGAATGATTTGTTTGCGTTTCATCGCTATTTCTAGGTTTCTAGCAATCGCTAAATCAAGAAATTTGAATGTATTAATTAAATCCTCTTGCCTTAAAATAACTGAGAACGCCCGGCAGAATTGAGATTTAAACTTACAATAAAATAAAATAATCTAGTTAATAAAATAATTAGTTGCTGAAATAGTTTCAAACACAGCAAAATCCCGATATAACCGGGGGGGGGGGGGGGTGTTCGTCAAAGCTGAAAGTCCGTTATATAAAAACAGGTTTAATATATACCAAAAAACTTTTTTTAAATATGAACAATGTATTTAGATTTATACATATAATATATTGAAAGCTGTACCATCGCATTTCCAGATCGAATACATAAACAGAAGTATCTAAGCTTCCTGACAGACCTACTTTTCTAAAGCATTTTGTTGTTGTTTTGTTTTATGGCCGCCTCCGTAGTATAATGGTCAGCACGCTCGGCTACCGTTCTGGAGGTCCCGGGTTCGATTCCCAGGGGGGGTCAAATATGTATAAGTGATTTTTTCACTGTAATATTTTTTCAATATTGCCCTCGACTAGTACCTGTTTCGGAGGGTTGATCACCTTTCCTTCATGTGTAAACAATCAATATAACACTGCGTTTATATGACGCAGTGCCCTATGTACCATTGGGGTGCGGATAAGGGTTTTACTTACTTTGTTTTATGGACTAAGTTGCTAAGTTTATAGAGAATTTGAAACAAAATTGTATCCCGATTTACTGTGAATTTACATTTAAAAGCTTTCAATATCCCTGTCACTGCCAATCTAAATTGGGTTGTTTGCATCGTATTTAGATATAAATAAACAGTAAAAAAAGCAATCAAAATTGTATTTATTATCTTCGGATACTCGTCGAGAAGTGACGTAGCTGTTTGATATTGACGCGCTTGCTTTCGGTAATCCTGTTTTAAAAAGGAATTAAGTTTTGTTTGCACTTTTGAAGTTTGCTGTTTTTTAATATAACCAACTCTTTGAAATTAAGAAAATGCGTATAATATAGTCGATTTTTTCGTCCCGAAACCGGTAGACTACTAGATCTTGATGCGTGGTTATATACTAACATTACTAATATTTTTGTAAAAAGTTATATTATAGCCAGAGACGTGCATTCCATATAACCAATAACTAACCTCCCTTACTAAGTAGTACCTAGCTTACCTTACTACCTACCTCTACCGCCTACCCCAGTAAGTAGAACCATCTTACCTTACTACCTATCTCTACTGCCTACCTTGTCTGTACAAGCCACTGATTACAGCCGACTCAACATGTGAAAAGGATTCAAAACTTATTGCAAAAATACAAGTTCCAGTTTCATAGATTTTTCTATAAATGTTATGTTTTTCTTTAATATACATACGATTCAATGTTTCTGGCTCTCTGATATTTTTTAAAAAGCAACCCTTTGTCTGCCTAGCAGGTCCAATAGACCCGTTCCGAAGTTATTGGTGGGTTTATTGAAACTCTTAATAAAACATGCAAATTATGCAGATAACAATATACTATATAAAGTACACGAGGTTTAAAAGTAGAGAAAGTACCATACTTTACACAAGGATCCCTCGGACCCAGAAAGATAGTTATCGATAGTTTTTATTCGCGGTAGACCGAAGGTTAATGGTGTTAGCAAAGTGAATAGTCATGTCCAATAGCATACGAACATGGTGGCACCCACCGTGAAGTGGCATTATTCTGTTGATCTGTGTACTTTACCATATAAAGTATAGTATGCGTTACTGTCGCATTGGTATACATTTGTAAAAGAATCGATAAAATGCAAGTGTATTCGTGTAAACCAATGTGTATGCATAATATATATATATATATATATATATATATATATATATATATATATATATATATATATATATATATATATATATATATATATATATATATATATATATATATATATATATATATATATATATATATATATATATATATATATATATATATATATATATATATATATATATATATATATAAATATATATAGACATTTTATAGACATTCCTTAGTAGAATTGCATTTTATATAATAAAATTTATTCTATATATATATATATAATCTATTTACTTATATAGTTTTTTTTCGTGTATATTTTATTTGACCAGTGACCGGGTTCACAAACAATAGGCACTTAAATGTCTTGTCGATAAGAGATAACTGCCAAAAGAAATGTTTTATTTCAGAGAACACAGGACTTCCCCATACTAATGTGCAGTAGAATGAATTGTCAGCCAACGACTCCAGACTAACCCATATATTTTCTTGAATGTTTTTCGCAGATACTTGGCACATTTTATAAACTTTATGAATTAAAACAACTTTGTTTTTAACCACTTTTTTATTGATACATTCTTTCTCCAACCGGTTTCGGCAAGAACCTTGTCATCATCAGGGTTACACATGTACTACTAAATTTACTAAATTTTAATTTTAATTTACTTTCGTTTTAAAAAAATGTAAAACGAACTCCCTCTCTAAACACAAGTGTCTACTTTATTAGAGAGGTAGAAACGTTATATATTGAAATGTATTGTTTATTTACCAACTATTGTGTTTTATTTAAATATGTTTTTGTAAAAAAAGAATTTTTCAATAAAAAAAAAAACAAAAAAAATACATACTAAGATCATGTATATATATATATATATATATATATATATATATATATACCATGTAACATATAAAGTATTATATATATATATATATATATATATATATATATATATATATATATATATATATATATATATATATATACCATGTAACATATAAAGTATTTTCACCAAATTAACGAAAACAAAACGACCTTTGTCGACCTATCTGAAATTAACGAACGTTTTGTAGGAAAAGGGTCGATACAATCAAATACAAAATAAATTACATGAAGTAAAATTTAATTAATTTTAATTTAATTCCTAAGTCTTTGTAATTATTAATTAATATTATAATACGATTTCTTCAATGAATGGGAAAGTGAGATATTCTCCTGATTATGTTCAAAGCCCGAATAATCCTTAATATTAGATCTTTTTACCAAACGTATCAGCTTTAAAGGAAGCGTCAGTAATATCTCGTTTGAAGCTTGAAGCTAATGGCAATGAGGATAGAAATTCTAGATTTTCTATAAAAACGACTTGGGGGAAAGTGTAGTGGTTTGCATGTATGTTTATTTATTTAAACTCTTTGTACAGAAAAGAAATAAGTACATTGGCGGGCTTATTGCTATAAAGCAATATCTTCCAGCCAACCGAAAACAGCTAGTGATATTGATCAAAACGTTTGATACCATTTATAGCTGTTTGCAATCAGAGGGTAGATAGTACTTTAACAAACAGATGTTATGCATTTCATCTTAAAAATGGTGTTAAAATATTATAATTATGTACGTTTCATTTTGAAAATTATATTTTTTTTATTCATTTTATTTTATCGTGAAATCAACAAAAATATAAAATATTTTAACATGACTAAAAACATAAAAATTAAACACTTGTATGAGATCACGTCTTGAGTTTATTAATTTAGGCACGTTTTCGTAGATGAATTATTATTACTTTAATTTAAAGTAAAATTATTTTTAGTCTATTAATTACTGTCCCTAATAAATTATGTTTAAAATTCAATTATAAGTATAAAATTGTGTTGCAACTTCTATATATATATATATATATATATATATATATATATATATATATATATATATATATATATATATATATATATATATATATATATATATATATATATATATATATATATATATATATATATATATATATATATATATATATATATATATATATATATATATATATAGAAAACATATATATATATATAGAAAACCTACTATATTTTTTGTAATGTTTTATGATATAAAGCAAAGGTTTTAAAAAAATACATATTTAACTAAAAACTTTCATTTCTGTATATTTATCATTTTTATCCCTATTTCATATAAATTATAATCAAATAAGGTATAACGCACTTGTCTCGAGAGACAATAACTGAATATTGCCTTTGTAAGTAATTATCACGCCTATCTTCAATTTATTTATCAACTTTTCGAGTAAAACTTATTTATCTCTCTTCGCTCATCGCTAACTTTTACCTATAATGAACACAGAAAACGCTAAACGAATTTTGTATCAAGGTACAAACTTTTCCCCTATTCTTCTGATTTAGGAAAGCTCTTTGCGGAACTTTATAAATATAATTCCTTGAATCTTATTCATTGGATTTATATTTATTCGAAATCCTATTGAATCTCGGAGACTTGATGGAAAATTTACATATTGAAATGGATACTTATTTTGATGAAAAAATACGGATTTGGTATAATACTTTCCTCTGGATATAATATCCAGATGAAAGGCATATACAATTTTTCATTCATCTCATAAAATATAAAAGATATAGGTTTCTTTATTTTTACCAATGGGATTGGCAAGTGAAGATTCACAATATATATATAACGTGGTAATAATTTTCTTTTGTAAATTAGGTGTAAATAATATGTAAAGTGGGTGTATAATAATAAAATAAACAATGTGTTGCTTTGTTATAAACGACAATAAAAGTTTATTCTTAATTAATCTTTACAATAATTTTCTATCTGTCTGATTCTGACAGTTAACAATATTATATTTTTTCTATCTGATGTCTTTTGTTTTATTCAGTGCGACGCATGCGACATCTGGTGGTAGAACTGTTTTATGTAGGTACTAAGTACTTAATAAAATGTATAGGTAGGTACCTAGGTATTTTATTACATACATATATATATATATATATATATATATATATATATATATATATATATATATATATATATATATATATATATATATATATATATTTAATGTATTTTTTTTCCGCCTCCGTAGTGTAATGGTCAGCACGCTCAGCTACCGTACTGGAGGTATCGGGTTCGAATCCCAGGGGATGGGGGTCAAATAAATATAAGTGATTATTCACTCTAATTTTATTCAATATTACCCTGGACTGGTACGTGAAGCGGAGGGCTAATCACCTTTCCTTCATATGTTAACGATCAAGATAACAAGTGTTTATATGACGCAGTGTCCTATGCACAGGTAAATGACGATCTATTTTTTTTTTAAGATTTGTGAGAAGGCCATCTTAAGGTCCAATATTCGTTAATTTGCAAATGTATTTGCTCTAAATCCAGGTAATATGTAACGTAATTGATTGTTTTCTCAAAACACCGTTTTTGCATTGAAAAAACAGTTTTTCTTCGAAATAATTATATGGTTTCGAAACATTGTACAATAAACACTAGAAATTAGATCATATATATATATATATATGTAGGACTTCCAAGAATTTGAGTAGCGCGTTTGTTATTCATGGGTATAATTGATGAATGTTACACGTGTGTTAAGTGATCACTTAAACCAGCCTATGACGGTCGTCAGCCCCGTAAATGTCCAGACTTCCATATGCTTGTTCATCGATGTTGAGATGTAAAAAAAAATAATTTGAAAAATAACTCCTGTAATTGGAAATAATCCAGATTTGTGAGTAAGTATTTATATAATAAATA
The DNA here is from genome assembly GCF_059751285.1 of Brachycentrus maculatus. Taxonomy (NCBI): domain Eukaryota; kingdom Metazoa; phylum Arthropoda; class Insecta; order Trichoptera; family Brachycentridae; genus Brachycentrus; species Brachycentrus maculatus. Next base: position 265,169 of record NW_028281442.1, read on the forward strand.
ATAAAACCCTTTTCCGCACCCAATGGTGCATAGGGCACTGCTTCATGTAAACGCAGTGTTATCTTGATCGTTTACGCATGAAGGAAAGGTGATCAGCCCTCCGCTTCAGGTACCAGTCCAGAGTAATATTGAATAAATATTACAGTGAAAAAATCACTTATATTTATTTTACCCCCCTTGGGAATCGAACCCGGGACCTCCAGAACGGTAGACGAGCGTGCTGACCATTACACTACGGAGGCGGACAAGTATTTGGACACACCTAAAATGTTGTTAAATTAAAATGTAATTAAAAATGCGTGTAAAGTGCTATTTTATGTTTTATGGCGTTTCGGAAGGGCTGCGAAGGTTCCTCCATAAATATAACTTATTGGCAATATTTTTCCAAAAAATAAAATATTGATGGTGATGACGTAATCAAAAGTTTTATGGGAAAATATATCCTTTAACGACACAATTACTCACAGGGTAAAAATATTACGAAAACCCGTCTTAATCGCTGAAATCCCGTTAATATTTGACCTTGTAATAAAGAGTACGTATGAAATCAAGTCCTTTTATCCAATTCTCATCCCTTATATCCTATCCTGTAGCTGATTAATTCACGCACACATTAAAGTGTGTAAAGTGATCACTTAAACCAGCCTATTACTTAAACCAGCCTAGACGGTTGTCAGCCCCGTACATGGCCAGACTTCCATATTCTTCTTCATCTTTGATGAGATGTCCAAAAATAATGTCTTAATAAGAGGAAACGCGTCATATATCATCATATGTACGTAAATAATAATAATAATATAATAAAACCCTTATCCGCACCCCAATGGTGCATAGGGCACTGTGTCTTATAAACGAAGTGTTATCATGATCGTTTTACACATGAAGGAAAGGTGATCAGCCCTCCGCTTCAGGTACCAGTCCATGGTAATATTGAATAAATATTACAGTGAAAAAATTACTTATATTTATTTTTTATTTATATTTTTTTTTATGTATGTAAATAATAATAATAAAAAACCCTTATCCGCACCCAATGGTGCATAGGGCACTGCGTCATATAAACGCAGTGTTATCTTGATCGTTTGCACATGAAGGAAAGGTGATCAGCCCTCCGCTTCACGTACCAGTCCATGGTAATATTGAATAAATATTACAGTGAAAAAATTACTTATATTTATTTTTTATGTATGTAAATAAAAGTAGAATTCAATCCAATAACCGTGTTTAATTTTGGATATATTATCCAACAATTTAAATGGAATTCTACCAATTGTCTGCAGTTACAATAAGTAAGGCATCGTGGTGGTTGATTAGTAGAATAAAGCCAGTAATGAAGAAAAAAAACAAATGTTTTTTCTTGCAAATTTGTATTTTTGCATAAACCTCTACGGCGGATCGATGGTTGCCCATATATGATTTAAAATATTAATCAGTATATACCTGCACCTGAATTATTTATTATCTGTTTTCAGCGGAGGCTAAATTTTATGGAATTGACCAAACATGTATGTAAAACACAAAAAAAACAGTGCACATTGTAGTACAAGGTATTCTTAGTACGTTTTAATGAAAAGACGCCTCAAGTCCATTTTTACTAATGTAAACAGATATACGAGGATACAATCAATTATTCTTCTGATTCTCTGTACCCAATAGTGCATGAGGCACTGCGTTATAAAGATATATTATTTTGATCGTCAATTATAATATGTAAATTATAATAGAGCACTTTTTGAATCTCATGTCAAACGCAAAAATAAAATTAAAAGGCGAAAAGTAATTTAAACTCGGTATTAGATTAAAACCAATATTTTTAGCTTTTCCACTTTTTTTATTTGAGCAGCGACCGGGTTTCGTCGTTACCGACATCATCAGACTGGTGGGAGGCTATACAAATTGTTGTGTTATATATAAAACAAAGCACGAGTTGATAACCATGATTTGATATAATTTTATTGAGAAATTAATTTAATTTGAGTGAATTTAAGTATTGTATGATACTAAAAATATTTTTTATAAAGGTTTTTTGTATTGAGAGCACGATTTTATATAAAGTTATATTAGATTTGCATTTTTTTCGTGTGAATGAATTCAAATTTAAATTGCAAATCTAATATAACTTTATATAAAATCGTGCTCTCAATACAAAAAACCTTTATAAAAAATATTTTTAATATCATACAATACTTAAATTCACTCAAATTAAATTAATTTCTCAATAAAATTATATCAAATCATGGTTATCAACTCCTGCCTTGTTTTATATATAACATAACAATTTGTATAGCCTCCCACCAGTCTGATGATGTCGGTAACGACGAAACCCGGTCGCTGGTCAAATAAAAAAAAGTGGAAAAGCTAAAAATATTGGTTTTAATCTAATAATATATTAAAAATGCAATTCCATCACTAAGTGTCAGTGGATAATATAAATTATGGTATGAATTTTATTTCGATTATTAGCTTCCCTAAGCTAATGAAATACGATATTTATAATGTCCAACAGTTTGGATTTGACTTTTAATGTCTGAAAGCAATTATAATTGATCGAATAAACAAAATGGAAATGTAACAAATATTTTTTTTTATGTGCTTTTTTATATTATGATAATAATTTATATCCTAACCTTGGAATATAAAGTAAGTATATACATAGATCCCAAAGATAAATTTAATAGCGAAATATGAAAATTAATGTACCTTTTATGTCGTTTTTCTATACATTAACGACTGTCCTTTAATCGTGTTTTTATTGTGTGCTATGTGTGAGAGTTTAGAATAAAAGCGAGTCAAGTCTAAAAACGTCTAATATAATATGAAAACAAATTGAACTGAACAATCTGGTTCAAATGATTAAAAAAAAATTAAAAATTCAGCGATACAATCCGGTTTTGAAAAAGATAAACGAGAAAATCCAGTTTAAAAAAAAAAACAAAAAAAAAAATTGAAAAAAAATCAATCGAGACTATCAGGTTAAAAAAAAAACAATTTTTTTTTCTTATTACCATAAATGGAACTTTGGACTTTTTTTAATTTATAAATTTTCGTTATTATTAAAAAAATGTTTTAAGTTTGGTAAAGACATTTTTTGGTGGAACTGCATTTTATATAATAAAATAACAACTAAGTATGTAATTTTTTCCACATGAATTTTATTTGACCAGCAACCGGGTTTCGTCATGACCGACATCATCAGACCAGTCTGATGATGTCAGTCATGACGAAACCCAGTTGATGGTCAAATAAAATTCATGTGGAAAAAATTACATACTTAGTTGTTATTTTATCATATTATAAAATGTTCTTACTATTTCAATTTATTTTGAAGATCCTGATTTTTAAACCATTTTAAGACTTGGGCACCTTTTGTTCTAAGCGTCCTTTATCACGATACATCATATAAGTGTTATTATAATATCAACCTGTCGGAATATTAAACCATACATGGCCTTCGGTTATCAATTTGTCGTCGACACAACCTACCTACTCAGTTTTACACGACTATATGAAATATATGAGCTGAAACAGGGAAACTAGAATATGGCTTTCATATCTTTTTTATGGGATGGTAAACATGGCCTCCTCCGCCTCCGTAGTGTAATGGTCAGCACGCTCGGCTACCGTTCTGGAGGTCCCGGGTTCGATTCCCAAGGGGGGTAAAAATAAATATAAGTGATTTTTTCACTGTAATATTTATTCAATATTACCATGGACTGGTACCTGAAGCGGAGGGCTGATCACCTTTCCTTCATGTGTAAAAAACGATCATGATAACACTGCGTTTATAAGACACAGTGCCCTATGCACCATTGGGGTGCGGATAAGGGTATTATTATTATTATTTATTATTTGAAATATATAACATAAAAACTAACTAACTAACTAACCTCCACGCCGCAGTCCGCAGGGATAGGCAGAGAGAATAGAACGCCACACCACTCTGTCTTTGCAAACATTCTTCGTCTCTTCCACGTTCATGCATCTCCTCATACAAAGCTGCCGATTGTTACGACTCCTAACCTGACCACTTTCAAGTATTTGGCATACCTGATCATGCCATGTTTTTATCGGTCTTCCTCTGCTGTTTTTTCCACTTACATTCGCCTCATAAATTTGTTTTACCGTTCTTTCCTCACTCATTCGTTCTACGTATATTTATTTTTATTTCATCATACACATTATTACAAATAACAATAATGTGCCCCCACGAGGACATATCAATTTATAAAATTATATAAAAGTATAGATTGAGAAATGGCAAGATCAGGGAAATATGCGAGATCGAAGATGTCGTTAGGTGGGGAAGGCAACGAAGAAGACAATGGTATGCGCATGTGAGGAGAATGGAACCATCCAGACTCCCCCACATCGCAATGTATGGCCAAACCCATGGTAGACGACTCCCGGGCAGACCACCAAAGAGGTGGGCCGATAGCTGGGAATCGACGTCGCAGGAGGCTAATCCCTGTTAAAAACAGGCCGCAAGGCCTATAATAATAAGAAGAAGAAGAAGAAGATATAAAAGTAAATTGTTTTTGACTTGTAATCAAATACGACATGGTCGAATGATGCGATATATTTCAGATCTACCTACTTCCATTATTCGTTAATGAATTCATTCATTTAAACCCTCATCCGCACCCTAATGGTGCATAGGGTACTGCATCATATAAACGCAGTGTTATCTTGATTGTTAACAGATGAAGGAAAGGTGATTAGCCCTCCGCTTTGGGTACCAGGTCAGGGTAGTATTGAATAAATATTATAGTGAAAAAATCACTTATATTCATTTAACCCCAACTGGGAATCGAGCCCGGGACCTTCAGAACGGTAGCTGAGCGTGCTGACCATAACACTATGGAGGCGGACAAACGTTTATGAATGGCTCTACAATATTTAGATTATATGTATTTTTAATGACTTTGTGGATAATGGAATTTTTTTACCACTTGCGTTTATTTTATGACGACTTGTTTCGGAAGCTAAGCTTCCATCTTCAGGTCTAAATGTAGAGTTTACAATAAATAAAATAGAGACGTCTATGGTGAGATGTAAGAATCTGATCGGAAAATCGTACATTTATATGACGGTCGTAAGCTTCGTAAATGCTCACACTTTTATTATATTTTCTTCTTCATCTATGTTAAGATGTCAATAAAAATATATTAAAAAACTCGTAATTGGAGATAATCCAGATTTGCGAACAAGTATTTGGACACACTCAAAATGTTGTAAGATGGAAGTAAGTTTATTTAGTTTAATACAAAATAAACATTAAATGTATGGAAATACGAACATCCATATTAGCAGTGTTGACAGACAGAGCCACCCACCCTTTACTTATACAGGGTAGTATTACACATATGTATATGTACGTACAACACAAGGAATGCAAACATTAGCGGAAATTACACCACTATTCGTTACTCAAATTCCCAGCTCAATTAACCCTTATAAATCGATCACGTTACTAATTGATTTTTCAAACGTGCTCTTTTCAAAATTTAAATCGAAAAAGAAAATTAGATAAGAGGATTGTTACGTCACTTCCTGCGTCATTGGAGACTTTCAACCAATAAGAATCCACCGATCTGACAGCTGTCACGTGCATCTGACAAGCGCCAATAACGATGCAGTAAAATACAGTATCGTATTTTAGGTTACGCTACGAGGCAATTACTGCACATGTTTTTGTATATTTTTTTAAAACAGTAAATTTATTGAAATATATACATGCTGTGGTTTACATATTTTTAAACCCTTATCCGCTCCTGATGGTGCATAGGGCACTGCATCATATATAATTGCAGTGTTATCTTGATCATCAATTAACACATGAAGGAAAGGTGATCACCTCTTCGCTTCGGATACCGTCCAGGGTGATATTGAACAAAAATCACTTGTATTTATTTGACCCGGGACCTCTAGTACGGTAGCCGAGCGTGATGACCATAACACTACGGAGGCGGACTGATTAACAATTTGCAGTTGTATTTATAATTAAAACGACATAATTCTTCACATAAATATATCAAAATAATGGAAACATATGTAAAAATTATGACGTCAACTAACCGATTCGCTCATATATAATATCAACATACAAAAATCAATTTCTATAAAAAAAATTATAAAATCAACCCTAAGCATAACTTGTATGAAATTACTATTGTAATACACTACTTAAATTCATTCGATTTTAATCATTGTCTCAGAACCATTATATAAAGTCATGGTTTTCAACCCCTAACTGTTTACGTATACACTTTTATATAGTATATCGAGAAACCTGTTGTTCAATTCCATTACGTTTTGCTTTTATTTTATGCCCTAATACCGTGTTACATTACATATATCGCTCACTCCTTTCAACAACGTCATAAATAAAATAAAAAGATTTTTCAGGAGATCGTTTTTAAGGTTTAAAAATATAATACAATATTTTAAAAATAAATACCAAGCCACTTATTGAATTTTTATTGTACAAAAGATCTTTTTAGGTAAAACCTGATGATTTTTTCTCCATTTGAAAAATATTTAGTATATTTAAAAAAATAATTAAACAATACCTTTTCTTCAAAATGCAAAAACAACACTTCCTGCCCTGTGGCGGGTAAATATTAAGTTTAAAATATGCCGCTTTTGCTGGGATATAGTACATTTTCTGGGCATTCCAAAAACATGCACAACTAAAAATTGACGTATTTTGATTTATGACGTTCTTGAAAGGAATGAGCGATATCGCTCGCTCCTTTCAACAACGACATATGTAAAAAATCGTAATATTTCAGCTGGCCATGTTTTATATCGGAATACCCAGAAAATGCACTATATCCCAGCAAAAGCGGCATGTTTTTAACTCAATATTTACCGGCTACAGGGCAGAAAGTGTTATTGTTGTATTTTGAAGAAAAGGTAATGTTTTTTTTTTAAATATACTAAATATTTTTCAAACGGAGAAAAAACACAGTTGCACAGTCAAAAGTTCAATAAATGGCTTGATATTTATTTTTAATAGATTTGATTATATTTTTAAACCTTAAAAACCTACACCTGAAAAAACAAGTTTTTTTATATCGTTGTTGAAAGGAGTGAGCGATATGCGCTGTATACTTTTATTGTTGACACAATTTTAGGTATTATTATACAATATCCAATCCATCATATCGCGGCCTCACCTGGACGTAATCTATGTTTAGAATCTGAAATACGAATACATCACACACAACGATCAATCAGGTATTAATCTCCTAATGCTTGTGCCAGTATGTGTTCGTGAATCACGCATGGAGATTGATTTTAAATATTACATTATATGTAGGTGGGTATCAACTTCAGACAAAGCATATCGCTCACTCCTTTCAAGAACGTCATAAATAAAAAATCAACAATTTTCAGTTGTGCATGTTTTCAGAATGCCCAGAAAATATACTATATCCCAGCAAAAGAGTCATATTTTTAACTTAATATTTACCCGCTACAGGGCAAAAAATGTTGTGTTAGCATTTTGAAGAAAAGGTATTGTTTAATTATTTTTTTTAATATATTAAATATTTTTCAAATGGAGAAAAAACCTTCAGGTTTTACCTAAAAAGATGTGTTGTACAGTAAAAGGGTCAATAAGTGGCTTGATATTTATTTTTAATACATTGTGTTATATTTTTAAACTTTAATAACGTTCTCCTGAAAAATCTAGTTTTTTGATTTATGACGTTCTTGAAAGGAGTGAGCGATATGTAGGTGTGTATCAACTTCAGACAAAGCATATGTCGTCAAGTACCAAAAGTAGTGCAATATGAATGTAAAAGATAGACGTTTCATATCAAAGACATATCTCTATGTAAACTCTTGCATGATGCGTTTTTGATAAGCTAATAATTTTTAATTACAATTATTTACAACATTTTGAGTGTGTCCAAATACTTGTTCACAAAATCTGGATTATCTCCAATTACAGGAGTTATTTTCATATTATCTTTTGACATCTCATCAAAGATGAAGAAGAATATGGAAGTCTGGGCATTTACGGGGCTGACGACCGTCATAGGCTGGTTTAAGTGATCACTTTACACACGTGTAACATTCACCAATTCTACCCATTATTGACAGCCACACTACTCAAATTCTTGGACGTTCTATATATATGAACCAATTTAGAAACCTTGTTCGTGAATCACTAGAACTTCACTAGAGACATCTATTGGTGAGATGTAAAGAATTGAAGTGAGTATTGGTCTACCCAACTACGCCATGGCGCCTGCCTAGTTGTCGTCGTTCCATGTTGCATTAATTTTTGAAAGAAAATAAAAACACGATCAAGTATTAATTACTGCTCATTGGCAGTTTGCTCTTAATGCAAAGCTGTCACGCCGGAAGCGACGCAAGTGCAGGCAGACGAGGCTTTACTTCCGGTGTTATCGATTGTCAGACTTCCGGGAGCGACGACCCCTGACCCCGATACCAGATACAACCTGAGTGCAGTTCCGGAAGAGCATAAATGCAGTAGTTAATGTCTTTAAATTCCGCGATAAGTTGATAATTGTTGGTGTGAGTTTTACTAAAGATATTAAATATGAGATTTATTCAGCAATAAGGTCAAAGCTAGAAATATATCATTTATTGTCAGGCGCCGTGGCGTAGTTGGATAGACGCTCGACTGCGAAACTGGCATTGTGGGTTCGATACCCGCCAATTGCAAAATGAATTCAAGAAGGATTTCTTTTCAATTGGTCTGGGTGTTTGTGAAGTATTGTTCACATTTACCTTCCCTATCCTTACTATCCTACCTGTAGACAAGCATCTAAAATAGACGCTTTGCGGGTTATTCTTTTTTTTAATATCCAAATTAACAGGTTTACTTACATTAAATGAAGATTAATTATTGAAAATTATTATCAAAAAGGAAGCAAAGTAAAGATAAAAGTAGACTGAATTCAGTCGAAATGCAATCTCTCAAACGAATGTGTGGCAAAACGATGCAAGGAAAGAATGCAAAGCTAAGATAAGCATTGAACATTGCTAAATAATAAAACAAGTCCATTCGCCAGGAGCTACACTTGGATATCTTGACTCTGGCCAATGTCTGTACACGACAGTTGTTTGTACACGTTGCGCGTGGCAATGAGGATAGCCTACAACGACTAGTCGCGACTTACATTTTTTTTCATCTATGTTGAGATATCAATTTTAAAAAATACAACTCATAAGTGGACAGAGCTCAGATTTTCAAACAAAGATATGGACAAGCTCAAAACATTTTATATAACAAGTCAATAATTTTATATATTAAATGTCAAAATGAAACACTGATTTTTTAGTCTATTAAATTGTAATTTTATATTTAAAAATCATAAATAAAAACAATTTGTGACAATTGTTTCACCTTGTTATGGCATTTTCAAACGAATGAACGAATGTGAAAATGCCATAACAAGTTTGAAAATCGTAACACAATGAAAATGCCACAACAAGGTGAAAAAATTGCCACAAATTTGATTATGTGTTTTTTTAACAGTAAAATACAATTTAGCATGCTGTTTGATTTTTACATTTAATATATAAATTAAAATGGAGTTCTACAAATTAAACGCCAAATCTATTAATAAGTAAATCATTTTTCATTTTGGGGAAACATTTCTTATTTAATTAATAAAGATCATGAATAAATCAAGATGAATTGTTCAGAAAGTAAGAATGGACCGAATTTTCTCGCCTCACAAATGAGTCTAAAGAAAGGGCCCAAGACCGTAATGCTAAGAATTAATGCACTCATTAGAATTATTGATTGACCTGGCAACTTCATGATTCGGGTTTTCATTGCCTACAGGGTGTTTCAGAGTCATTTTAGAATGTACAGTTCGCCTTTGTAACTGGTCAAATTATAAGCGTCAAAAAAATTGAAAAATCATGTTTTCAGTGTCTTCCAGTATGAAAAATAATTTGGTAAGGGTCTTTTATATATTCAAAGAAGTCTGTGATAAATAAAAAAGCTTACTCATCTCAACCACAGATGCTGCTGCTAACTCACACATGAAGCGACGTTTGAATTAAATGATCAATATTAATAATCAATATTATTTCTTCAATATGTTTTTCGCAGATACTTTGTGGCACATTTTATAAACTTTATAAAATAAAATAACTTTGTTTTAACAAATAAAAAGTGGTTAAAACAAAGTTATTTTATTTTATAAAGTTTAAATCAATATTAGCCTGGACTGGTAGCTGATCACCTTTCCTTCATGTGTTAGCGATAAAGATACTACGTTTATATGATACAGTGCCCTATGCACCATCGGGTATGAATAAGGGTTTGAAGTTGAAAAATGTGTAATATAAACATGAGTTTCAAAAATTTAAATAGTGTGGTTGTCAATCATGGGTAGAATAGCGAATGTTGTAGGTGTATAAGTGATCACTTAAACCAGCCAATGTCGATTCATAAGCCCTGTATATTTACTATTACTATCCAGACGCCCCCCATCTGGGTTATAACCCGGAAGTTCATATTTTTCTTCATCTATATTGAGAAGTCAAAAAATAACATTTTATTTCATTAAACTTTGTTAATATTTTATTTATTGTTTCGGCATTAACTTTGTGGTAAGACATGTTACAATGATTAAAGAAAACACTTGTTTTTAACACTTGAGTTTTATTAAAGACTACATGTTTCAGAAGTTAAACTTCCATTTTTCAGGTCTGTATAATAACTATTATTATACAGACCTGAATGATGGAAGTTTAAATTCTGAAACATGTAGTCTTTAATAAAACTCAAGTGGTAAAAAACAAGTGTTTTCTTTAATCATTGTAAACTTCGTTAAATTTTTATACTAAATAAATATCCAGTAGCACCGTACTAAATTAGAACCATCATATCTACATACTTATATGATACAATGATTAAAGAAAACACTTCGTTTTTTACCACTTGAGTTTTATTATAGACTACATGTTTCAGAAGTTAAACTTCCATCATTCAGGTCTGTATAATAACTAAAATATAAAATATAAAATTGTTCTATAAATAAGGAGAGGGGAAAGTAAGGGAAAGGGGTTAGTCAAGGGACGGGGTTTGAAAACAAAGGAAAAATGGAAAGCAAAGGTGAAGAATTTTGAAACAATATATTATTTAATAAATTATCATTAGAATTCAGGTTTTTTTGGATTTCTAAATTTTCAAGATAATTCATAATTTGGCCTTTATATGGAACAAGGTGTAATAATTTTAATTTATGAGAGTGAAATGAGTGATTAGTATCTATTATATGATTTGCAAACGAAGTGTTTTCTTTAATCATTGTAACATGTCTTACCACAAAGTTAATGCCGAAACAATAAATAAAATACTTATATGATATTATTTTCATAGCAAGTTCGTTAGCCAATTTGCACAGTTGTGAATAATGCTATACTTATACTGCATATACTGAAATGCAAAACTTTCAACCTCGCTTGGAGTTGAAAACAAGTTAAAAAACTTTTAATTAACCTCTTTGAATCGGACAGAATTATGCTTGCCTTAACAAGGTTTATTTTCATCCCAATCATATTGTATAATGCACAGATCGGCAAAGTGTGGCTCCGGAACAAATATCCGTGGGAAGGCTCTTTGACTCTACGTATTCATGCGAACAATCTTTTTCAAGCATGGATATTATAAAAATCAAAATGAGAAATCGTCTTATTGGCGAGAACCTGGAACGTGCTAAAAAAAACGACTCACAAACCTAACTTATCAAACTTGCAAAGGAGATGCAAAGGAGGACATTATTCGCAATTAGTACCTAGTGTTTTTATGGATACCTTACTTTCAAAAGTTTTTTTTTCTTTTCTTTACTAACGGCCGTAGCTAATTTGTACATTATATATAACACAACGAAAAGTACTTACCTAAACAAGGATGAACATATCGCTCACTCCTTTCAAGAACGTCATAAATCAAAAAACTTGATTTTTCAGGAGAACGTTTTTAAAGTTTAAAAATATAACACAATGTATTAAAAATAAATCTCAAGCCACTTATTGAACTTTTTACTCTGCAACAGATCTTTTTAGGTAAAACCTGAAGGTTTTTTTCTCCATTTGAAAAATATATAGTATATTTCAAAAAATAATTACACAATACATTTTCTTCAAAATGCAAAAACAACACTTTCTGCCCAGTAGCGGGTAAATATTAAGTTAAAAATATGCCTCTTTTGCTAGGATACAGTACATTTTCTGGTCATTCCAAAAACATTCACCACTGAAAATTAACGATTTTTGATTTATGACGTTCTTGAAAGGAGTGAGCGATATAAAGAACAGGGAATTATGCATTAAATTGTTGGGTAATATATCCAAAATAAAACAAGGTTTTTGTTGGATTGAATTTTACATTTATTTATGTTTATCTTAATACGTGACGCGTTTCGTCTTCTTAGGACATTATCAAACACATGAATGTTATCACGTTTTAAGATATACATAAATAAATGTAGAATTCAATCCAACAAAAACCTTGTGTTATTTTGGATATATTACTCAACAATTCAATATGGAATTCATACATACGAGTACACGCGTGACCTTATACTGGTATTAAATCATATCCTATGTAAACTTACAAGTAAAATCATAGAACTAAAATCATACACATAAATAACTTTTTTTGACATATAAACATGAGTGTTTGATAATGTCCTAAGAAGACGAAACGCGTCACGTATTAAGATATACATAAATAAATGTAGAATTCAATCCAACAAAAACCTTGTTTTATTTTGGATATATTACCCAACAATTCAATATGGAATTCTACCAACTGTCTGCAGTTACAATAAATAAATTATGCATTAGCCTGAAATATCGTAATTATTATTGCTTTATAGTTAGGAAGTGACATATTCCAGACATCCATATGGACCATAGACATCAACAAATAGAGCCGCCAATAATTTAGCAATGACACCAACGTTAAAATAACTCCATCGTTTCTGTGACGTCATTCATTGCCAACTTACGAAAATAACGTTTTTTCGAAGGCGAATTTTCTAAATGATAATGATGAATGAAAGTATTAATTAAATCGGCTGTTATAAATACTGCACGAGTCTAATTCAATCTTTTATAGGTTGAGTATGTTAAATTAGATATTCCTCCCGTCTGACAAAGATCCATTCGTGCGCAAACATGTTATATGGAGAGATTTGTACTAAAAACATATAATTCAGGTCATGTTATTTACATAGTTTGATACTTGAAATTCCAATCACGACGCTCCTAAATTCCAACGTAACATACGAGTACACGCGTGACCTTATACTGGTATTAAATCATATCCTATGTAAACATACAAGTAAAATCATAGAACTAAAATCATACACATAAATAAAAAATTTTGACAAATAAACATAGATGAAGAAGATAGTGGAAATCTGGGCATTTACGGAGCTTACGACCGTCATAGGCTGATTTAAGGGATCACATTATACACGTGTAACATTCACCAATTCTACCCAAGATTGACAACCACAATACTTAAATTCTTCACTTGAACTTACTGGTACGTATTGTTTTATTTTCACTTGTGAACCGGGACTTCCGCGCCACATCTCATCAAAGATGAAGAAGAATACGGAATTCTGGGCACTTACGGGGCTGACGACCGTCATAGGCTGGTTTAAATGATCACTTTAACCTCTTATAATTGGAGATAATCCAGATTTGTGAACAAGTAAATACTAATAAATAATAACAAGTAAATAATAAGTAATCCAACCCATTAAAAATGCTGTACAAAAATGTTTTGCTTAAAGAGTAAGATTCTGGAACGAATTATGCTCGTTATGAGAGGTTCCACTGTACTCAAAATGTTGTAATTATAGATTGAAGAAATGAACGCCAATCGTATGTATTTTTACTCATTTTATGAAATTTTAATCTGAAAACGAAACATATTTTTTTCTTCTTTTTTTCAGTATTTCCTTCTTACCTCAATACGTTTACGTATTTTTATAGGTTCTCGTTTACAATCCTATAAATATTCTAGGCACCAACGTTTTTCCGATTGGAAAATCGAAAGCTCACGATTGAATCCGTCAAACCGAGTCTACGGGGAAATTCCTTTAAGGCTTTTCCAGGACTAATCGACTAATTCAGTTTTTTTTCAATATACCGGATGTTACGTATAGTTGGGGAAGAAAACTTTATATTATTTAGCGATTCGGCATTAACTTTGTGGAATGACATGTTTTTTTAATTAAAAACTTGTATAATACCACTTAATGAGTTTTATTTCATTACACACGACTAGTTTCAAAAACTAACTGATGTTTTCATCTACAAGTGAAAAGTAAAAGTTTTACTTTTAAACTCATTAAGTGGTATTATACAATCATAAAAATGTTTAACACATGCGATTTTTAATCGACCCGAAGACCAACATGCATAAAGCATTTTTAACATTTTGTGTAGTTTTAAGTGTGTAAATGGTACTATGGTGGTGATGGGTGGTATTGTTTGCATGCAGTGGTAGTGATTGTCCTGACGAAGAGACGGGTACGCCTTGAAACCGGCAGACATAAAATTCTCGGTGAGTGGGTATATAATAATAATAATAAAACCCTTATCCGCACCCCAATGGTGCATAGGGCACTGCTTTATGTGAACACAGTGTTATCTTGATCGTTTACACACGAAGGAAAGGTGATCAGCCCTCCGCTTTAGGTACCAGTCCAGGGTAATATTCAATAAATATTACAGTGAAAAAATCACTTATATTTATTCGACCCCCCTGGGAATCGAACCCGGGACCTCCAGAACGGTAGCTGAGCGTGCTGACCATTACACTATGGAGGCAGAGTGGGTATATACTAATATTATTAAAATCAGTAAAAATGATTAACCACAAAGTAAATGCTTTAAATATAAATAATATTGAGAATAATATAAATTGAACTATTTTTGTAAAAAATAAATGATACACAAATACTTCACTTTTTCTTTATAAAAAAGTATTAATTAATTAATTAAAATCAAGGAACTAGCAATCTTTTACTGACATTCTTCCACAACCTAAATCCACAACAGTTAGTTAGCTAGATAATATCAAAATAATTGTATGTTATATATCATCGGTATATTGTGACCGCACGTAGTTTATAGGAATATCATCGTGTGTGTATAGCACACAATGCAAAGAATGATTCATGTTTCATGGACCGCAAATAACTTCATGGCTGGCCGTTACTCTTCCTCCCCATTCTCACCCCCTAGGGACAATGTCAAGCCTCCACCCCCACACACTGCCACCCGTACAGCCTTTTTAGCTACCCCTGCGATCAGAACCGGAAATAAACAGAAGTTGTGTGCTTTAATCATTATTAAACAGCGGATATGGGAAAAAAGTAATCAAAATATGAAAATAAACTAACGTTTTTGGTCTATCTCAACTTGGGCTTTATTTATGTCAGTATTTTTTTATTGATATCTGAACATAGATGAAGAAAAATATTGATTTACAACATTTTGAATACTTGTTCATATATGCCCAGACATCCATATTCTTCTTCATCTTTAATAAGATGTCAAAAAAATAATATGAAAAATATTGATGCCTGGGTATTGATAGGGATTATTTATCCAGACTCCCATATTCTTCTTCGTCTATTTTGAGAGATAACTGTAAACAAATATATTATTTTTTGACATCTATGTAGAAGAATATGGAAGTCTGGGCATTTACGGGGCTAACGATCATCATAGGCTGGTTTAACCTTTAGTTTGTAAACATGTGTTTGGACACACTCAAAATGTTGTTAAAAAATGTAAATACCTACTCATACGTAAAAATTCAGGAAAATTAAATCGACTTTTATACAGATGTTAAACTCAAATGCACACAGCGATCTATGGAAAGATCCATGCTTGGTTTAAGCCTGAGAGATAAAATAAGAAATGAAGAAATTAGCAGAACCAAAATGGCGGATATCGTGGATCGCGTAGCAAGACTCAATTGGCAATTGGCAGGACATGTTGCAAGACAGGACCCAACAAGATGGACCCCTAAAATTTAAAGATGGAGACCTTGGGAGAATAAAAGAGTGGTCGGAAGACCAAAAAAATGATGGTCCGACGACATAGACGCTATGGAGGGTAGAAATTGGCTGCATTCAACAACTGGCCGAAAAAATTGAAGTATATAGAAGAGGCCTAAATCCAGCAGTGGAGGACATATCGCTCACTCCTTTCAAGAACGTCATGAATAAAAAAACTTGATTTTTCAGGAGAACGTTTGTAAAGTTTAAAAATATTATACAATGTATTAAAAATAAATATCAAGCAACTTATTGAACTTTTTACTGTGCAACAGATCTTTTTAGGTAAAAGCTGAAGACTCTTTTGCTGGGATATAGTACATTTTCTGGGCATTCCTAAAACATGCACAACTGAAAATTAACGATTTTTGATTTATGAAGTTCTTGAAAGGAGTGAGCGGTATGGTGAAAGAAGGAGGTAAATCTGTGTGTGTGCAGTGCGCATATAGACACTGATAAATGCTGGACGCATAAATCTGTGTTTTTCTCCTCTCTAATGGGATCGGGCCAGTCCTGAGCACTTGACGGATGATAGAAGCAAGAAACGAAGGGATGGGGTCCAGAACCCCCCTTCCCGCTCGTGCGCCAAAGGTTTGCTAGTAAATCACACAAATTACCCCCCGAGCAGACAGCCAAACGAGGTTTACTTTCTCGACCTACGATACTATAGAATTTAAAAAATACTTGTGACTGAAATTCCGCTACAGATGACTGCGCGAGACATCTGTCGCGCGATAAATTATAATACTATTACTTACGATAAATTAAGTTTTCTTTTATCGTTGTACGAGTATTTTAACACAATATAAATTTCATTAATTGATTCGGCAGTCACTTTGTGGTAAAATCTATCCATTTTTAATTAATGTTTTACTTAACTTAAGTAAATAACCAAAAAAATCCCTAATAATATAAAACCAGCATTTCACACAAAAAATAATTTTACTTAAAATTTTTAAAACACAAAGTAATTCTGAAAATATATTACACAATAGTGTGACAATGCATAAATTAAACTGCGACTGTGGAAGTTCGTATATTGGTATGACTTCCAGAAAATTCAAAACAAGAATCAGGGAACATGAATTATGTTTGAGAAATAATAATTTTTCGGAATTCGCTAACCATTTAATAGATGATGATCACCAATTTAACCACAATAACGTAGAAATCCTAAAAGTAATTAATACGAAAAGCCATAAACTACAACATTTTGAAACAATAGAAATTCATAAAAATATAAATAACAATAAACCCATAATTAACAATATGACGATGACTAAAGCCTCCCCCATATTGTCTATGTTCCCACTGATAAGAAATAAAAATAATAAATAAAAATTAAATTTATAAATAAAAATGAGAAACAGCTACTCGGCTGTCCAAATTTAAAACACAGTAAGGGACATTTTTTTGTAGTAGGTTTTTTTTGCATTTATGGACTAAATAGACTCTACTTAGTCCAAAAATGCAAAAAAAACCTACTACAAAAAAAATGTCCCTTACTGTGTTTTAAATTTGGACAGCCGTACTACCCCCTCTTCAACCTTCAACGTCCCAAGGACCCAACTCTAAAATTTAGAATTAGCTTCACATACGGTGTTTGAAAATGATGCGGAATGCATCGAAACACGTGTCACAGTAGATTTTAAGAAATATGTGGTAACTAAGTAAAACATTAATAAAAAAAAACAATATAAATTAATGGAGTTGGGAATAAAATAAACACAAAATTCGTTTTCAGCTTTCCGAAATCCCTAGTGTATTTCAGACTCCGATTCTTAATACATGTTTGTTCTGCAACTCCTAGTGCATGTTGGTCTTCGGGTCGACCAAAATCGCATGTGATAAACATTTTGTGAAGTTTAAAGTGTGTGAATAGGGCTATGGTAGTGACGGGTACTATTGTTTGCATGGTGTAGTAGTGATTGTCCTGACGAAAAGACAGGTCCGGATGATTCTCTTCACAATCGCATACCGTTGTCTTCTTCGTTGCCTTCACTTCACGTGATTTGACATTTTAACAAACGAACATTTCAAATTTATCAATACATTTTAATTCTAAATTATTAATAAATTTTAGTACATAAAGTTTTAATTTAAACGCACATAAACAAATTTTGATTTATTAAATTTAAGAAATTTTAATTTTCGAATCGAATGAGTGATATTTACGTGTGAATAATTGTAATTCAGACAAGTGCCATGGCGTAGTTGGGCAGACGCTTGACTGGCGTCGCGGGTTCGATTCCCGCCAAATGAAGTACATTCAAGAAATATTTATTTTCACTTGGTTTGGGTGTTTGTGATGTATTTTTCACATGAACCTTCCCTATCCTTACTGTTCTACCTACAGACAAGCCACTAGTAGAAGCTTTGCGGGTTATTCCTTTGAAAAAACTCATGACTGAAGAAAGTTGTTTGGAAGGACGTTCTATTTTCTCTGCCCACCCCTGCGGTAAGTGGCATGATGGTTAGTTAGTTGGTATAATAATCACCTGACCTCATCCTACTCACCTGTGAATTTTTATTTTTATTTAATTAAAAAGAAAAATATTTGTTTTTTTTATTATTTACACAAATATTTCAATATCATAGATACTATTCCAGTGAGCCTAAGCAGCTCATTATTAGGAATAGGTATCAAATTGTGGTAGAGTGGGTTCGAACCGAGAAACTCTGATTTAGGAGTCCGCGACACTAACCACGGGACCACAACACGACACAATACTTTTCTCAATACTTTTTTATAAACTTGTTTTTTAAAACGCAATTTTGTTAAAGGAAATAGCGCCCCTGTTATTTAGTTCTGTAATTTACTTACATTTCCTTCCTCGCGCTGTGATATTGTACTCTTTAAAATTCAAATTGCTTTCATCCCTCTACCCCCGTCCTTTCTACCTTCAGGGTCCGTTCTATGCCTCCTATCTTTATCTAAAATGCGGAAAATCTGATTGCGGATTCCTCTCGCGTGAAGGTCCTTTCCTTCCCTCGGGAACGGTCAATCTTAATCCTTGTGATCCGAAGGATCAAAGGCTACCTATGTACAAAGCGAGTTGATGAAAATGTGAAGGATGAGCGAATAGTTCTGTACCTGTCCGATTGTAAATGTTTAAAAACTTAATTAATTATTTAACAATTTAGCAATTTTATGGTACCTACGTGTACATCAGTGGCGGTACTTCCCTAGAAGCCCAAAAGCCCGGCTTGCCTAAAAACTCCAAATAAAAATGACTAAATCTAGACCAAATGATTAAAAATATATAATTAATGTGTGACTGTTTTTAAATTATCGTGCGCTCGTATGATTATTAAACACTATGCATGCTATTATATGGTGATGGTACTTATTGGTAATGGTTGATCTCTGAGGAAGGTATTTTATTATAGTGAACATTTTCTTTGTTTAAAGGTGATGGCTATACCTTACAAAAGTTACATGTATGCATATTTTTACAATGATTACAATACATTGTTTATATTTATAATACTTTCTGGGTGCTTACTATACTGGGAATGATATGAGGTGAAGAAATTATAGGTACATCATATATTCACGAATGTGAAAAATAATGGGTTTGCCTTACTGGTAAACCCTAGGCACGCCACTGGTGTACATAGCTACTTTTTACTTGCTAGATAACCATCGCGCCGCTCCCCCGAAGGGGTGGGCAGAAAAAATAAAACACCACACCACTATGTCTCTGCAAGAATTTCCGCTTCATTCACGCATGTTCTCATACATGCCCGACTCCTGACCACTTTATTCACTTTCAAGTATTTAAAATATGTACTTGACAATGACAATTTCTTCTCGGTCTTTCTCAGCTTCAATCACTAACCATATTCGTCTTGTAAATATATTTTACTGTTCTTCACACAATCGATATATCATCTCAACACACCTTTCTTAATAACGTATGAAAAAATAGTATGATATGGAAATATTAATGTATCTTATAAGAGCAAAAATAGTATGATATGGAAATATTAATGTATCTTATAAGAGCAAAAATATTTATCTTTCTTGTTAAACACCTGTAAACGTGTTATTTATTCATTTTGCATTGGCTTTGTGTTTAATAACACAATGACATAAAAATAAAATACTGTTATATAAAACCATTGTTTATCAATGTAAACACGACTAGTTTCGAGAACTATTTACGAAAGTTCTCATCAGCAGGTGAAAATACAATACAATAAAAATGAAAATAGTATTTTCTGGCGTTTCTCATCTGTGTGATTATAATCCAGGATTCGGACCTCACATACTAATATAAGAGTTTCTGCTTAGTAAAAAGCTTCTTAACATCTCACCAATAGATGTCTCTACTGAAGTTCTAGTGATTCAAGAACAAGGTTTCTAAATTGGTTCATTTATATAGAACTTCCAAGAATTTGAGTAGTGTGGTTGTCAATAATGGGTAGAATTGGTGAATGTTACACGTGTGTAAAGTGATCACTTAAACCAGCCTATGACGGTCGTCAGCCTCGTAAATGCCCAGACTTCCATATTCTTCTTCATCTTTGATGAGATGTCAAAAAATACTATTTTACTTATTATTTTTTAGACATGGTGACTCGAATATATTTGACTTTTAAAATGGCGATTTCATTTATTTAGTGTTCAATTTAAAGACGAGCAATCAGATTTAAGAGGTCAGTGCCTTATTTCTTGACGTGGGTATATTGGTATTGTCTTATCTTCGCTTTCAGACACACAAGGATTACACAGGATGAAGTTGTTCCTTTCCCTACAGCTTTATTCTTCATTTAGTTTACAGATTAGGAAGAGTTCTTTACGGTGGTATGGACATGTAGAGCGAATGGATAACGAGAGAATGACTAAGAAAATATATGTGGCGAATGTGAGAGGGAAAACAGAATGAGGACGACCGAAAAAGACTTGGCACGATCAGATCAATCAGAACCTAAAATCTGGCGGTGTCAAAAGTCTGCGTAATCGGAGGGCATGTATGACTAGATGTATGGATGTGAAGGAGGCGAAGAGTGTATGTCAGGACAGAAGAGTGTGGCGTTCCATCCTCTCTGCCTACCCCTGCAGGGAAACGACGTGATGGTAGTAGTAGTAGTAGTAGTTTACAGAACATACTATCTAGAAATTAAAGCAAAGAAAAAAATCCGGGGATTATCTATACAGGCACTTTTTCATATTTGATAATTTACAATTGTGTATACATATGCATTGCGTTCAAAATTCCACATTTATCAAAATAACAACTAACATACGAAAGGAATCCAAGAACAGTACACGTATAACTAACTAACTAACTATCACGCCGCATCTCTCAAGGGGTAGGTGATGAGAATATAACGCCGCACCACTCTATCTTTACATACATTCCCCGCCTCTTCCACATTCATGCATCTCATCACACATGCCCGCCGATCATTCCGACTCCTGGCCAGACCACTTTCGAGTTTTTGAAATATTTAGCATTATCACTATGAAAATACGTCTAAAAATGTGATTTAAAACAAATGATTTGTGCAAATTTGTGCAAAATTTATGTGTCTATTTCAATAACACTAATGTCTATAAAAATATGAGTGACATTCACAGTAAACGAAGTTATCCGAGATTGAAACTGGAGTACTACAAGCGTGTATTTAAGCGTTTCACTTTTTCGTCTGATCCAGGCTAATTTGTCCAAACGCGCCTAAGAAAGCTTCATTTCAAAAAGCACACTATTCATTTTGTACTGTGCTCTTTCTTTATTGGGTAGAAGACATGTGAAAAAAATAGTGGCAAAATATGAAAAGGGTTGATTATAAAAATATTATAGAATGCCTCTAATCAATTTATTTGATATTTTGGGAAAAACACTATTTTTTTTTCTTCAATTTTATATTTTTCTGATATTTTCTCTTTTTCTCTTCAAATAACATCATTTTCCCAACGTTTCGTCGGACGTGACGATATTACCAATATGTCAAAATTGAACACACTTATTTCCCGCACCTTTCATAAATTCGACAACACATTAATACCATATATCACAGTGAATAACATCTAATCTTGGTCCATCCATCGATTGTAGGCAGTACACCAGATATGGGCATTGCCAAAAAAATATACAAGAAAAAATAACTGCCGGAAATATATATATATATATATATATATATATATATATATATATATATATATATATATATATATATATATATATATATATATATATATATATATATATATATATATATATATATATATATATATATATATATATATATATATATATATATATATATATATATATATATATATATATATATATATATATATATATATATATATATATATATATATATATATATATATATATATATATATATATATATATATATATATATTTCAGAGAACAAAAGCCTCCCTCATAGTAATGTTCAATAGAAGAAATTGTCAACTAACGGTTACAGATTAGACCATATGCTATTTAAATTTGCGTACAAAAAATCCATTTCCAAAATAAAATTATATAAAATTATACTTTAAACCCTTACCATAACTTAAATGTCATTTTTACTTTAATACACTATTGAAATTCATTCTATTTAAATTCATTTTGTCAGGAAAATTATTTTTAAAAAAACATGGGTTTCAACCCCTGCCTTGTTGTGCATATAACATACAATTTTGTCTAGACTCACACCAGTCTGATTATGTCGGTAACGTCGAAACCCGACCACCGGTCAAATAAAATGTATTTAGAAAAAACTATTGTATATATTTGTTTAAGTTGTTATTTCATTTTACAAAAAAAAAATATTCGTACATTTTACTATGTTTGAAAAAAATTATCCATGAAATAATGTTTTTAACGTGAATTCGACAATCGAAATTAGAACGAGAATTGAGAGTGAAATTTTAATGACGCGTCACGTTTATTACATACATTTCGTTACAGGAGAGAGAAGAAAGATACAACGATGATATAAGGAGAAATGATATAAATCTTTTTGATTTTTTTTTTATTTTTACTTTTGATATAAATCTATGCATCGAAACACGTGTCACAGTAGATTTAAAAAAAATAGTAGGATTTACTAAGTAAAACATTATTTTTTTTTTTTACGTTTTGTTAGTTGGTCACTTTCTACTGTACGACTACGATATGATTTTCGGTTCAACATACGTATTTAAGTGTCAATAATTGGGTATTCTACCCTCTGTGTAGGTGTGTAGCTATGTAGAATTCATATAATACTATATAAAAAAAGGTATTTCTTTCGACGTTCACTGTCAAAGTTCACGGCATATTGAATTGGTGGTAGACCTCAAGTTTGCTCAAATACCCAAACGGTACATTTGGCGGCCTGAAAAGGGTATTGTAATTTGATTTTATCGCGTGAAAACGATTCTGACCTTTGGCAGAGAGATCCTTAATCCGTAAGGATCGTGTGTTCAGCTCCTTTACGGGTATTTCTGTGTGAGCTAAAATTTCTTAAAAGAAAACATGCTAAGCGAATAAGTATTCTTACTTATTTATTTTTTTATAAAAAATATTAGTAATATTAGTATATAACCACTCACCGAGATTTTTATGTCTACCGATTTCGAGATGTACCCTTCTCTTCGTCAGGACAATCACTACCACAGCATGCAAACAATACTACCCTTCTCTACCATAGCATTATATTTATTATTCGAACCCTTATCCACACCCCAATGGTGCATAGGGCACTGTATCATATAAACGCAGTGTTATCTTGATCGTTAACACACGAAAGAAAGGTGATCAGCCCTCCACTTCAGGTACCAGTCCAGGGTAATATTGAATAAATATTAAAGTGAAAAAATCACTTATATTTATTAGACCCCCCTCTGGGAATCAAACCCGGGACCTCCAGAACGGTGGCCGAGCGTGCTGACGAATCAATAAATGATATTCTTTGTAATTTATTATTAGATTAAAACCAATATATTTAGCTTTTCCACTTTTTTATTTCACCAGCGACCGGGTTTCGTCGTTACCGACATCATCAGACCAGTCTGATGATGTCGGTAACGACGAAACCCGGTCGCTGGTCAAATAAAAAAGTGGAAAAGCTAAATATATTGGTTTTAATCTAATAATAAATTAAAAATGCAATTCCATCACGAAGTGTCAGTGGATAATATAAAGATATTCTTTGTTTTTAAGGGATTATAGTAATGAAAAAAAGGTACTTAAGGAAGGCAAAGATGCGAACAATATTTTTTACAGAAATCGCCATTTTGCCGTCGTAATTTTTACGATAGTTTAGTGGTCTAAGGTTAAATTCGCAGTGCGTTTGGTTGTCACGCCCGCATTCGGTAGCAATAATTCAGGATATAGGCCCATTTTCTAGGGTTATATCCCAAAAGCAGCCAAATCCTCGCTCAGATATAATCACGTGATTTAATAACGCCCTTTTAAATGCCCAATTACGATCCTTTTCGCCCCGGAACTTTGTAATTTAATCTCCGGACTCGAGCCGCCGAAACTATTGGTGGCCTTTGAAATAATTGGATTAAACCCGAATTCCTTTCATTTATATTTACGTTTGATTTTAAAGCCCCGCAGCAAAATGGGAAGCCAGTGTTGGGATTAGGATTCACAACATAAATTCTCTGAATTAAAAACTGCTGATATTTTATTAAATTTACCTCAGGCTGATGTATAAGTGAAACATGAAGTTGGCAAACGAAGGATGAAAGTAGACTGAATGCAGTCGAAATGCGATCTCTTAGAAGAATGTGCGACAAAACGATGAATGATAGATGTGCGAATAGTGAAATAAGGAAGGAATGCAAAGCTGAGATAAGCATTATCGATTAAATTAAAAAAGGTGTGTTGAGATGGTTTGGACATGTAGAACGAATGAGTGAGGAAAGAACGGTAAAACAAATTTATGAGGTGAATGTTAGTGGGAAAAGAAGCAGAGGAAGACCGAGAAAAACATGGCACGATCAGGTATGCCAAATACTTGAAAGTGGTCAGGTTTGGAGTCGTAACAATCGGCGGGTATGTATGAGGAGATGCATGAACGTGGAAGAGGCGAGGAATGTTTGCAAGGACAGAGTGGTGTGGCGCTCTATTCTCTCTGCCTACCCCTGCGGGGAAGCGGCGTGATGGTTAGTTAGTTAGTTAGTTATATATGTTCATCCTTGTTTAATATACTTAATACTAGATAACTAAACTATACTTGTAGATATAATGCCATTTGTGGATCGCACAATATTGACATATCGCTCACTCCTTTCAAGAACGTCATAAATCAAAAATCGTCAATTTCCAGTTGTGCATGTTTTCGGAATGCCCAGAAATTGTTCTCTATCCCAGCAAAAGCACCATATTTTAAACTAAATATTTACCCGCTACAGGGCAGAAAGCGTTGTTTTTGCATTTTGAAGAAAAGGTATTGTTTAATTATTTTTTTAAATTTGCTAAATATTTTTCAAATTGAGAAAAAACTTCATAAGTTCAAAATTATAATTAATAATAAAAATTAATAATTTTCGTCCTTCACAAAATACCCGAGTATATCAAGATCAAAGAAAAATATCTCTCATTTTGGTGACTTACAATAAAGTACAATTTCTGGAAAGTTCTCCAATTACAGTTCAATTCTTGCGAAATTTGGAACTCGGCTTTTGTTTGTTCACATATAAAAGAAATAAGTATTGTATTGTTCGAGTATATGTGTCGCCTACTTTCAAAATCCACCAGATCCATTAAGTCGATTTAAAAAAAATGCAAAATTCTACGGGTAACATTTCGCTCACTCCTTTCAACAACGTCATATATCAAAAATCATCAATTTTCAGTTGTGCATGTTTTCGGAATGCCAAGAAAATGTACTATATCCCAGAAAAAGCGGCATTTTTTAACTTAATATTTACCCGCTACAGGGGTGAAAGTGTCGTTGCATTTTGAAGAAAAGGTATTGTTTACTAGTTTTTTAAATACTTATACTCAATATTTTTCAAATGGAGAAAAAACATTCAGGTTTTACCTAAAAAGATCTGTAGCATAGTAAAAAGTTCAATAAGTGGCTTGATATTTAGTTTCAATACATTTTATTATATTTTTAAACTTTAAAAACGAAAAATGAAAACTCCTGAAAAATCTTGTCTATCATTACATAAAATATTATGAAATAGGGAATTTTCACATTTTTATTATTTATTATTCAGTATTCAAAAAAAAACACGAGACACAAATCGATAATGACGTCATCTTAATTTTCGACCTATCCCCGCCCTCTGATTGGCCGCTATGGGTCAGAAGGCAAGTTCCATGAATATAGAAAAATTTTAAATAAAACGCTATTTTTAATCATTGTTTAGCAGGGTTAAGTTTATGAATATTTTAAATAATAAAACCCACAATTAGCATTCCGATAGAGTTTTTATTTTAAAATCTTATAAAATTGGATCTGGCGGATTTTGAAAGTAGGCGTCACAAATGTAGAATAATAAAGTTCGATAACCCTTTACGTGACACAGTCGGGTTGCTATCAAACTTTGTAATCGAAGAGTTTTGAAGAAAGGCAGAAAGTAAAAAGCACTTCAATAAATTATAACTTACTGTTGTGAAAATTAGAACTTATATTTGCTAAAATCGTTTATCAAAAATATTATAATGGTTAAAGTATTGTCTGATAACAAAAATAAGCATTTATAGGTCGAAATTGGTGAACTTTAAAGTTTGGTAAGTGGTTTCATTAGTTTTCAACTGTTTTGAATATTGAAAGCATTAACTTTGTGGATCATATTGATATATTATTTCGAGAAATGAAAATACTTTGTGTTCTGATCCACTCACATTTTTATTAACCAACTAGTTTCGGCAACAACCTGTTGCCCTCTTCAGGGTTACATTTATTAAACCCTGAAGAGGGCAACAGGTTGTTGCTGAAACTAGTTGGTTAATAAAAATGTGGGTGGATCAGAACACAAAGTATTTTTATTTCTCGAAATAATATAGTTTTTAACTTGGCTACCCTTTGGTACCTTCCATTATTAAGGCCCAATATACGATAAATCGCAGCTTAATTTTCTTCAAACCCAGGTAACATTTAAAGTAAATGAAGTTTTTGCTCAAAACACCTTTTTGTATTTAAAAAAAATCATTGGAAATAAATTAATGGGTTTTAAAAAGAAAACAATTATTGAAAGGTAAGGAATCAAAAAAATTATAGAAATATATTTTCAATTTATATTTTTTTTAAATGTACACGGAGACACCTTTGGCCCCTAGTGCAGCCGGTCGCGTTCTGAATTTGTACGTTTGAGATCTCAGCCTAAACCTTATTCTACATTAAACCATCTCTTGGTAAAATATAATTTTATTTAGTATTTTTTCCAATTATTTTTATTTGACCAGTCAGTCTGATGATTTCAGTAACGACGAAACCCGGACACTGGTCAAATAAAACAATATGGAAAAAAATATATATACAGTATGAGGTTGTTATTCTATCATATGTAGATGGATTGTTAACAAAATTATAAATAATAAACCAAAATTCAAATATTTTGGGGTTCTGAAAATTTATTAAAAACTAAATATTTTCCGCTTACGTAGTGTAATGGTCAGCACGCTCGACTACCGTTCTGGAGGTCCCGGGTTCGATTCCCAGGGGGGGTCAAATAAATAAAAGTGATTTTTTCTCTCTAATATTTATTCAATATTACCGTAGACTAGCACCTGAAGCGGAAAGCTGATCATCTTTCCTTCATGTGTTAACGATCAAAATAACACTGTGTTTACACAATGCAGTGCCCTTTGCACTATTGGGATGCGGATAAGGGTTTGAATTGAATTGAATTGAAAATATTTTAATAAGGGTTCATCAATATGGCAACCCTACATGAAATGCGTTTGCTATCGGAACTGATTTAAATCTTATCAATAAATTTGTAAAGCGTTTTGTAAAATATACTCGATCAGTTTATGAAATCAAAACGTGGTCTCTGCATGGAGATATGTAGATTGATAAGTAACATAAGAGTCAGTATTATAGTATTTGCATTATATATATTAAAATTAAATTAAAAAGATCCTTTACGATATGAAATTACAAGTCATGAATCATGGCTGATATATGAGTGATCCGCCATATATTCTTCTTTTCTTCTAACCCTCATCCGCACACAATGGTGCACAAGGCACTGCGTCGCATCGATGCAGTGTAATATTGTTCGTTGATTACATGAAGACATCAGTACTGCGCTTCAGGTACAGTCCACGGCGATTTAAAAAAAAATATTGATATTTCAACAAAAAAGGACAAAGATGAAGAAGAATATGGAAATCTGGGCATTTACGGGGCTGACGACTGTCATAGGCTGGTTTAAGTGATCACTTTACACACGTGTAACATTCACCAATTCTACGCATTATTGACAACCGCACTACTCAAATTCTTGGTAGTTCTATATATTTGAACCAATTTTGAAACGGTGTTCTTGAATCACTAGAACTTCTAAAAATAATATGAATAATTATATCTTTCTCAGTACCTTAAAATGGCGAATATCTACCTCAAAGGTTTCTTTGAAAATGGCTTTAAAATTTTCCGGTAACGAATCCTATTATTAAGTCATTACGACTGGCTGAATGCAAACATCAGTATTATTATTACTACGTTTCGTCTTTAATTTCGTTTGTAGTATTATTGATGTTCATTGATTTCGAATGACTGGGGATTAATTCTTCAAAATTACATAAACCTTTTTTAATGATGACAACTAACCCCGTTTATATCATAAAAAAACATATTGTAACATTGCTAAGTTAGGTACTTGAAATAACTTAATAAATAGTCCCGAATAAGGATGAAGCCGTCAATTCGAAGTTTTTCCTCAAGTATGTACATATTTACCAAAAAATATGAACACACAAATTTCATTTTATTTATTCCATTTCCTACTGAGGTGACCTCAAAAATGATAAACATGTTATCTGTTTTAGGCTCATTGCAAAGAGCAGAGTTTAAAACTGGACCTACCTAAACAAACACTTTTGTTTTTAATATATGTTAAAAGATACCACTGAGCAAATAAATTGGAGTTCCTATCGTACGAAATTCGATAACAGAGCCATATATCAACAAGTCAATATATTTGCTCAACTCACATGCATATTATGTATGTTTCTAAGCATTATATCAGAATTGAATGGAGTGTTATATCATGATTGGATGCAGTTGAAATGCGGTTACTGAGACGAATGTACAGTAGAACGATGCATGATATATGTTTGAATAGTGTAATAAGGAAATATTGCTAATTATCAAGGAAACAATCATTACCGATAAACTAAAGAAAGGTGAATTAAGATTGTTCGAACGTGTAGAACAAATGAGTGAGGTATAGCAAATATATGCCGAGCATATTGTAGGGAGCAGAGGAAGACCGAGGAAAACGTGGGTATACAATCCATAACTACCGAAGATGAAAAAGATGCTCAAGATAGAAAGAAAGGGCGATGTAAGTTTGTACACAATACTACGGACGGAGGGGGAGGGGGTAAATTGAGTATATGACCTTTATACCAAAGAGAGTTTTCATAAGTTCATGTTTTTGCGTATTACCAGGGGATAATACCCACAACTGTCAACGCACCTGAATATTAAAGTATGTACATAAATTTTATTTTTCAATTGACAGCAAAAATGTTTGTAGATTTAATTTTATTCTGTTTTAAAAACCAAATTATATATCATTTTTATCCCCGTTCAAATAGAAAAACACACGAAGTATATTTTTTATTCGGCATGAAAAAAAGGCCAAAAACATTTCAAAGAAAATTATATATAATACAACTCTACTTTATTCAATTCCTAACCATTAGTACAGTGAAATGTCATAGTCGTTGTCAAAGTATTAATATTTTTTTTGAATAACATTTTAATTCAGGTAGTTAATAGCCTACATTGCTACTTTACACATAAATTTGATTTAAGGGTCGTACGCAAACACCACCTGATGCCCACGGGGTGCTTCCTACCTGAACCGCAATATGCTACATAAATCCCTGCCATTTTTATACGAAATTTCATTTATATTGAGAAAAAAACTTTGTATGAAAACATAGTATTTAATCCAAAAGGGTACCTCTGAATATAATTTAAGCATAGAAATTCAATCCATTCAAAAATACTTTGTTAAAATCTTACCGTTGACTTCAGGATATCTCCGCAGGAAATCTTTTCTTGATCGAAGAAGATTCTGCTTAACTTGATTTTCAATCGGAGCTTCTAAGGCCGAGAAAACTAACCCGCCGGATACCAAGAAAAAAATGTATAACCCCACATATAACATGAAAAGCCAAGAGCTTTTGATGCCTAAAAAGCGCGTACAGTCACCCCCCACGCTGTCCCGCATCGGGGTATACCCGCTGCCGGACTGTAGTAACTTCAAGTTGGTCTGTTGACTGTGAATGATCATATCGTCGGAACGCGCTTTAATGCTGCCGTACGTTCTTGGCCAAGACTTATTGTCTATGGTTTCATTTCCCGCCATTTCTTCCGTCATTTTCAACCGTCAACTGTCACCCGCAGAAACCTTACGAGTGCGGCTTTACAACTTCCTTTGATTTATTTCAGATCGATTCTTACTCTAACCAAGACTGTTTTTTGTTTAAGCACACCAAAATGTAAACGCCTCTTCTTATTGACGGATTGTTTATATCAGAAAGATCTTCGCTGTCAGCTGATAAGTCGAATCGCTTTGTTATTCGCTATCGCTTTAATCTGGATTCAAGCAATTTTACACGTAGAATTAATTTGTCATTAGTTAATCGGCATGTCGATAACAGTGCAAAGCAAGCAGATCAAAAAATATCAATTTGAACACACACAAACGTAGTATTAATTCGTTTAGCAATTGAAATCAGAACGAAGTCGTCATTTTTTTTATCAGAAAAGCGACGTCATATTTTTTCATCTCGGCTCTTTGGGTGATCAGTTTTCTCTCGAAAATCTTAGATTACGTAGTAATATCAAAGATTCGTTGATATTTTGATGAATTCCTTCCGATAGTGATCTATTCGTCAGCTGAACTTGAAACACCACTTTAAATGATCACTCGTCGCGAACTCCACCGAGATACGCTCCAAATCCGCTGATTTACTATGCAAAACCGTCATGTTGATACATCTTTATAGTAAAATATATAAAGTTGTTTTAAAACTTCAAGCGAGTGGCAAATCAGTCAACAACTCTGCGACCGGTCGCGGTTGTTGTTAATTTGATACTGATTCACGAGCAAGCGAGCGTATTACATGAGAATGTAAGTCGCCATAGCTGTCTTTAAGGCAGGGGTTGCCAACCCATTGGAAATTAAAATCCTAATATGTACACAATTTGTTTTCTTTCATATGATCTCTAAGGTGTAAAAAGTAGTTTAAAAATTCATCGACGAAAACAATAAAATTGATATCGTATAAACATCAAGTAAAATTTTATAAATTACTTTGAGAAATAAAAAGAATTTGTTTTTTGATCCACTCACATTTTTATTAACCAACTAGTTTCAGCAACAACCTGTTGCCCTCTTCAGGGTTTAATTTATGACTGAAACCCTGAAGAGGGCAACAGGCTGTTGCCGAAACTAGTTGGTTAATAAAAATGTGAGTGGATCAAAAAACAAAGTTTTTTATTTGTCAAAATAATATATCAATATCATCCACAAAGTTAATGCTTTCAATATTCAAAACATTTATTAATTACCTATACAATTTTTTTTAATTATGTAAATTACGAAATTCCCAGATTTTTCTATATAAAGCAGAGTACGAAAATGTAAGCAATTTTTATGATTCACACTATTTTTCACTATCGAATGATGGTATTTTAGCCCTGGACATTATTTTCGTTCATTTAAAATAACACCATCTCTTACTTTCTGGCCAGTTACTGTCATCGAGGCTTCTGTCACCATCTTTACGCAGTGTTCCACAAGGCCTCACACGCGGGCCTTGTGAAACGCATATGTTTTAGTATTTTTTTAAATTCCCTTTATATTTGTTTTAAAACCCCATAATATATACATACAATGGGTTTTTGCGGAGTTCTACCAAGCCACCTTATGTGTCTTGTCGGTGTAGGTATTTTTTTTTTATTTCCACACATTAAATATACATACATAAAAGAAAAACAAACGTTCAAATAAAAAATCATTATATATATATGTATATATATATATATATATATATATATATATATATATATATATATATATATATATATATATATATATATATATATATATATATATATATATATATATTTAATATCTACTCTTGATTTTGATACCCACTTCTTTATTTTGCCTTTGTTCTATATTTTTGTTTGCCCTCATGAAACAAATAAAAAATGCTCGGAACTATGTACTGAAGTGTTCTACTTCCGTATTTATTGTTTACCTTTTCGTTGTGGGTGAAGCGGGTATCATGGTCGTGCGCTAGAAGATTTTTATACTTTTTACTTTTAGTTTGTTGTTCAACTATTAGATCCATCCACAATATTCTACGTACTGGAAGTAACCTTATAGTTGTACAGTAATTTTATATTGTGCCATTGATTATATATGTATAATTTACGTAACAATTAGTTTAACATTTTTAATATGAGTCATTATATCATTCATCATTTTATCATTTTAATACTATTCAGACATCAGAATTTTCACCCTATGGATGATATATCATACGTATGTATATATTCAGTGATGGGATTTAATATTTTCAAGAACCGGTTCGACCTTTAGGTACTACCCTTTCCCCTCCCCCTTATAAAACATATAGTTTTTACATTTATTCATTTATTTGTTTTTTTATTTTGCACATAAAAGATCATTCACATAACAACTGAGAATGCTCCGATCATGTGATCTCAATCGGAATATTGTGTGACAACAAAGGGTTAAGAACCAGTTCGGCGAACTCTAAAAATTTCCAGCACCGGTTCTGACGAACCGGCTGAATCCCACCACTGTATATATATTGTTATAAATATTTTATAAAATTGGTATTTACAAAAAACTGAGAGCCTTGTAAATATTATTTTCAGTATTCTAATACTTTGAGTGCTTTCTAAAACGAAATAACGAAAATTAATAATGCTTCAACCTTTTTTAATTAATTACTTGAAATTTCCACTTTTTTTTGGGTCGGTTGTCAAAAGCATTTTAGAGATTATATTTTAGTCTTATACATGTATATGTGTTATGAATAATGTGACCATTTATTTTTGTCTTCAAAACGGGACATGTACAAATATTTACGAGAAACTATGTGTAATCATATTTTTTTTTTATATTAAACACTTTTATAATACCACTTTATGAGTATTATTTCATTACACACGACTAGCTATCTCATTACACACGACTAACTATCATAACTTATGATATATATGTTAGTTTAAGTAAAAAACATTTGAACTTTTTATATTTTCAACTCGTTTTCTTTGCATCAAAGTATCGCGTCATATTAAAAAGTTTAAAAAAAACCATCTCTCTACTTACTTGAGGTTTCATATTTTAAAAATTTATTTACTGAATAAATGAAACAAAAGATGCTATATTTTATTTCATTCAATTGATAAGGTGTACTTCAAGTACAAGTCCAGGGAAGCATTTGAAAATACAACATTGAATAAAAAAATTACACTCAAAACATTTTGAACTTATCCGAATACTTGTTCCCAAATCTGGGTTTCTCCATTAAAGAGTTTTTTTTTACACTTTTCACATCTCAACATAGATGATGAAGAATCTGGAAGTCTGGGTATTTGCAGAAGTTTAATTTAATCTGGGTTTAAATTTTACATTTAATCCTTAGTTAAAAAATAAAATAAAAACAAGTATTTGGATATACTCAAAATAATCTGGTCAAATTATAAGCTGCATAAAAAAACATATTTTCAGCCGTTTCCCAGTATGCGAAAAAATCTGTTAGGATCTTGCATATATCCAAAATAAAAGGGACTGTGCTAAATAAAAAGTTTCTTAATCCAACGTAGATGGCTCTAGTGAACTCACAAATATAGTGTCATGAGATTAATGATATATGTAGTTCTAAACAATTAAGTAGTGTGGTTGTCAATCATGGGTAGAATGGTGAATGTTGCACGTGTATAAATTGATCATTCAAGGCATAGTATTCGTTACATAACAACTAAATTTTCTGTAAACCTCGGTAACATTTGTCATTATTGTTTTTTTTAAACCTGTTTTTATATTGAAAATAAGTTTTTCTTCGAAATAAATATATGGTTTTCAAAAGAAAAGAGTTATTGAGACTCTATGACTTATAAAAAATATATAGAACAATTTTTTCACACATAATCAAAAAAACAAAAAAATCCAATATGTATTTTTTTTTTAAATTGGCATGACCGGACCCAACTGAGTTTTACTAATGCGAGTTTGGCCTTAAGACGTAAAAAATACATTTTTGATAATTCGACTGGGCCTTGTTGAAGGCGGATGTTATCTCAGTACGAAAATGTTTACCATCTCTGGATTCTTAGTAGATTGCCATATCAGTGTAGTATCAACAACAGTCGGCCATCGATAGATTACTGAATACACAAAGATATGAAACTTAAGGAATTTATAAATAATATAATAAAATCACATCACATCATAAACTTTTATACTCAGATCCATTTTCAATCGAAAATATGTATAGCGTGATAGATTAAACCAGTGTTTCCCAACCTCATTTGTACCATGTCCCACATGAATGATTAAAAAATCTCCATGCCATCTATCAAACTTTTGTTTACCTGCAAAATAAAAAAAATTGCTGGGAAAAAAAAAATTATAAAAAATAAAATAAAATATAAATATATATATATATATGTATATAAATATATATATATATATATATATATATATATATATATATATTTATATATATATATATATATATATATATATATATATATATATATATATATATATATATATATATATATATATATACATATATATATATATATATATATATATATATATATATATATATATATATATATATATATATATATATATATATATATATATATATATATATATATATATATATATGTATATATATATATATATTTATATATATATATATATATATATATATATATATATATATATATATATATATATATATATATATATATATATATATATATATATATATATATATTTATATATATATTTATATATGTATATATATATATATATATATATATATATATATATATATATATATATATATATATATATATGTATATATATATATATATATATATATATATATATATATATATATATATATATATATATATATATGTGTACATATGTACATGTATGTATATATGACTAGGTCTGTTGTTTCAACAACCTCTCAAACAGTATTGTAAAAAATCTGTAAATAATTCAATTTACAATATGAGAAGGGTGGTAATGTAATTGAGGCTGGGAACCTCCCTCATTAGATTTCAAAAAGCTCTCAGAACTGAGAGCTTTTTGGATCTCACTAATTAAAATTGTGAAGTACGATCATAGTAAATATAATTTCGTGGATTTATTATTTTTTACTTAACGCCAAAGTCCTTCAATTTTCCGATTTTGCAAAAACTGCTAATTGCCGTTGAACGGAAAAAAGCAAAAAATTAAGTTGTACGAGCTAAAAAAATGTACACAAAGTTTTTAATGAAGCTTTTACAAATAAACCATCCGATTAGTTCATTTCTTGATTTAACAGACAAAAAATTTATGTTTTTTTTTTGTAATACAATTCTTATTTAAACTTCAATTCTTATTTACGTACTTACTTACTTACTTATTTTAAATTCAATTCTTATTTTAACATGGCATACAATATTATGTGAATAGACAGATGTTTCCTTTATTAAAAATTTCCCCGAAAATGAATATAAGTATTTACATTCTCCATTACCTATTAAACACTTGGCCTTACCCATAACAATTGGTTTATCCCATAATTGTTATTGTATGTACATGTCTGATAAGATTAATTATTTCTTAAGTACCTTGAATTGTATAGCTATATAAGGAGTCAGTCCATTTAATCTTCATATATATATTGATAATGCATGCCCTAACAAGGCGAAACAATTGTCACAGATTATTCGTTTTTGTCTTAAAAATTAAATTAGCATTTTAGTAGACTCAAATCAGTGTTTGATTTAAATATGAAAACTAATCAACTAACAAACCATCAGAGGCAGAGCGAATGAAACGCCACACACCACTTTATCTTTGCAAACATTCCTCGCCTCCTCCACATTCATGCATCTCATCATACATGCCCGCCGATCATTCCGAATCTTGACCTGACCACTTTAAAGTATTGGAAATACATGGTATTTTATCACTTTGAAAAAACGTCTAAAAATGTATATATATATATATATATATATATATATATATATATATATATATATATATATATATATATATATATATATATATATATATATATATAGAAGAAGAAATGTCGGGTTGTGGTCCCGTGGTTAGAGTCGCGGACTCTTTAGTCAGAGTTTCTCGGTTCGGATCCATTCCTTTTACAATTTGTTACCTATTTCTAATAATGGGCCTCTTTTAGGTTCACAAAAATTGTATGAAATTGAAATATTTGTGTTAATAATAAAAACACAAATATTTCTCTTTAAAAAAAAATAAAAAAAAATGTCTC
Organism: Brachycentrus maculatus; assembly: GCF_059751285.1. NCBI lineage: Eukaryota > Metazoa > Arthropoda > Insecta > Trichoptera > Brachycentridae > Brachycentrus > Brachycentrus maculatus. The sequence continues at coordinate 301,974 of NW_028281442.1, forward strand.
TTTCTTTTGATCGTCTTTTGAGCACCCCACGCGACTAATCAAGGGTTAAGTAGAGATATTATTCAAGTTTGCAGAGATTGAGAGAGTTTTCAAGAAGTCTTATCGGGGATTATTTTTGTTTCTTTCTACAATCAAGAAAAAGGGAGGTAATATTTTAAAAATCAAACTTTATTTTTTTGAATAAATACCTTTGGGGTACGCTTTCTTAAAAAGAATTATGCTAACAACTCGAGGCTGCTCTAATTTCTCAGAATAATTGATTACTTAAATCAGTACATTTACTTTGACTGTGTAAATATATTTTTTTCATTTTAATCGTAATTAAACCTGTTAAAATGGCCAATTTATGTAGCGTCATTTTAGTAAAACATTTTACAGTTTACAGTAATTTAAACAATTGCATATAAATATATTTAAATCATTATTTCTCACATCACTATAAATGTTTGTAGATGTGAAAAATACATCACAACACTCAGATTCATTGAGAATGAATCTTTCCAATAATTACTCTGTGATTGGCGGGAATCGAATCCGCGACGCCAGTTTTACAGTCAGCGTCAACTCAACTACGCCACGGCACAAAATCAGCTATTAATTGTTAAGTAAGTATGTATTTAAAAAAAAAACGTTTGGGTCAGGTATAGGCAGTGGGGTGCACAGATAATAAGTCAATTGGGGTAAGCAGTAGAGGTAGGTAGTAAGTTAAGTTAGGTACTACTTAGTAAGGTAAGGTAGGTACTAGTTGCCTTTTAATAAGTCACGCGGGTAAGTTAGGATAGGTACTGCTTTTCTGCTTATTTGGAAGGCACGCCCTTAGGTATAGGTACATATAATCGGCGGGTATTTATGAGAAGATACATGAATGTGGAAGAGGCGAAAATAATTGCAAAGAAATAAAATACATAATTCCATTCCCTCTTCTTATTCCTGCGGGAAGCGGAGAGAATTTTTTTGTTGTTGTTAAAATCGCTTCGGTACCCTCTTCTAACATTCGTACGTGAATCGCGAGAATGACGCAAAACGGTAGTTACGCAAGCGGCCCTTGCACGTAACGCTGACGCAGTTGGGGCATTATTCAAGATGTAGAATGGAGAGAGGAATTCATGGGAATGACAAGTAGACAGATTCATTGTCATATTCATCAGTAAAATGCACATGAATATCCTTACTTTTTTATTTAAATTTAATAAAGTACTTGTTGTAAAAAAAACAAAAGAAAAATATTACACTCTCCTTAGCATTCATCGTTCACTTTGTGTAATACCACTTTAAAAAACACCACTTCGGAAAAATCATTCCATCGTCAGGTCAGATGTAAAAATGTAGACAAACACAAAGTGATTATTTTTGAAAAATTAAACACTTGAATATATCACTTTAATGAGTTTTATTTATATATAGGACTAGTTTCGAAAACTGACAGACGATTTCATCTTCTGGTAAAAAAAAAAAAAAAATAATTTTTAATTTTTACCAGAAGATGAAGACATCTGTAAGTTTTCGAAACTAGTCGTATATTTATAAATAAAACTCATTAAGTGGTATATTCAAATGTTTAATTTAAAAAAAATCAACATGTCATTCCACAAAGTTAATGCCGAATCAATAAATAATATACCTAAACACAAAGTGAACGATGAATGATAATGAGAGTGTCAAATTACCATACTACAAAGTCAACAATGCTTTTTGATATACAAAATAGATAAATATTACTTACGAGACTGTTTGCAAATAACCTCACCAAAATTTCGAAGCTTACCCATCTCTTCGTCAGGACAATCACTACACCAGCATAAAACACTATACACCATAGCACTACTCGCATACTTATATCAATACATATATAAATCACGTGCGGTATTAGTGTGTCCGAAAATCGACATGCACTAAGCGTGTCTTGCAAAATTCAAGGATCTGTTAAATTACAAATTACTTTTTAGCATTTTTAAATAGATGTTCGTTTAAAAAAAAATCACCGTGTTATTTCTATTATTTAAAAAAAGGGAATTCTGTGTAGTTTAAACAGTGTAAATGATTTTAAATACAGATAAATTTATACTGTAAGTGAACTTTTGGGTAATATACAAGAAACCTTGTTTAATTTTGGATACATTTCCCAAAATTTTAAAATGGAATTCTACCAAGTGTCTGCAGTCACAATAAATATTGTAAATAAATGGCTAGATATGGGCTTTTTCCAGTACGGTTATTATAAAGTAGAAAAAAAATACAAAAAAAATTACCAGAGGATAGTACGAACTTTTGCACTTTATCACAAAAGGCAAAATAAAAGGTGTTATCAGAAGACAGATTTCCTGGCTCCGTAATAAACGAGATTGGACGGGGATCAGGACCCTGTTTAGAGCTGCCCAACACAAGGACAATTACTCTCAAGTGATGACCTGACATGACACGCACAGAAGAAAAAGAAGATAAAAGTAGTATACACGATGTAAGTATCAGTCTATGTATGTTATTTTTTGTGTAGAATTTTCCTTACAATGTAAAATTTCTAAGGCAATATTGAATAAGCCCAGAAGAAAGGCAAAATAATAATTCCATATTATAGCAGACGCTAGAAGATTTATAGGTCCGAAGGGAATTGTCGCGTGTTATGATTTATACATTTATATCAGATATTACGACTTGTATAAATAACTGCCTAACACCCGACGGTAACATTCCGTTTTCTGTGTTTACAAAGCCAAAATATCCTAGGGTAACTGGCCATTTAAAAAGGTAAAACGTTTTTCACGAAAGCCCATACAGTAAGCAATCGGTTGCGCGAGGATTCGGAAGCGTCTCCACGCATATTTTTTTAGAATATATTTTGGAATTAGATTTTTTAAATAGAATACATGTTGGAAAAAAAAACATTTTTTAACTCCTTACTTTTCAATAATTCTTCTTTTCAAAACCATGTATTTACATCGAAGAAAAACTTATATTTTCAACTATGTTTTCAATACAAAAAGGGTGTTTAAAAAAAAAACAATTACGTTAAATGTTACCTGGGCTTAAAGAAAATTTAGTTGCAAGCTATTGATTATCCAGCTTTAATACTTTTAGATATGCGAGTGAAATTTTATATGTATTTGCTACATATAAAATTTCTTCCACATTCATGCATCTCCTCGTACATACCCGCTGATTATTCAAAGCTCCTTACTTAACCACTTTAATGTATTTTAAATACTTAAAATGATTTCACGTTTTCCTCGATCTTCCTCTGCTACTATTTACAACTATATACGCCTCATAAATTTGTTTCACCTTTCTTTCTTCACTCATCCGTTCGACATGCCCAAACCATCTGAAGGATACGCCTTTCTTAATTTTATCGATAATGCTTATCTCAGTCTTGCATTCTTTCCTTATATCACCATTCACACATTTATCGTATCCATTTAATACATCTATCATACCCGCACATTCATCTGAGAGATTGCACTTTGACTGCTTTCAGTCTACTTTCATCCGTCGTTTTCAAACTCTATGCTTCCATACATTACAGTTGGAAGCAGGACTCTGTTATGTACTGCCAGTTTAATATCTGCTGATTTGATATTTATTTTATCAATATTCTCGACAGTGTACATATCCTTTTAAGATCATATCCTTTTTTTTCATATCCTATTTTTGAAATCCTTTTTTTGTAAAAATCCTTTTTTTGGGGTTTAAAAATAAAAAAGTGGATAAATAATTCACTTGAAGTACACCTTAAGTGCCTTCTTTCTACTATCAACCTATATTTATAGCCGCAGGACATTATTTACCACAGTACTTTGTAATTTACGAAGCACCATTTATAAAGCTTTGTGTCCCATGTGTCTTTGAACTTAAATCCTTTAGCGGGAGCTTTATATCCTTAAAGTCAACTTTTAATTATTGGAACAGCTTTTAAAGTTCGTCCAACAACGTTTAATGTGATTTTGTATACAATAACAAAAAGTAATAAACCATTTATAATTATATAAACTGGCACTAAGTATGTAGAAGAAGTATGTTTTCTAGGGACGGAAAGATTAATAAAGATGTAGAAAGGAGAGTGAATGCTGGGAATAGAGAAAATGGTGCACTGAAATCAGTTATAGCAAATAAAATCCTTTCCCCGAAAGCTTAACACAACGAAATCCTAGTTCCAACCCTAATATAAGGAAGTGAAGCGTGGAGTTGGCAAAAGAAGGATGAAAGCAGACGGAATGCAGTCAATATGCGATCTCTCAGAAGAATGTGCGTCAAAACGATCTATGATATATGTTAGAATGGTGAAAAAATGAAGGAACGCAAAGCTACGATAAGCATTATCGATGAAATTAAGAAAGGCGTGTTGAGATAGTTTGGATAAGTGGAACGAATGAGTGAGGAAAGAACGGTAAAACAAATTTATAAGACGAATTCAGTTGGAAAAAGGAGCAGAACAAGACCGAGAAAATTTTGGCATCAGGTATGTCGAATACTTCAGGTTAGCAGTCAGGTTCAGAGTCGAAATAATCGGCGGGTTTGTATGAGGAGATTCATTTTTATAAAAAATGGACGATATATCGCTCACTCCTTTCAACAACGTAATATATCAAAAATCGAAAATTTTCAGTTATGCCTGTTTTCGAAATTTCCAGAAAATGTACTATATCCCAGCAAAAGCGGCATATTTTTAACTTAATATTTACCCGCTATAGGGCAGAAAGTGTAGTTTTTGCATTTTGAAGAAAATGTATTGATTAATTATTTTTTTTGAATATACTAAATATGTTTCAAACGGAGAAAAAATCTTCAGGTTTTACCTAAAAAGATCTGTTGCACAGTAAAAAGTTCAATAAGTGGCTTGATATTTATTTTTATTATATTTTAATATATACTCAAACTTTAAAAACGATCTTCTTAAAAATCAAGACTTTTGATTTATGACGTTGTTACTATTTATTTCTTAAGTTAGCTTATATTAAAACTAATATAAACTATTATATACATTTACATCATCTTTATATATTTACATTTCCTTACAGTAACTTAGACATTTATTTTTAAATTCTTTCAGACACTTTTCATTCTTCATACATTCAGGCATCTCATCATACATTTTTAAACCCTTATACATCAAGCAATTTTGCCACTCAGCTCTTTTCAATAATGGTAGTCTTATTTTATCCTTTTGTCTAGTAGCATATTCATGACAATTTTTGTTTAAGACAACTTTATCCTTAAAATATTTTGGAAATTTATATGTTGAAAGGAGTGAGCAATAGGTTTCATATCATACCCATATTTTTTTTGTAATTGGAATAGTACAAGTATTATTTTGTGTAACTCTTTTATGGGAATCACTCGATTCTGTAAATTTCCCAAATAAAATAAAAAATAAATAACTGCGAAATAATTTACGTAGCAATTAGTGTATTCTATCTTTGGAAGGGTTTCCCTTTACTGTGGTTAGCTGTTCAGTTCTTCGTTCGTACTTCAATCATTGGTTTCCCTGAGGTATAATTTGCCATCAAGGGTAGCTTTAACCCCGAGCTTAATAAAATCTACCCTAATTTTCCCACCAGAAATACGCACCGGAGTAAACACAAAGACAGGAATATTTATCTTATCTGAATGACGAAAATTAGCTAAAGTATGTAATATTCTTACATTTTCATATTATTTTTTGATATATTAACTTAGGTGAAGAAGAATTTAGAAGTCTGGGCATTTACGGGGCTTATGACCGTCGTAGGTAGGTTTAGGTGATCACTTTACTCACATGTAACATTTAACAATTCTACCCATGATTGACAAAACTATTGACACACTACTAAAATTATTGGAACTTCTAATTACTTAAACCATATATATATATATATATATATATATATATATATATATATATATATATATATATATATATATATATATATATATATATATATATATATATATATATATATATATATATATATTTATATATATATATATATATAAATATATATATATATATATATATATAATATATATATATATATATATATATATATATATATATATATATATATATATATATATATATATATATATATATATATATATATATATATATATATATATATATATATATATATATATATATATATATATAATTCAATTTTTTGATGTCAAAAAATTAAATAAATATGACTTTTATTCTTTTGGAGAATGCTCTAATGAAGTGTAATATTGATCAATTAAGTACGCATTAAATTTAATTTCAAATATTGACTCCAATTAGTACATAATCTGAAATTGAGTTTAAACAAATTAACGAAATATTTGTTTAAATTTCATTATTTGAATATATATAGTATTATGTGTAATTTGAGATAAAATTACTATCTATCAAGCCGGTGTGTGTCAAGTTCTTTGACCTGTGAAATTAATGTCACAGAGATTATCGGATCAAAAGTATGTCACATTGCTTAATAATACTCTTTTTTTGACATCTTAACATAGATGAAGAAGATATGGAAGTCTGGGCATTTACAGGGCTTCTGACTCATAGAATACTTCATAGAATATTTTAAAAAAATGAGATTAAAAAAATAATTAAAAAACTCCTAATTGGAGATAATCCAGATTTGTGAACAAGTATTTGGTTACACTCAAAATTGTGTAGTTTAATAATATTGAATGGATATTGAGTTTTCTCTAATTAATTTTAAAACATTAACTTTGTTATTATCCGTAAATATCTTTAAAAATTACACTGTTTTCAAATCACCATATATTTTATTATAACGTCGACCGATTTCGAAGCGAACAGTTTTTTTTCCTTAAGACTTAATAATATAAAACACTTTCTACTTATTTTTAATATTTTCATTTTGCTTGGTAAATATCAATTTATCCTTAAATCTACTGTGACACGTGTTTCGATGCATTCTGTTAAGATAAGTCTAAATTTTAGAATTTTGTTCTTGGGAAGTTGAAGGATGAAGAAAAGGTAGGATTTGTTTCATATATATATCGCTCACTCCTTACAAGAACGTCATAAATAAAAAAAAACTTGATTTTTCAGGAGAACGTTTTTAAAGTTTGAAAATATCATACAATGTTTTAAAAAATAAATATCTAGCCACTTATTGAACTTTTTACTACGCAACAGATCTTTTTAGGTAAAACCTGAAGATTTTTTCTCCATTTGAAAAATATTTAGTTTATTTCAAAAAATAATTAAACAATACCTTTTCTTCAAAATGCAAAAACAACACCTTCTGGCATATAGCGGGTAAATATTAAGTTAAAAATATGCCCCTTTTTCTGGAATATAGTACATTTTCTGGGCATTCCGAAAATATGCTCCACTGAAAATTCACGATTTTTTATTTATGACGTTCTTGAAAGGAGTGAGCGATATAGTATTATTATGAATATATTTATTTTATATATATTATATTATATTGTAGGGCACTGTGAATAGCTTCTGGGTAATATCTGTCTAATATGAAAGTAAACTCATGTTAATTTATACTTAAATTTATTAAACGAGAAATTAAATTATTTTGATAAAATTAATTATAAAATTTATTATAATAGTAAATCATCTTAGTGGTACTTACAATATGCCTTAATTATTTAAAAAGCAGAGATCCATGCTTATCAATGCTATCTTATAGTATAAATTGGTAATCAGGTAACTTAGGAGACGATAAGTATAAATATCAATTGTATAGTATCTACATACGTTTATATTTTATTTCTTGTTTCGGCATTCATTTTGTGGTGAGACATGACGTTTACATTTAGACCTGAAGATGGAAGCTTAGCTTCCGAAACTAGTCGTCATAAAATAAACTCAAGTGGAAAAAATAAATGAGTTTCTTTAACAATTTGTATAGTATATAGTGAAATTATCATTTATCGTCTATTGTATAGTGAAATGATTGTATATGACGATAGAAATATATTTTTTAAAATAAATAAATAGGGCTAGCTTACCAGTGACGCAGGGGTTCAGCTTCAGGAAGTTGGTCCTGGCTTGACGCACGTCGATGACCAGTTGTTCCTCTTGAGGGCCTTCGATGGCGGAGAAGACCGAGGCTCCGAGGAGGAGATAGGAAATGTAGAAGCCCACCAGCAGCGCAACGCGAAGGGATGGCCTTGCCATTCCGACGGGACCATACATCTGAAATAAAAAAGATATATAATACTTCTACTTTTGCTTGTGTCCTCTTCAATCGAACAACTCTTCCATCCCTCTTATCCAGTCGCGAATGTTGAGCAAACATGATGTTTGCTTTCTGCCAGCTCTTCGATGTACCTCTATCTTCTCCATCATAATCAATTGTAGAAGGTGGTTTACTCTTCAAGGAATATGTGACCCTGATATGAGATCTTACAAACCTTGATATTCGACAAGAATTCTCCGTACGATCCATTTTTTTATTTTTTATTTTATTTTAATGAATATAGTTAAATTTTTTAATACAATTTGATTTAATACAATTTCCACACATTTATACATATGGCAAACTTATAATTTTAGTTTCGCTGTGCCTCTCCAAAAACAGACTGAGCTCTTGTGCTTGGAGAGGGACTAACACTCAAGGCTAATTGTTTTATTTGATTAATGGTATGATAGTCTTTTTATTTTGTTTTGTATATATTTTTTAAAGGTTTTACATGTAATGGGCATTAATTTTTTTTGGGCGTGGTGATGTCAATAATGGGTAGAATTGGTGAATGTTACACTGTGTAAAGTGATCACTTAAACCAGCCTATGACGGTTGTCAGCCCCGTAAATGCCCAGAATTTCAAAATCTTCTTCATCTTTGATGAGATGTCAAAAAAAATACTCAAATTCTTATTTTCTTCTAAATATATTCTTCTTCACACATCTTTGGTGCAAAGGGGCCTATTTTTTTTAAATATAACAACACGCTGATAAAAAATAATCGTCCTTTTTGTTGTTGACCTAGTTCATGTTTAACTCACATAACAATATGAATAAATTTGAGTCGGGTTGTTTGTCCTGAGGGAGAACGCCGAACTTTTGACCTTAGAGGACCTTTTAGGGGGTGTAAACTTCGGGGAAAACTTTTAAAAAAAAGTTTATCTCAAAATGATAGAATTTCAACAATTCCTTTTCATTAATTTTTAATGACCTTTTATAAATTTATTTATTTTATTTCGTTTTTTAATATCAAATAAATTTTCTAGACATTTCAACTTCACAATCATAAAATTAATTTCACTTGTTGCTGTTGTGTAAAACAGGAATTTCTAATTTATGTTTCATTTTAATTTTATATAAGGTATCAAACGTTTTAACCAATATCACTGAGCGAGTGTTTTTGCCTAAAATTTTCACTCATGAATTACATGAAATTATAGTTACTTTAAACATAAAGAGTAAATCCACTCACGAGTAGGCATAGGCTATGAAACTTAAAAAGTTGAAGCTTGAGTAGGGTCATGATAAGCGGTGTTGCATAAGCCGTAGCTAGTTTTCAGAGTCAATTGAACGTTAAGTAATTTAAAAAATTTAAAAAAACAATACTGCTAGTGTTTTTGGTTGTACGGAAAATATTAATTTTTGGCAATAAGCCCGCTAAAAACTTGATTTTTAAGGAGAATGTTTTTCAAGTTTAAAAATATAACACAATGTATTAAAAATATATATCAAGCCAGTTATTGAACTTTTTAGTACGCAACAGATCTTTTTAGGTAAAACCTGAAGGTTTTTTCTCCATTTGAAAAATATTCAGTATATTTAAAACAATAATTGAACAATACCTTTTCTTCAAAATGCAAAAACAACACGTTCTGCCCTGTAGCGGGTAAATATTGAGTTAAAAATATGCCTCTTTTGCTAGGATATAGTACATTTTCCGGGCATTCCGAAAACATGACTAACTGAAAATCGTTGATTTTTTATTTAAGACGTTCTTGAAAGGAGTGAGCGATATGTAAAACAACTATGTGCAAAAATAACTCGATTAAATAAGTGCAGAAAACCAGTATTTGAATACACTCAAAATGTTGTGAATTTCCACATTATTGGATAACAGGTGAAAAACGATATCTTCCCTTTCATTTCGTCGGGCAAAAACATTAATCTTATCGTCCTTGAAGTTGATAAAAAAGACACCGCAAAGAAACTTCTTTCGCATTTGTTTCGCTATTAAATTAGGTTAGAGCGAGCTCATTCAAGTGGTGGAGAACTTCCTGATAATAAAACATAAAAATCTGAAAATGTCGCACGTAAAATCTCTCTTTCCCCTTGTTATTACGTTGTTATTTTGTGAAAACAAAGAAGTGGTTATACAGGAAGATTTGTAAAGAGGAGTATTCTCCTACCGATATGTTTAAATATTAGTATATTATTAGATTAAAACCAATATTTTTAGCTTTTCCACTTTATTTTTATTTGACCAACGACCGGGTTCCGTCGTTACCGACATCATCAGACTGGTAACCCGGTCGCTGGTCAAATAAAAATAAAGTGGAAAAGCTAAAAATATTGGTTTTAATATAATAATATATTAAAATGCAATTCCATCACGAAGTGTCAGTGGATAATATAAATCAGTTTAAATATTGACTATGTGTAAGGAATGTAGTTATGTTGGTGACACATTGGTGACAACAACATACCAGAATCAGAACTTCATAAACTACATTTGACCTTATGATGGAATGATTATTCCGAAAGCGGTAGTCACGAAGTAGTGTTTCTTAAAGTGGTATTATACAAAATAAACGATGAATGTTAAAGAGAGTGTTAAAATTGATTATTTTGTTACATACAAGTTACAAATTACATCAATTAATGTTAAGATAAGTTAAGTATTCATTATACCGTAATTGACATTTAACTACATTGCTTATCTTAACATTCATAGAAATCCACATTACCCACTGAAACACCCACCATTATATGTACCACTAGACACTAGACCTAATTATAGCAATTATTGTTAGAATGTAAGGACATTTTATAAATATTTTTAGTCAGTGTTTGATAATGTCCTAATAAGACGACATATCTCTAACTCCTTTCAAGAACGTCATAAATAAAAATATCGTCAATTTTCAGTTGTGCATGTTTTCGGAATGCCCAGAAAATGTACTATATCCCAGCAAAAGAGGCATATTTTTAACTTAATATTTACCCGCTACAGGGCAGAAAATGTTGTTTTTGCATTTTAAAGAAAATGTATTGTTTAATTATTTTTTTTAAATAAATTAAATATTTTTCAAATGTAGAAAAAACCTTCAGGTTTTACCTAAAAAGATCTGTTGCACAGTAAAAAGTTCAATAAGTTGCTTGATATTTATTTTTAATACATTGTGTTATATTTTTAAACTTTAAAATCGTTCTCCTGAAAAATCAAGTTTTTTGATTTATGACGTTCTTGAAAGGAGTGAGCGATATCATATATGCAAATCAAGTAGAAACAAACCATTAATCGTGTTTAATTTTGGATATATTACCCAACAATTAGAAGATAAGTACATTCAAATATTATTTTCGAAGGTGGTAAGAGAATACACCCACGTTTTTATTGTAACAAGGAGGTTCAAGGTCTTTGCGTGAGAACAGTGTATAAAAACAGTGAAACATTTCTGAAATGATTTGTAAGATTTTTTCACCACGTCACGAACATAACATTCGTCCTCGTTCATCCGAATGCCAACAAGTGTAAAAATTACAGTTTTGAGCAAACATTTCAATTCGGAAAAAAACATCCTTTTCAAACCATAAAGTCGTGATTTGAATCAATGAATTGAACCGTGAATACTGAAATATCTTTTTTTATTTTTTATTTATTTATTTAATATATTTTCATTTTTATTTATAACATAATACATTTGAATACATATGGAGAACTTTTATATTGCGATTCGCTGTGCCTCTCCATAAAAGAGTCTGTGCTCTTGTGCTTGGAAAGGGACTTACACTCGTGATTTCAGTAGTACATGTCATGTCAGAAGTTATTTTTTTATATTATATCGTAGTCATACAGGAGAAAGTGACCAAGTGCATTGTTTTACAAAAACGTGATCATTGACTATTTGACATCTTACTAGGTTAATATTGCCCTGAAAAAATCCCAAAGGATTTTACTCTTGGAAGTATAGTATATTGACTAGTTAAAAATTACTAACGGCATTAGTATTTATTTTCTTGCCAAGCAATAATGACTTGAATGGCCCTCCTGAACATTTTACGTTTTGGTAGTTGGTCACTTTCTCCTGTACGACTACGATATTTTTGACACCTCAACATAGATGAAGAATACAGGGCTTACGACCATCATAGGCTGGTTTGAGGTCACATTACACACGTCTAACATTCACTCACTCTACCCATGATTGATAAACACACTACCAAATTCTTGGAACTATTATATATACGGTTCAGATTCCAAACACAGTGTCCATATCCTTCTTCATTCTTGTCGAGATATCAAAACATAATGTACATCATTATTAGTAAAACGTGTTGTAAATTATGGTTTTTCAATTTAAGGAAGCTGCTGTCTTGAAGCTGGTAGTGTTAATTTTAAACCCAAAGAAAGTAATCCTTTGAACAAAATTAATTTAATGAATAAAATTGTATATTAACAAAATTTAAATCTCAAAATCAGTACCCACAACTTCGTTTACATCACATTAAACACGTTTATTGTGGTAAATTTGTAGTGTTTATGTAAATTTTCACATGTATTAACTTATTTTTAACACGCATAGCGAAAAAGTTCAATGCTACCAAAACACATAATAATCTGTCGTTTAAATATTTTCTTATGTATAGTAAAAAAATCACGTTGGATAAAAGTATAAAAATTAAAAGTGAAAATAAAAATTGGTTTACAACAAAGTTTTAAACATGTGTCATAATATAATAATTATATATACTTATTGTAATAAGAATTTGTGGATTTACCAAGTAAAACTTAAATTAAAAATTGATGGATTTTACCACAAAGTGACAATTAATGAAATCGTATTTTAGTAAATACTTTATGGAAAGATATATATGTAGTGATTAGTCATATTTTATTTTGTTTTTACCTTATGTTATTTATATTTTCATTTTTTTTATATTTTCTCATTTGTTTACTTTAAATAAGCTTCTTACCTTATGTTTTTCTCATTTACTTCTTTTAAATATGCTTCTTATGCCTATTTATTATACCTGTTTATTGTTTTTATATTTTGCCATGTATTAGTTTTGGTTATTTAAAAAAATCTTTTTTTAACTTTGTTATTTGTATTCCAGTCTTGTAAACCCTAATCCTATGTCCCAAAATGAGAAATATAAATTACTCATCGGGAATATTATATATGACTTATGTTTGTAATATATTTTGAAGAAAAAAAATAGTACCCTACCTTAAAATATTTAAAATATTAAAATATTCAAAAACAGAATGCTTCATGACTCTGAAATGAACTGAACTCTAATGTCAAGGGGTATTACAATGGATCACAGATAGAGACAAACTGGTATAATGTTCAGTGGATGTCGTCCGAGGCTGGAAATTCCCCCTTTATCCACATTGTCTGCCTCTAGATGTGTCCTAACACGTGATGGAGAGGCCCAGAGGGATCCTGAAGACCAACAAGTTCTTGTACCACTGTCAGAAGAGAGAGATCATAGTTGCCTGGTTCACTACGAGGGCAATTTTCAAATTCCTTGAAATGGTAAGGATATATTTTGAATGGATTTTAAGACAATTTATTTTCACGGGACACAGAATTATTCACCCTACCGATAATATATGAATATTTTAGGTATCCTTACTTAAGATACCACCATGTATTGTGTTTTTATATGAAAGAAGAAGAATATCTGAGCATCCCATGGCATTTGGCAGACAATTTATTATTGTTTATTATATCAGACACTGGATGAAATATCAATATTATAGGTAAACCATATATGAGATAAACCACATATGTGTTTTTATATGAAAGAAGATGGAAGTCTGTACATTCCAGGGTTTACGAACTGGCATTTGGTGTTATAGGTGTCTTAACTTGAGATACCACTATGTATTGTGTTTTTATATCGAAGAAGAAAGAAGTCTTATAAATAGGTTGGCAGGTCAATAGATTTGAAGACAATTTATTAAAATTTATTACTACTATTATAGATGTCTAAACTTGAGATGAACTATCTACCTTTTTTTATATATGAATGAAGATGGAAGTTTTAGCATACTCGGTCTTATGAGCCGGCATTCGGCAGACAAATTATTATTATTCAGACAGACACTGGATTATTCACCCTACGAATGATATATCTATATAATAGATGTCTGAGCTTTAGATAAAACTTCTATCTTTTTTTCTAAATGTAAGATACAATCGGTATAATCGGCGGGTATGTATGAGGAGATGGACGAATGCAGAAGCAAATATTGTTTGCAAAGACAGATCGGTGTGGCGTTATATTTTCTCTGCCTACCCCTGCCGGGAAGTGGCATGATGGTTAGAGAGATAGTTAGTTAGAAATATCCTAAAGGCAGTTACTTAATCTTCAAGACCAAACATATATTTTTAAATAAATTGGAGAGTCCTCACAACATGGATGAAGAAGAATATGGAAGTCTGGGTATTTATAGGATAAAAAAACATAACTCCTGAGTGGAGATAATCCAGATTTCTGAACAAGTATTTGGACACACTCAAAATGTTGTAAACGTCGGCTAGGTTTGAGATCATGTGTTCACAGGAGACCAGAGAAGAAAGTGTTATCAGTATTTTTTTTTTAATACAGCTCTATTTTTTCTTAGGTAAACTCCATGTGTCTCGCTGGAGTGACTTACTGGTGCGACCCTCCTCTACACCCCTTGGGCAAGTTCCTTCTCATCATGGCTGCCAGTTCTACCGCCCTCATCTCCTCATTCATCTACGTTGGCCACTTTTTCGAAAGCCCAGCGACTAGGTAACCTTCTTCAGACTTCTTGATCATATTCTCTCCCATTGGAGTCCTCAAACTGCCAGCTCCCTTGTATCCTCCCAAGCCAAGTCCGCGTCCAGAAGATCAGACGAGAACTGCCGACAGATTATAAGCAGTGGACGTCTTGGGCTATGGGAACCTGGTGCCATGTAGAAGAGGCAAGCTTGATAGCGGCTCCTTCCTTGTATACTGCCAGTTCTCTCCCTCTCTGGTCTCAATCCTGCGGATTGGTCTGTAGCAACAGATGACATCTCTTTCGCCATTCTCGCCTATTTTCGGAAGTCCTCTTCAGCTCCTCATACGTCGAGTAGCCCATGTCTTCGTATGAGTCGCTTAGGTATTCGCGGCGTGGGCGTCCTCTGGCGTTTATTCCCTCGATCGTCCCCTCTATTATTATTGACTATTATTAACTGCCAGTTAAGCTTTCGCTATCAGGCTTTTCTTATTGTTCTTATAAATTTTAAAAAAACATCATGACTTTTTTTTCTTTGTGTGGAACCGCTATACAAGCCACTATAAACGTCTTTTTACTACGCTTCGACTTTGCCTTTCAATGAACCATAATACGTATTGCTTCGTATTTCTCTTCCCTCATTACATGGTCTTCTTCATCTTCAAAGTTATTTCATTTCTTTGTAGTATCTCCAATTCCTCACTCTTTTTCCATGCATCTTAAAATATTTTTGTTTCGAACTATTTCAACTCATTGAATTTTGGTTACGATTGCTTCAATCTTCTTTGTGTTAACTTGAGTAAGAGGCTAGATTTTAACGCCACAGATAATATAACCCTTGGACTTGTTTACATTTTTGGATGGTGGTTTTAGGGTGTATGATTTTTTTTTGTTTGTTACTCAGGTGGATTGAAGGTGTCTTTAGTACGTACGCTATGGCGATCAGCATCGTTAGTCTAAGCCAAACTCTGGTGTTGGACAGAAACGGGAAGATGGACAGACCGATGGACAAGGCGCTGATCTTCCTGCTCTTCTTTATTCCGATGATCCATTTGTCGGACTTCATTTGCGTGATCATTTGCAGCCACGAAGAAAACTGCATTTATGAGTGAGTGCACTTCTGTTATTACACCAGTGTCCTTTTTATTAACTTTATATTTTGAAGATGTTAGAACCTTGTGATATTAATGGATCAAAAGGATAGCCGAGATAGTATGATAAAGGTTTTGATGTCAGTAATTAGATGGACAGGTTGACAGAATTTTAATTTCATGTCAAGTTATTTTCTGTCCGGTTTTTAATATGTTAGAATTAGTGTGTTGAGTTTTTCATTGAATTAGATACTTTTTTTTAGATTGATTTTGCATTTATTATTTACCTTGCTTATTAAAAACATGGTTTTTAGATCAGTCTTTTTTCTAAATTAAAAAAAAACGCTTTATTTTAATGTGTTGGGAACAGGAGGGATAATCTGGTGTGCGCTAATCAGGAACTTCTCAGCATTTGCTAATTGCTGGGAGAAAACTATGTTAAACTCCTCAGGAGAAGTCGGACTGTTGACTGTCGTCATCAGGCAGAGTGAAATAGATACTTTTATGTGTGGAAGTGAAGCTAAGAAATGGCAAAAGAAGGATTAAAGTAGACTTAGTGAAATAGAAATGCAATCTCTTAAAGGAATGTGCAACAAAACAATGTGTGATGGATGTTGTTGAACGGTAATGTTTAGAAGGAATTGAACATTGACTAACTAACTAACTAACTAACCATCACGCCGCTTCCCCGCAGGGGTAGGCAGAGAGAATAGAGCGCCACACCACTCTGTCCTTGCAAACATTCTTCGCCCCTTCCACGTTCATGCATCTCCTCATATATACCCGACGAATTGAACATTGAGATAAGCATAATCGGTAAAATAGGGAATGTTAAATATATTTCCGGTAAAGAAGCTTTTTACTAAGCAGAAACTCTTATATTAGTATGTGAGGTCCAAATCCTGGATTATAATCACACACATGAGAAACGCCAGAAAATACATTAATAACTCCTGTAATTGGAGATAATCCAGATTTTGTGAACAAGTATTTGGACACACTCAAAATGTTGTAAATAAATTATCTGGTCAAATTATAAGCTTAAATAATAAAAATGAAAATGGTATTTTCTGGCGTTTCTCATGTGTGTGATTATAATCCAGGATATTTCCGGTATTTTACAGATATGTGGACGGTGTCCGAAGGCATAGAACGGAATCAATAGCATCAGGGTCGGAGAGCCGCAGAAAGGTCACATTTTTTATAAACCAAAAATCTTCAAAAAACGTCCAATTTGCGGACCAAGATATTTGACAGGAAAAAACATTGAAATAAACTTCTGCTAACATAATATACTACATAGTTACGCTGTGCCTCTACAAAAAAGGAACTTAGCTCTGTGCTTGGAGAGGGACTTAAAATCGATGTTGATTATTTATATTTAATAATTAAATAGTTATTATTTGTGTGTGTGGTTTTTTTTTCAATAAACATTTATAAAAGGCATTTAATTTTTACAAAGCATTTTAATATTTTAAAACAAATTTATTAAAATATTTGGACACATTGAAACAATCTTAAATATTTGAAGTTCTGTTTTTTATAAACAGAACTTCAAAAATTGTCAAACTTGTCAAAAATAATATGAAAATAACTCCTGTAACTGGAGATAATCCAGATTTCGTGAACAAGTATTTGGACACACTCAAAATGTTGTAAAGTTAAGTAAGGTACGGAGTTTAGGTTGGGGTGAGTCTTATATGTTTTTTGAATTTAGTTTTAAAGGTTTGATAATTTTTTTATTGATTTTAAGTTGTCCGGAAGTTAATTAAAGTATTTAAAGTGTTTTACTTATCAATATTGAAAGCAGGTTATTTTAGGACTAATTTCATTGTTTAATTTTGTAATCAGTTTATACAAATCTAATTAATGTGTTTCTAAACCCTTCACAATGTAATAATAATTCCAACCCTTATATAATCCAAATTTATGACCAATCATAACATCGTAACACAAACCAAGCAACAGTCTCGATTGGGTCACGAAATCCAATCGAAACTATCACCAAGAACAGAAACTTGAGGGATTATAATGAACCATCTTTAACCCTTTGACTAACAAAATCCGATATATCGGCTTTTGGCACTCTAGCGAGAAATACCGGATCCGTCGGATCTGACGTCATGATTTATAAAAGTATCTGATACATTTGGAACAGTATGTAAGGGATTCTTTCAGGGTTGTGCAAAATAGTTCCATTCAGATTAATTTCTTCTTTTCAATAAGTTATGCATTGATATTTAGAATTGAATAATCGTTTATGTCTTACACTTATTCGTAACATGACGAAGATTGAAATTACAAAAATACTTTAAAAGAAACGACAAACACATCAAACTGTTTTCGCGAAAAGTAAGTCTTGTAAAACATGTGATAATCTTCAAAAAGATACATTTTTACGAGTCGGGGTTAGTCATCTATGGAGACATCTATTGGTGAGATTGAAAGAATCTTTTAATGAGCAGAAATTATTTTATAAGTATGTGAGGTCCGAATCCTGGATTATTATCACATATATGCGAAACGTCAGAAATTATCATTTTCATTTTTTTATTTTAGCTTATAATTTGATGAAATAATTTATTTACAACATTTTGTGTGTGTCCAAAATCACAAATCAGGAGATAATCCAGAGTGTGTTCACAAATCTGGATTACCTCCAATTATAGGAGTTATTTTTCACATTATTTCATCTCACATCATTGATATCTCATCTAAGATGAAGAATATGAAAGTCTGGGCATTTACGGGGCTGACAACCGTCATAGGCTGGTTTGAGTGATTACTTTACACACGTGTAACATTCACCAATTCTACCCATTATTGACAACCACACTACTCAAATTCTTGAAAGTTCTATATATATATGAACCAATTTAGAAACCTTGTTCTTGGATCACTAGAACTTCACTAGAGACATCTATTGGTGAGATGTAAAGAAGCTTTTTACTAAGCAGAAACTCTTATATTAGTATGTGAGGTCCATATCCTGGATTATAATCACACACATGAGACACACTCAAAATGTTGTATATATGTATATATATATATATGTATATATATATATATATATATATATATATATATATATATATATATATATATATATATATATATATATATATATATATATATATATATATATATATATATATATATATATATATATATATATATATATATATTTGAGACATCTCGTGAGAATCATCATTCATGATAAAATCTTCAATGACTAGGATGGATTCTTTCGATCACTGGTTTATCGAACTTGAATACGAACACGATCAATCACAGCTTCCTTCGGGGCGAGTCTTTCCATTAATCATCCCCCCATACTATTCTAGAGCCGTAGAGCCTTATCCCGCTAACTATACCGGAATATTGTCATTTGTAATGAACAATGTTCTCCCAACATGCTATACAAAGCTCGTTTTATATATCAGAGATATACGCTAAGACTTTTAATACCAACTGGCTTACACAATATTACACATCGCTCCCTCTGTTCAACAACGTCATATATCAAAAATCGTCAATTTTCAGTTGTGCATGTTTTCAGAATGCCCAGAAAATGTACAATATCCCCGCAAAAGAGGCATATTTTTAACTCTATGTTTACCCGCTACAGAGCAGAAAGTGTTGTTTTTGCATTTTGAAGAAAAGGTATTGTTTAATTATTTTTTTAAATATACTAAACATTTTTCAAATAGAGAAAAAACCTTCAGGTTTTACCTAAAGAGATCTGTTGCACGGTGAAAAGTTCAATAAGTGGCTTGATATTTATTTTTAATACATTGTATTATATTTTTAAACTCTAAAAACGTTCTCCTGAAAAATCAAGTTTTTTGATTTATGACGTTCTTGAAAGGAGTGAGCGACATGTCCACCCTAGCGCGTTTTGTAACATGCGTAAGCTTACGGATCTTTTCCTGATGTGTTGTCATGAATATTCATCAACGAATATCTAAATTTCATGTCACTAGTGCAAATAAAATTTTCTTCATTCTTACCATCTCGCCACTAAACTATAATTGATATTTGAAGCACTAACTTTGTGATTTTCCATTTTATAATTAAAATATAACTTTGTTTTAAAATCACTATAAATATTCGTTTGAAAATGCCATAACTGGGCGAAGCAATTATCACAATATTATTTTTTTATGTGTTTTTGTCAATAAAATACAACTTAGTAGACTCAAAAAATATGTATTAATACATAAATTAAAATGGAGTCCTACAAATTAAACGCCAAATCAATAAATAAATTTTTAAACAAAGTTACATTTTAATTACAGACTAACCTTATTATCTGTACTGTAAGTGTATCATGTCTTACCACAAAGTTTATTCCGAAACAAGAAATAAAATGACAAGTTATTACGATAAAATAGTTTTTTTGAATATATGAAGAAGAAAAAATATGAATATATACTTTTTAATCTATGGCATATCAGGATCAGATCCAAAGTTTTCAATGTCACCACAAGCGAAACCAAATTTTCTGAATTCTCGACAACGATATTGTAATATTCTGGATAAAGATGCCGAAATTACATACAAAATCCATTAGCGTTCATTAAAGCCTTAGTCACTAAATTTCCTCTGTAGTTTCAATGCTTTTATAGAAACAATAGAAGTTCATTCGGTTAGAAATATCACTTTCAGAATACAGAATCACCGAATAATGTTTTTTTTTAAATATAGAGAAATATTTGTGTATTTATTATTTATACAAATATTTCAATTTCACACTATTTCTGTGAGCACGCGGGTCATTATTAGAAATAGGTATAAAATTTTGGTAGAGTGGGTTCGAACCGAGAAACTCTTAAGAGTCCGCGACACTAACCACAAGACCACAACTCGACACACTAACTACTAAACATTACATTTTGACAGCTCAACATAGATGAAGAAGAATATGGAAATGTGGGTATTTACAAGGCTTATGACCTTTCTGGGTATGTGAGCACTTTACACACGTGCAACATTCACCATTCTACCCATGATTGACAATCACACTGCTTAAATTTTTGGAACTCCTCGTTGAAAACGTTGAAACATTGAACAATCTCGAGACACAGTACATATGGGTTCACAACAGCCAACTGGTCGGGTTGTGGTCCCATGGTTATTGTCGCGGACTCTAAGTCAGAGTTATTTGGTTCGAACCCTCTCTAACACAATTTGATACCTATTTCTAATAATGAGCCGCTTAGACTCACAGATATGGTATGAAATAGAAATATTGGTGTAACTCATAAAACACAATTATTACTCCTTTTTAAAAAATAAAATAAAATGTTGGATTGAGGAAAGCTTTTAATTAAACAGAGACTTTTGCAAACGCAGATCGGTGTTTCTTTCTCTCTGTCTACCCCTGCGCGGAAGAGGCGAGAAGGTAAGTTAGATTTTTTTTAAATTTTGATTTAAATTTTTTACTTATATTAGTGGGAGTGATTTCGGTAACAAAAAAATTAAAGAATTTGTTTTGTTAAAAAAATCTATTCATGTTATTGATCTTACTCTCCATTGGTTTATCAACCCTGTATAAAGCAGATGCCAAATTTATATGAAACTGCTGAAGGATGAAGGCTATATAAATGCGTCATTAAGAAGATCGGGAGTCAATAATGCCAAAGGTTGTTATTTGTTTTATCGTGTGAGATATGGCTTTATCAGGAAAAACTAAGAAAAGCGTACATATGTATATAAAGAAATATGTTTTAGCTCAATCTGGAGCTGTAAATATAATATTACATTTAATATATCGCTCACTCCTTTCAACATCGTCATGTATCAAAAAACTTTATTTTTCAGGAGATCGTTTTTAAAGTTTAAGAATACAGTAAAATGTATTAAAAATAAATATCAAGCCGCGAATTGAACTTTTTACTGAGCAACAGATCTTTTTAGGTAAAACCTGAAGGTGTTTTCTCCATTTGAAAAATATTTAGTATATTTAAAAAAATAATTAAACAACACATTTTCTTCAAAATGCAAAAACAACACTTTTTGCCCTTAAGTAAGTAAATATTGAGTTAAAAATATGTCGCTTTTGCTGGGATATACAACATTTATGGGACAATGATTAAAGAAAACAATTAGTTTTTTACCACATGAGTTTTATTATAGACTACAATAAAATATAAATGTTTATTATATTTTGTAGTCTATTATAAAACTCAAGTGGTAAAAAACGAAGCGTTTTCTTTAATCATTGTATCATGTCTTACCACAAAGTTAATGCCGAAGCAATAAATAAAACATTTATGGGCATTCCGAAAATATGTACAACTGAAAATCGACGATTTTTGATATATGACGTTATTGAAAGGAGGGAGCGATATCATAAAGCATCTAAAACAGAGGCTTTGCGGGTTATTCCTTTTTAAAAAAAAATTAAAAAACTCCCTACATGACCCTACATGGTCATATAAAAGTATTTCCTAGTGCCAGTAATTATTTTTTCGTCCAATTTTTACCCAATACATATAACCAGTGGCATACACAGAAAATTAATTACTGTAGGCATTAAATTGTTAAGTAGAAATATCTAGAAAATGAATTAAATTTATAAAAAAACTCTTGTAATTAAATTTTTTTAAATATATAAAAAATGTTTTAAACTTAGCATTTTACGAAGAAAGTGCTGTTTGAAATTCTCAGCAAATATTATCAGTTCACAAGAGCTTTATTTTGACCCAAACGTCGATTCAGTGGTGTCGAAAAAACGTCAAAAAGTCCACTTTGAAAATATTCCCACAAGAAGTTTCCACATCAGTTTGTTTGTACAATACGAAAATGGCATAATAAACTACCCTATAAATATGAAAAAATAAAAGGTAGGGATGTTCGCGGGCCTGATGTGGAACTCGCGGAATACTTTTTCACGAGCAAAAAAGTATACGAGTATTTGAGAGAGCGAAAAGCTGTTACTGTTGTTGTTTTATTCGCACACAAAATTTAGGGGCGGTTTTCAGTTCGCACAAAAGACTGAAACACAATGGTTCATGAAATTTACCCATTTGTGTATTCTTGATGGGTTTAGTTACAAAGGAGCTTTGTAAAAAAGTATAATAGTAGTTATATCAGATTCAGATTTAAAAGTTTTAATATAAAAATAAAACAATTGGACACTGTTCACTTTTTGGCTCTATCCCAACTTATCGTCTTTGTAGACTGTTGGGGTCAGGTCTTCTCGTTCTCAAGTCTTTCTATCACGGACAATGTCACCTAGGCCATGACTTTGAATCGTGTTATCTTTCTGCAGCATCCACGAAATTTTGGTCTAGATGTCTTTTGAGGAAGATCCATTTCGATTGCCTGGTTCACAATATGATCAGGTTCTCTGCGTCCTATATGCATCTCAATTACCTTACTGTTGATGTCAGTTCCACCTTGGTTTCCACGAACGCGTGAACCCTTAATTTTGGGACACTCCAGCTGACCATCTAATCATTGTACATACAATATATCGTAGTCATACAGGAGAAAGTGACCAAGTGCACTTTGTACAAAAATCTGATCATTTACTATTTGATATCTTACTAGCTTAATATTGCCCTGAAAAAAGTCCCAAAGGATTTTAAACTTGGAAGTATATGTAATATATTGACTTGTTAAAAATGACTAACTACATTGATGTTTATTTTCTTGCCAAGCAAGAGTGACTTAAATGGCCCTCCTGAACATTTTACGTTTTGTTAGTTGGTCACTTTCTCCTGTACGACTACGATATGTTTATTATATAAATATATACACATATACACATACATGATGTGGTCAAAACAACACATATTCATTTTTTTATTGAGGCAAATTTGGATATTTAATAATAAGCAGAATGGTGAACGTTACACAAGTGGATAAAGAGACCACTTAAGCCAGCCAAATGTCAGATCGAAAACCATGGGATACTCTTACTTCCATCTTCTTTGGTATCAAAATGATTTTTATCTTAACTTGATACGATAAAATTAGTTTTATGTATAATTGGATTTAGCGATTTAAAGCTCGCGTGAAGGATAAATATGAAATAATATTTGTTTTTCATCAAACGCTTTCCCTATTTGGATTAAATGTTAGATAAACTACTATGTATGTACTCGTATACAGTGGAAAACGAGTGTACCATGCATTTTGTTTTATGCAAACACATTCGACAGCTTCCAGCATTAATTAAATTGAATTGAATTGAAATAATACACTGGTGATCCATTTAAAATAAACGCATCTAAAGAAAAACATTTTCCATTACCTGAATTAACTCAAGTTAATTAAAAATAATAAAAAACAAGTTATTGTATTTTATTATGCCTACTCTAAAGATTTCTAATTACATTTCATTCATCAATTCATCCCGATATTTGTCTTAAACAAATATTTAAAAAAATATATAAGTACATAGTTTTTTTTCATTGAATGTTTATTTGGTTAATACCACTATTGCTTAAAATCTATTGGGCCACGGGTTTCGACGCATTCCGCATCATTTTCAAATACATATCTTATGTGAATTTCATTAATTGATTCAGCAGTCACTTTCTGATAAAACCTATCTTTTTTTTAAATAACCAAAACTAATACTAATACATGGCAAAATATAAAAACAATAAAGAAACATAAGAAGCATATTTAAAAGAAATAAATGAGAAAAACATAAGGTAAGAAGCATATTTAAAATAAACAAATGACAAAATATAAAAAATTAGAAAATATAAAAAACATAAAGTAAAAACAAAATAAAATACGACTAATCACTACACATATATCTTTCTATAAAGTATTTACTAAAATATGATTCAATTAACTGTCACTTTGTGGTAAAATCCATCAATTTTTAATTTAAGTTTTACTTGGTAAATCCACTGATTCTTATTACAATACATATAATTATTATATTATGACACATGTTTAAAACTTTGTTTTAAACCAATTTTCATTTTCACTTTTAATTTTTATACTTTTATCAAAACTAATACTAATACATGGCAAAATATAAAAACAGTAAACAGGTATAAGAAATAGGCATAAGAAGCATATTTAAAAGAAATAAATGAGAAAAACGTAAGGTAAGAAGCATATTTAAAAGAAATAAATGAGAAAAACGTAAGGTAAGAAGCATATTTAAAAGAAATAAATGAGAAAAACGTAAGGTAAGAAGCATATTTAAAAGAAATAAATGAGAAAAACGTAAGGTAAGAAGCATATTTAAAAGAAATAAATGAGAAAAACGTAAGGTAAGAAGCATATTTAAAAGAAATAAATGAGAAAAACGTAAGGTAACAAGCATATTTAAAATAAACAAATGAGAAAATATTAAAATGAGAAAATATAACAAATGAGAAAATATAAAAAACATAAGAAAATAAGACTGATCACTACATATATATCTTTCCATAAAGTACCTTCTCAGATCATTTATTTTGGATCCCTGGAATTGGTTTTATTTTATAAATGTCAGGCAGCTGGTTAATTTTGGTATCGGTATTTTAAGGACCTTACTCCAAATTATGTATTATAATTATAAAAATTATTATAAATATATATATATATATATATATATATATATATATATATATATATATATATATGTATATATATATATATATATATATATATATATATATATATATATATATATATATATATATATATGTAATAAAATAACTAGGTACCTACCTACCTATACATTTTATTAAGTACTTACAAAAAGTACCTACATAAAACAGTTCTACCACCAGATGCCGCATGCGTCGCTCAGAATAAAACAAAAGACTTCCGATAATATTATTAACTGTCAGAATCAGATAGATAGATAGATAGATAGATATAAAAATTATTATAAAGATAAATTAAGAATAAACTTTAATTACAAAGCAACACATTGTTTATTTTATTATTATACACCCACTTTACATATTATTTACACTTAATTTTCAAAAGGAAAATATTACCACGTTATAAAACGACAATTTTGTTAATTGGAAATGGATTATGAAACATTAGATGTATTAAAACAATTACTACAATATGTTCGGAGTGAGAGAGAAAAATTGGAAGATGATCAAAGAAAACGATTAGAAGATAATCAAAGAAGACGTGGAAATTTAAGAACTAGTGATAAAATTAAAAATAAAAATCATGTGAAAAAAATTTCTACAAAATATAAAATAAAATATACTCCAGAAAAGAAGAATTTCGAAGCAGATTGTGTGAGCAGGAATCCAGTATTAGAATCGAAGGAAAATGCAAATGAACAATTAAAAGTTGTAAATTTGGTTAAATTAGAAGATATTTTAAAAGATCAGAATAAAAATGAAGACATACAAATAACACAGAAACAGTGCTTGAAAAATGAAAATAAAAATAAAGTAGAAAAAACTTCTACGAAAGATAAAATAAAATATACTCCAGGAAAGAAGAATTTAGAAGTAGATTGTCTAAGCAGGAATCCAGTATTAAAATCGAATGAAAATGCAGATGAACAATTCAAAGTTGTTAATTTGGTTAAATTAGAAGATATTTTAAAAGATCAGAATAAAAATGAAGACATGCAAATAACACAGAAACAGTGCTTGAAGAATGAAAATAAAAATAAAGTAGAAAAAAACACTACAAAATATAAAACAAAATATACTCCAGGAAAGAAGAATTTAGAAGTAGATTGTCTAAGCAGGAATCCAGTTTTAGAATCGAATGAAAATGCAAATGAACAATTAAAAGTTGTACATTTGGTTATATTAGAAGATACGTTAAGAGATCTGAATAAAAATGAAGGAATTCAAAAGAAAAAAACAAATGGATTGAAAAAAACTGTGTCTACTTTAAAAGGGTCAAGAAAAAAAAAATACAAAAAAAAGAAAGAAAGAAAAAAGAACGGAAAAAAAGAAAGAAAGAAAAAAAAACAAGAAAGAAAAAAAAAAGAAAAAAAAGAAGGAAAAAAAAGAAAGAAAGAAAAAAAAAAAAACTTTATCATATCACTAAACTTATACCAGTCCCTTCACTACAAGAAGATGATCCGGAGGACGAGTGAAAATTTTACTATGAATTTTCATCCCCAAGGGGGGAGATGTAATAAAATAACTAGGTACCTACCTACCTATACATTTTATTAAGTACTTACAAAAAGTACCTTCATAAAACAGTTCTACCACCAGATGCCGCATGCGTCGCTCAGAATAAAACAAAAGACTTCCGATAATATTATTAACTGTCAGAATCAGATAGATAGATAGATAGATAGATATAAAAATTATTATAAAGATAAATTAAGAATAAACTTTAATTACAAAGCAACACATTGTTTATTTTATTATTATACACCCACTTTACATATTATTTACACTTAATTTTCAAAAGGAAAATATTACCACGTTATATATATATATATATATATATATATATATATATATATATATATATATATATATATATATATATATATATATATATATATATATATATATATATATATATATATATATATATATATATATATATATATACATATATACATATATATATATATATATATATATATATTTTTTTTAATTTTTCTTCCAAGTTGCTCTGGTAAACCATTACAATATTCTAGACAGTAAACTAATATGTCAAACAAGATATTTTATAACTTTGTTATAATTCAGGACCCAAATACAAAGAAAGAAAAACAGTGATTTCAGGAATATTTAGAAAACAGTGCGGAAATTCGTATCTAACTCAAACACTCATTAGTGTAAGACCCACCCCTTGAGTTGGACCGACAACAAACGGTAGTTTGGGGTTGTGTTATGAGCAATACAATATGTTAGATAACTCCCAACTACTTACACATACTCATTGCCTTTTGAAAAACTGCTCTCGGACAAAATTGAGCATTTCAAATTGAAAAAGTTTAGCGATTGAAATTTACTTTAGAAAAAAAGTTTCTTCAAGTTTTACCTCGAATTAGTATATGTCGGACTGATACTTATCCGTACCTAATGGTGCATAGGGCACTGTATCAAACTGATGCAACATAGAGTAAATCGTGAATTAACCAAATTAGCCAGCTCCCTGACATGACTGACGACCGTCATAGACTGGTTTAAGTGATCACTTTACACATACTAATAAATGAGTTTCTGCTTAGTAAAAAGCTTCTTTTCATCTCACCAATAGATGTCTCTAGTGAAGTTCTAGTAATTCAAGAACAACGAAATTGGTTCATTTATAGAACTTCCAAGAATTTGAGTAGTGTGGTTGTCAATAATGGGTAGAATTGGTGGATGTTACACATGTGTAAAGTGATCACGTAAACCAGCCTATGACGGTCGTTAGCCCCGTAAATGCCCAGACTTCCATATTCTTCTTCATCTTTGATGAGATATCAAAAAATAATATATCAAAACTTACTAACAAACTAACTTGCTAACCACCCTAGTTTCTCGTATATTTTGAACGTTTCCTGAATTATCATTTGATGGGAAGTTTTCGTCGAATACAAAAACCGCTTTGACCCTTTCAGGTAGGGTGTGTAATAATACGAAACGGATGTCCGTAATTTCCTCCCCCCATCAACCCTTTGTCGCCCGAAGAGGGTCGAGAGGGCACAAAGAAAGTATAATTGTGTTAAATTTTCACCCAAACTATAAACAAATTAATAAATAAAACTACCTACGAATTTTCATCCTGGTAAGCAAATAGGTTTTACAACATTTCGAGTGTGTCCAAATAATTGTTCACGAATCTCGATTATCTTTAAATTTTTACTTTATTTTTGGCATCTCAACATAGATCGCTCATTCATTTCAAGAACGTCATAAATCAAAAATTGACAATTTTCAGTTGTGCATGTTTTTGGAATGCCCAGAAAATGTACTATATCCCAGCAAAAGAGGCATATCTTTAGTTTAATATTTACCCACCACACGGCACAAAATGTTATTTTTGCATTTTGAAGAAAAGGTATTGTTTAATTATTTTTTAAATAAACTAAATATTTTTCAAATGGCGAAAAAACATTCAGGTTTTACCTAAAAAGATCTATTGCACAGTCAAAAGTTCAATAAATGGCTTGATATTTATTTTTAATACATTGTATATGTATTTTTAAACTTTAAAAACGATCTCCTGAAAAATCAAGTTTTTTGATTTATGACGTTCTTGAAAGGAGTGAGCGAGATGTCGAAAAATTGTTTGATCAATATATCTAGACGTTTCAAGAATTTGAGTAGTGTGGTTGTCAATCGTGGGTAGAATAAGTGAATGTTACACGTGTGTAAAGTGATTACTTAAACCAGCCTATGACGGTCGTAAGACTAGTAAATGCCTAGACTTCCATATTCTTCTTCATCTTTGTTGAGATGTCAAAAAAAATTTTTTTTTTTTAATATTGATATCTCGACATAGATGAAAAAGAATATACCCAGATATTTAATGGGTTTGGGACCTGTTAAAAGCTAGTTTAAGTGATCACTTTATGTACGTTTAACGATTTCTCTTTCTTGATTGACAACTATACTGCTCAAATTTTGGAAATTGTATATATATATATATATATATATATATATATATATATATATATATACATTTATATATATATATATATATATATATATATATATATATATATATATATATATATATATATATATATATATATATATATATTTATATATAATAATATAATGTATGGGCATGTATGACTAGATGTATGGATGTGAAGGAGGCGAGGAGTGTATGTCAGGACAGAAGAGTGTAAATATATATATATATATATATATATATATATATATATATATATATATATATATATATATATATATATATATATATATATAAATATATAAATCCTTCATTTAACACTTTGTTCCACATGCGAGATCTCGGCACCACCTATGGTTGAGTTCAGTAAGTTTTTTGCTGTTGTTTTATTTAGCAGTGACCTTCATAAAACTTATGTAAACCAGCCAATGACAAGTAGTAACCCCTGTAAATACCCAGACTTCCATAATGTTAATATGATTAATACGCATGATCAAGTATTTTAAATACTTGAATAATCGGCAGGTATGTATGACGAGATGCATGAATGTGTAAGAGGCGAAGATTGCTTGCAAAGACAGATTGGTGTGACGTTCTATTCTCGCTGCTTACCCCTGCGGAGGTTTGTTAGTTATAAATAAATAAATTAATATCATGTTTCGAGATACCACAGCGTTTATAATTGAAGTTCAGAGAAAATTCTTATTTTTGTGGGAACTTTTTCTTTTAAAAAAAATAATCCTATTTCTTTTGGACACATCGTAGAAAAATATAACCCCAACGGTCTTTGGGGGTAGAAGTTATAATGAAATTACCGTAATACGTTAATGGCAGCTGTCAAAATTAATCGCATCCCTGGACACTTGAAATGATTGCTTTTAAATAATTCATGAATTCGCGTCTAACTTAAATATGGATATAGTTATTATAGATACAACAAATGTCGTGGCGGAGTTAGCAATCGATAAAAATGCGTAATCAAACACACAAATCTTGTGGTTCTATACACGTTTCCATTATGTGTGTCGATACGTGAGATTTATGAGTCTGTGTGAGTCATTCTTAAATGTATATGTAATGATTTCTATGTATAGCTGTTTATCTGTCATAATATTCTAAGTTCCTTTGACCAAAAGAAGTATGTGTTAGCTTTTATTTGATGTGTTTATGTGTTTTAGATGTTTTTTTTCCATTAAGTTTGTTAATTGTTAATATAAATAACCTTTGCTAAATTAAAAAATAATAATAAAAAAAAAAATTAACCCTTATCCGCACCCCAATGGTGCATAGGGCACTGCGTCATATAAACGCAGAGTTATCTTGATCGTTTACACATGAAGGAAAGGTGATCGGCCCTCCGCTTCGGGTACCAGTCCAGGGTAATATTGAATAAATATTACAGTGAAAAAAACACTTATATTTATTTGACCCCTCTAGGAATCGAACCCGGGACCTCCAGAACGGTAGCCGAGCGTGCTGACCATTACACTACGGAGGCGGACAATTAATAAATTCAATTAATAAATAACCTTTGCTAAATAAACCACTTAAAAGTGCGTCAAAAAATAAATTCGAGAAGTAAGTAAATAAATCATTTTCAAACTTTCTTAAACCATCAAATTTGAGAAGTTTTTCGATCAGTTAATCACGTTTGAAAGGTTACCTGTGAAGCGATAATATCTTTTTATATTAGCTAAATCGATAAACCACAAGAAAAGGTTAAAATATGTTTTTTCTTCTTGCTTTTTCAAGCAAACTTATCTAATTTTATCGCTATAAGTGAGGTGCCTAATTTAATTTTAATCAGAGCTGAAAAAAATATTATTCGATTACTGAGACATTTTATAAGGGTGTCTTTTTGAAGTTTTTTAGTACCTGCTAAAAACCGTTAGAAGAGTTTTTAATTCAATTGAAAAGAAGGTAGGTACTTCTAAAAATATAAAAATGGCAATATTAAAAAAATTATAAGTAAAGTTGTACAGTGAAACCTCGAAATGAGAGAACTCTATTTAACGAACTTCTGATATAATGCACGAAAAATTTGTTGATATCGCTCACTCTTTTCAACAACGTCGTATATCGAAAATCGTCAAATTCCATTTATGCATGTTTTCGGAATTCCCAGAAAATGTACCATATCCCAGCAAAAGCGGCATATTTTTAACTTAATATTTACCGGCTACAGGGCAGAAAGTGTTGTTTTTGCATTTTGAAGAAAAAGTATTGTTTAATTATTTTTTTAAATAAACTAAATATATTACAAATCGAGAAAAAAAACATTCAGGTTTTACCTAAAAAGTTCAATAAGTGGCTTGATATATTTTTTAAACATTGTATTATATTTTTAAACATTAAAAACGATCTCCTGAAAAATCATGTTTTTTTATATATGACGTTGTTGAAAGGAGTGAGCGATATATCAACATGTAAAAATGTGAAAATTACAAATATCCTGCTCCAAAAATGCTCAATTTTAAACAACTATAATTTAAACAAAATGACTAAAATAATCGCCATTGGCCAATTTCCAAAATGTTCGTGGCGTTATTTTTTTCATTTCGAAAGATGTAAATTTAACTGGCGCCGACAGATGGCACTACACGCAAAACAATAGCAATTGTTCTCGAAATCTATGGAAATGTCAAAATTCCATTCTGGCGGCTAAATTGGTCGTTATTGAATTTGCTGACTTAATATTTGGAAATTTACCGATATTCGTACAAACGATATTATTATTATTATAATATAATATGAATATATAAATCATTATTTATTCTTCTCTACGTGGGATCAATATATTACAACAGCGCTTCTTAAACGTTTTTCGCGGTTTGCTTTTTCATTGCAGTCAGGATGATTGGTTAAACAATGTTTTGATACAATGGCGACTGAAAATCGGCTATAAGCAACGATTCACAAAGTTGTAATATCTTTTAAACAAATATCAGTTCAGTAGAACCCCTGAAATCCGAACTTATTGGAACTGTGGCCTGTTCGGATTTGGAAAAGTTCGGATAAGCCGAGAAATTTGCAATACAGTACATACATAATACTTTACACTACGTTACGTTGTACGCGCCTTTTACATTTCAATCTAATATTACAGTACTTGAGCAGCAATACCGGTGCAGTACTGTATACATTATTAAATCATAATTAATTTTTGAACAAAATTGGATTACAACTTATAATTTTATGTAATTATGAACATGTAAAGGTCCTCGATAAAAAAATAAAACAATTCAGAAATATCACTTAAAAATTTAAAAAAAAAATTGTTTGAAAAAAAATAGGCCTACGTTTTTGTATTGTTTTACTCGTGTTTTAATTTTTTTTTAACTTAACCCTATAATGTTGTTTATTTTGAGCCGTTTTTGTACTATGTTTTTTTTTACTAATTCCCAACATCATTTATGAATACGAAAAATCGAAATCATGAAAACGGGTGGTTTCGATAGTTTTTTTGGCGACCATTTTTCTTGTTTTTTCATTGATTTTTAATTGCTGTTCTTTCGCGCCACTCTGTATAACATTTTTTTAAATAACTACAAATTCATTTATTATTTTGTCATAATTTATAAATATAAATGACGACCATTGTTTCTGCTGTACATATTACGCACATTTGAGACGCAGCTCCGCAAATTTTCTTTGCCTAAATTTTAATAAATAATGCTGGGTATTTAAATGATTTATTTTCCCCGCTTTTGGTTCCAGGCAAGGCGAAAAGATGTGAGAAATTGAGTAATAAATTACCGAAATATTGTAAGGATATGGGTTATCAAAGAAGCGAGCAATTTAAAATTTTATATTGGCTGTAGTTAAAAACGCGATGAAAAAAAACTTAATAATTTTTTTAATACGAGAGATTTAATGTGAGGGAGAGAGAGAGAGAGAAAAGAGTATCTCTAAAACTACAACAATACCAAATTTACATTTAAAATATCCTGTTTCTTCCATATTTATAATGTCTTTTTTTTATTCATTTAATATATTTACATTTTTATTTATAACATAATACATTTTAATCATTTATACATATAGAGAACTTTTACATTTCGATTCGTTGTGCCTCTCCATAAAAGAGACTGTGCTCTTGTGCTTGGAGAGGGACTTACACTCGTGGTTTAATGTTATATAATAAAATATATAATAGTCTTTTTTTGTATATTTTTTCAAGATTTTAATGTATAGAGCTTTAATTTTTATCTTAAGTATTTTTATATCATCTATTCTTTTTATTTCTTTAGGGAGTTTATTGAAATGTTTGATTGCCAAATATTTTAAGTTTTGCTGAAATTGCTTGGTGTTGCATTTTGGAGAAGAAAAATCGTTTGATAATCTCGATGATATTTTTTTTTGTTAAATTTGATTGGTACTTCAATTGGTATTACTGAAATTGATAATTAATATTAATATTGAATACATTTTAAATATTTAGTTACCTCGATTTATAAAATATAAATCGAGGTTACTACATATTTCATTGAAGAATTCAATAAAAAATGTACTTGAAAAGGTTTTTTGCGATTTCTGGGAATCGTTAAAAGAAAAGCCTGGCTTCAAATGAATCCCCACTTAAGTATGACGGTAGGTACTGGAAAAAATAATATCGGGCATTATTGAACAAGCTTATGAATCTTTTGTACAAAGTAGAGAATTGAAAATACAGTTTTCAACGGTTTTTTCGAGACGAACTTTGCAGAAAGAATTAAGTTTTAACAAGCAAAGAACAAACGTCCACTTAGGTTGGAACGTGGGTGGAGGGTATTTTAAAGCAAGATATTATTTGATTCGTCGAGACCAGTGGCTCTCAACCAATGCTCCGCGGAGCACTGGTGCTCCGCGAACTTGTTGCAAGTGCTCGGCGAAATTATGAAAACCAATATCGCTCACTCCTTTCAGCAACGTCATTTATCAAACATCGACAATTTTCAGTTGTGCGTGTTTTCGGAATGCCCAGAAAATGTACTTTATCCTGGCAAAAGTGGCATATTTTTAACTTAATATTTACCCGCTACAGGGCAGCAAGTGTTGTTTTTAGCATTTTGAAGAAAATCTTTTGTTAAATTATTTTTGTAAATACACTAAATATTTTTCAAATGGAGAAAAACATTCAGGTTTTACCTAAAAAGATATGTTGCACAGTAAAAAGTTCAATAAATGGCTTCATATTTATTTTTAATACATTTCATTATATTTTTAAACTTCAAAAACTATCTCCTGAAAATCAAGTTTTTTTTTATATATGACGTTGTTGAAAGGAGTGAGCGAGATGTCGAAAAATAGTTTTGTATTGTAAAAGAAACTTTTGTATTGAGCAGAAACTCTTATATTAGTATGTGAGGTCCGAATCCTGGATTATAATCACATACATGAGAAACGCCATCTATTGGTGAGTTGAAAATCTTTGTATAAATTTTTGAATCTAGTTTTGGCGTACCGTGAATTTTCCTTATGATCAAAAGTGCTCGCAGACTTTAAAATGGTGCAGAACCGCTGGTCTAGACTCTTGACGAGTCTAGAGACAAATGTGCGGTAGAATAGGGTGGTCTTTTTCCAGATATTGCAGCATTCTGTTGACCTTGCAACTCAGAAGTGGTACAGACTGAAGATGAATGCTCTCCACGTCACATATTGTATAAAATGCTAGAGAGAATGCAATTTCCCGTATTTTATTACATACCGTACATTTTCCAGTGACTGCATTTGAACTGAACTTACATCGTGGACATTTTATGTCATATTCACGTACTGGGTGGTCAAGTAGCGTAATAATGCAATAGATAAAAGGATAATATAAATGTTCACAAATTTATCTGAAAATTTAACATTTTTATATTGTACCTATATGTATATATTTACACCTAACATTAAACGAAACATTTATTTTAAAATTCTTTCAGACTCTCTTCATTCTTCATACATTCAGGCATCTCATCATTTATTTTCAAACCCTTATGCATTAAACAATTTTGTGACTCGGTTTTTTCAACAATGGCAGTCTTATTTTATCCTTATTTCTAGTAAAATGCTCATGAAAACTTTTGTTTAACGCTATTTTATCCTTAAAATATTTGGGTAATTTATTGTTTAAAAAAATATATAAAGACCAGCATATTTGATTTTAGTCTCTTTTTTATAGATAACCAGTTGAGTTCTTCTCTCATTTTTTCTATATTATTATCTATTTTTCTTGAGCACCATTCTCATCGCTTTATTTGTATTATTTCCAATTTATTTCAATTTTGCAATTTCCTTCATTTGCGAAAAATAATATTGTTAGCAATATTATTAAATATATATATATCATTTACGGGAGACAACGATTAATTACAAGAGACTTTTTACTGCACATGTTAAAACTATAACTAAAGTACCTAGAATTGTATAGCTATATAAGGACCGTCAGTCCATTTAATCTTCACATTCGTTGGAATGTGCCATTACTAGGCGAAAAAATTGTCTCAATATTGTTTTTTATATGTTTTTTAACAATAAATTACAAGTAGACTCAAAAAATCAGTGTTTGATAAAACAATTATTACATAAATGAAAATGGAGTTCTACAAATTAAACGCCAAATCAATAAATATCTTCTATGTTATACTAAACCTACATTCTTTAAAGAGCAATATACTATTTTTAGTTTCAACTATTTGAAGCACATCGCGTGATGACATATTTACGATGCCTCCATTTCGCGTGGGAGCTCAAATATCCAACTTTTATTTACTAGTTTTGCGGTTATTCATGTACAATAGGTACTTATGAATAATAAATAATAAAAACTTAATATTTTTGTAATTTAGTTCGTTTAAATTACTAACTTATTCGACATACAAAAGAATTTTGTTATGAAGTAATCTTTTGAGGTTATTAATGTAAACACGACTACAACATTTCGAGTGTGTCCAAATACATGTTTACAAATCTGGATTATCTCCAAATATAAGAGTTATTTTTCATATTATTTTTTGACATCTCATCAAAGAATAATGATTACAATTGGTGAATGTTACACGTGTGATCACTTGGACCAGTGTATGACGGTCGTCAGCCCCATACATGCCCATACTTCCATATTCTTCTTCATCTTTGATGAGATGTCAAAAAATAATATAAATACTACTTAATTTAAAAATGCTTTTATGAAACCACTATTTTGAGATTTTAAATGTAAACACAACTCATTACGAAAACTATAGATGTTCTTGAAACTAGTTGTGTTTATTATTTATTTATGAACTTGGAAAAATGCAAAACGTAATTAACAAAGATTTGCATACAATCAAAATATTGTGGATAAGGATAAGGCGATGTTACTTTTATTTGAACTGCGAATTCCTAGACTTTTTTCCATCTTCATATCTTTTACGTCTCTGTTGAAATATCTTTGAGCAGTCTTAAGTTTTAACATTTATCGCTCACTCCTTTCAACAACGTCATATATAATAAAAAAAAAACTTGATTTTTCAGGAGATCGTTTTTGAGGTTTAAAAATATAGTAAAATGTATTAAAAATAAATATCAAGCCACTTATTGAACTTTTTACTGTGCAACTGACCTTTTTAGGTAAAACCTGAATGTTTTTTCTCCATTTGAAAAATATTCAGTATATTTAAAAAAACAATATAGCAATACCTTTTCATAAAAATGCAAAAATAACACTTTCTGCCCTGTAGCGGGTAAATATTAAGTTAAAATATACCGCTTTTGCTGGGATATAGTACATTTTCTGGGCATTCTGAACAACTGAAAATTGACGATTTTTGATATATGACGTTGTTAAAAGGAGTGAGCGATATATATATATATATATATATATATATATATATATATATATATATATATATATATATATATATATATATATATATATATATATATATATATATATATATATATATATATCCTGTATATTACAGTGTAAATCTCTTATTTTCCATTTCTTTTTAATACACCGATCAAGTAAGGCACCCCTGCTACTGAAGAACCTTCCAACCATCTCGAGATTTAATGGCTCTCGGAAATGCTACCTTTCCTAAATATTCCGCTGTCGAATCCCACCCTTTGCGTGATACTATTGTATATAAAAGTTGGGCATTTTGCCATCAATTATTTATTTACGGTTATATAAGGTTAGGTTAGTTCATGGGTCGGCAAAGTGTGGCTCGGGAGCCGGATGCGGCTCTTTGACCTTTTGAGTGCGCCTCCAGCACAAATATCTGCAAAAAAGCTCTTCGAATCTACGTATTCATACCAACAATCTTTTTCAAGCATGAACTTTATTAAAAGCGTCTTAGTGACAAAAACCTGGAAATGAGCAAAAAAGAACGACATATAAACATTAATAATAAATAATAATAAATACCTTACCGCACCCCAATGGTGCATAGGGCACTGCTTCATATAAACGCAGTGTTATCTCGATTGATTACACATGAAGGAAAGGTGATCAGCCCTCCGCTTCAGGTACCAGTCCAGGGTAATATTGAATAAATATGACAGTGAAAAAACATTACTTGATCAAATTTTTAAAAGAGATGCAAGGACATTGTTCGCAATAAGTGTCATTATTATGGATACTTTACTTTCAAAAGATTCATTATCAATTAATTGAATCCGTATTATGAGTGAAATCAAGTATTTTTTAGTGTACCTACCCATAATGACTTCATCAAACTTTCAAAGGAGATGCCAGGACATTTTATTCGAAATAAATAAGTAGTATTCTTATGGATACCATTTTTTCAAAAGATTTTTTTTATCAATGAATAAAATCCTTTTTTTGTGTGAAATCAAATTTTCTTACGGATGCAGCCGTAATTTAATACAGATGTACTAGAATCGCAAACAGATTTGGATAATCTGAGAATTTTTTTAAACGTTGTAATTAGCATATTTGGCTCTTAAGCTAATAAGTTTGCGATCACTGGGTAAGTTTATGCTAGGTTAGATAAAAAGGGCTAACATTGATGCCAGAATATTCTGGAAAATCTTAAGAATCTACATATGTTTACGAGTAAAGAGAATTATTAGATATTATATTGTGTGCCTCTGTAGTGTAATGGTCAGCACGTTCGGCTACCGTTCTGGAGGTCCCGGGTTCGATTCCCAGGGGGTGGTCAAATAAATATAAGTGATTTTTTTTACTCTAATATATATATTCAGTATTACCCTGTACTGGTACCTGAAGCTGGAGCTGATCACTTTTCCTTCATATGTTAACGATCAAGATAACACTGCGTTTATATGATGCAGTGCCCTATGCACCATTGAGGGTTAAAAATTTTAAAATAATAAAATTTGTTTTAGGCACAACATTTTTGGTTGTGTCCTTGTGAAAACTTCTTAATTTCATATCAGAAAAACGATAAATTAACAATTAAAGAATATTAATAAATTACGACAGTTACGACGACTTTTGAATGGGGAAATTCCGACTCTTGAAATGTTTTGATATTGCATGCCTTTGATAACTATTATCACACCATAATTGTGTTTTTGTTATTTACAAAAAACACGCAAGTGTTTCGTTGTTGCGTTAAATGCTGTGATTTTAAACTTATTTTACATTTTGTATTGCGTGGCAACAATTCGTCGATATACACTTTATGAAAACGCCACCAGGTGGCCAATTACTATAGAAAGATAAAACGTTAACTGCGTCGTGTAAATAAATTCAACTTTACAACATTTTGAGTGAGTCCAAATACTTGTTCACAAATCTGGATTGTCTGCAATTAGGAGTTATTTTTTACATTATTTTTGACATCACAACATGGATGAAGAAGAATATTGAAAATCTGGGCATTTACAGGGATTACGACCGTCATAGGCTTGGTTAAGAGATCACTTTACACACGTGTAACATTAACCAATTCTACCCATGGTTGACAACCACACTACTCCAATTTTTTTAACTTCTGATACATGGATTAAACTCGATACACAGTTCTTGAACTCGATAGACTTCACGAGACACATCTGTGATGGGACGAGGTAAGCTTTTTATTAATCAGAGAATCTTTACATTTGTTTGTGTCCTGAAGTCTGAATCCTGGATTATATTCACGAGAAACGATTGAAAACGTTATTATCATTTTTTAGCTTATAATTTGACCGGTTGATTTATTTATAACATTTTTGAGTGTGTTCCATATAGAAGTTTCAAAAAAATTGAGCAGTGTGCATGTCAATCGTTGGTGTATGTTATACGCGTGTAAAGTGATCACTTCACCAAGCCTATGACGGATATATGCCCCGTAAATGTTCAGACTTTCATATTCTTCTTCATCTATGTTGAGATGTCAAAAAATAATAAAATAAATAATATTGATACGATATGAAATACTGAAATGACATTTCACTATTCACGATCCAATTCATTGATTATAATCATGATTTTATTGTTTCAAAGGGATGTATTTTTCCAAATTGTTATTTTTCTTCTATATCGATGTCAAAAAATATATAATAATATTTATATTCGTTGAAAAACTTAACTTACTGACAATACGACCGGTTATAAAATGCCAAAGTCGTTAAAAATAAACGCTTAGAAGCACAGTTAAAGTTATTTACAATGCATAGTTCGCGCGTTTGTAATAAAATCTAACACGCTTATAACAATTCCCTGAAAACGATAATATTTCAGCCTCCCTGAAATAATTTCAACCCTTTCGTGAAACATTACAGTAAACCAAAAATATAACATTTTTGCGTCACATGATTCCGCCGGATGGGCGATGAATGTCATCGCTTTGAATGTCATTACCGAATTACCGGACGCATGGCGTCATGTCCGAAGCTACAGGCGACCCGTGTTACCATGGACCAAAATAGAATAATTTATTTCCACCTAGAGCAGCGGTCGGGGAGCTTTTTTAACCATTACCCCAAAATATTTTTGCAGAAGTCGATATTACCCCCTCTCCCCAGTTTGAAACGAAGACAATCAGTAGAGATTTTGAATAAACATTGATTATTGGATTAATTTACACCGAAAATAAAATAAAAGTTACAAGGAAATAGTTATCTGACTTAGAAAGCTCGAATTGGATCGAACAAAATCTCAGGTTTTGTGGTTTCGTTTTCAGTTTTGAGAGAAATGATGTTTCTTCATGTTTGATATAATTACTTTAAAATTGGGACTTTTTGATGTAAAAGCAGTGGGTGTGTTTGTGTGTATATACATATTTATATATATATATATATATATATATATATATATATATATATATATATATATATATATATATATATATATATATATATATATATATATATATATATATATATATATATATATATATATATATATATATATATATATATATATATATATATATGTGTAAGGGGGCGGGGGGTTATGAGATAATATTTGACTTTTTTTGTAAACATACACAACCACTAAAGCGACAACCCTTTTTTAGAAATAAATCCCTTAAAATACAAATCGCACGTGTTATTTCGAATTTGAATAAGCTTGTTGTGAAACCTCACCCCTTCCCGTTCTACCCTCAAGTCGAGAATGACGTCACTGCGATGCCAGCATTGTGAAATATACCCTTACACTAAAATATATAGGTTTATATTTAGTGGGCACTATTCGTTTTCTGAGTTAGATATCGAGATATTTATTCTATTTTATATAAAAACACGTTTGAATACGAAATATATGATATAAATTCATAAAAATGAACCCAGAAAGGGTTCAAATAAATATAAGCGATTTTTCGCTCTAATATTTATTCAATATTACCCTGGACTGGTACCTGAAACGGAGGGTTGATCGCCTTTCCTTCGCGCTTTAACGATCAAGACAACGCTGCGTTTATATGATGCAGTGCCCTATGCACCTTCGGGTGCGGATGATTTATTTTATAGATATTCTCATTTTTTAAGTCGAGTTGTAGTAAATAAATATTTACCGCAACTTGATATGTAAATATATATATTTTTAATATGAATTGAATTCGTATTTTTTTTAACACAAATATTTCAATTTCATACTATTTCTGTGAACCTAAGCGGCTCATTATTAGAAATAGGTGTCAAACTGTGGTAAAGTGGGTTCAAACCGAGTAAATCTGACTTAAGAGTCCGCGACACTAACCACGGGACTAAAACCCGACACGATGTCAATAAAAATAACTCTTAAAGAATGTTTTTGAACACACTGAAAATGTTAACTGGATTTCATGAAAATTTAGTTACGGGCTTTTAATTATTGAACGTTAACGTTAAAAAATATTAATATTTTTCTTTATGATGGATTTCCTTTTATTCCTACTATGACACGTAATATTATTTATTTATTTATTTTTCAAAACATACATAAGTCATATAAATATAATATTCCCGATGAGTAATTTCTATTTCTCATTTTGGGACATGGGATATAGTTTAACAAGACTGGAACACAAATAATAAAGTTACAAATAAGATTTTTTTTAAATATCGAAACTAATGCAACATGGCAAAATATAAAAACCATAAACATGTTTGATAAATAGGCATAAGAAGTATA
Organism: Brachycentrus maculatus; assembly: GCF_059751285.1. Taxonomy (NCBI): domain Eukaryota; kingdom Metazoa; phylum Arthropoda; class Insecta; order Trichoptera; family Brachycentridae; genus Brachycentrus; species Brachycentrus maculatus. The sequence goes on from NW_028281442.1 coordinate 344,018, forward strand.
TTTAAAAGAAATAAATGAGAAAAACATAAGGTAAGAACGTATTTAAAAAAAAACAAATGAGAAAATATAAAAAATGAGAAAATATAACAAATGTGAAAATATAAAAAATGAGAAAATATAACAAATGAGAAAATATAACAAATGAGAAAATATAACAAATGAGAAAATATAATAAATGAGGAAATATAACAAATGAGAAAATATAACAAATGAGAAAATATAATAAATGAGAAAATATAACAAATGAGAAAATATAACAAATGAGAAAATATAACAAATGAGAAAATATAATAAATGAGAAAATATAACAAATGAGAAAATATAATAAATGAGAAAATATAACAAATGAGAAAATATAACAAATGAGAAAATATAACAAATGAGAAAATATAACAAATGAGAAAATATAAAAAACGTAAGGTAAAAACAATATAAGAAAATATGACCAAACACTTCATGTTTATCTTTCCATAAAGTACTTTTTCAGATAATTTATTTTGGATCCCCGAATGGGTTCTATTTTATATATGTCAGGCAGCTGGTTAATTTTACAAAAAACAGGTAATACTTTATATCTAGGGAATATTTCTTCCTATATTTCAAAGAACAGATCAAATAAAGCCTGAACATCTCAGATATTCTAAATGCGAGACCAAACTTCGCATATTGATTGAATCACACGCGCAATACTACGTTCTTATCGGATTACGATTCCTTGCCGTCTTTCGTAAACGTATAAAATTTAAATTTAAAATGAAATATGTGAGAAGAATTTACTTTGTAATACTATTCGCTTCAAACGTTGGCCTTGTCTCGGGGTTCGGTCTCAATCATACTGCGTAGGGATATAAAAATCAGCCAATTTTCCTCAAAATTCACAAATACGATACGTTTGAAAGGCCCTAAGGCCCGGTATTCGTTAAGTCTTTATTTTCTCTAAATCCTGGTAACATTTAACGTTTAAGTATATATTAAATGTTAAACCAAACACTGATTTTTTTAGTCTAATAAGTTATATTTTATTGTTAAAAAAATATAAAAAAAATAAATAAATTTTGTTTCGCCTAGTTATGGCATTTTTAAACGAAAAAACATTCGTTTGAAAATCCCATAACTAGAAGGGTTGTGGTCCCATGGTTAGTGTCACGGACTCAGTCAGAGTTTCTCGGTTCGAACCCACTCTACCACAATTTGGTACCTATTTCTAATAATGAGCCGCCTAGGCTCACAGAAAAAGTATGAAATTGAAATATTTGTGAAAATAATAAAAACACAAATATTTTTCTTTTTTCATTTAAAAAAAATAAAACAAAATTTAGTCACAAAATAAATTTTTTATGTGTTTTACTAATATAATACAACTTGTTCTCTACTTTTTTTTTCCTGGTATATTCATTTATAATTTTATCCCTCAGGCTAAACCAAGCATGGATCTTTCCATGGATCGCTGTGTGCGCTTGAGCTTCTCTGCATTTCTCTTTGTCATAGCCATAGTCTCTAGTGCATATGTGCTCACTGGTAGTATGCAGTATTTATATATATATATATATATATATATATATATATATATATATATATATATATATATATATATATATATATATATATATATATATATATATATATATATATATATAAATAGCAGTACACAGAGACTGGCAGTATAATTTTACAACCAGAAAGTTAAGTGAAATGACAAAAAATACGAAAATTACCTAAAACAAAAAACGATCATAGAAAATTATTATTAAATAAACTAGGTGGAAAAACAACAAAAAATTAAGAAATATTCAAAATTTCTAGAATTATTTTATTTTATTAAAATAAGTTATGGAAGCTAACTTATATTAAATAATAAAATAACGAAAAGAAGTATTCTCATTTACATTAACTTTTTCTCAAAGGAAAACTTAATAAAAGTATCTTAATCTTTTCTTCCACATTCAACGTCACACCTCAGTCAATTTCGAACTTCGTTTACTTTTTTCTTGGAATGTTTATTTCATTACTGACCTTTAGTTTCTCCTGGGAGAAGAAAATTAAGAAGGGTGGGTGGAAAATACATTATCTTCACGAAAATAAAATTATCCCCAGAGATAGCCGGGTATATCGCTTTACTTGAACGCCATTTTATGGGAACTCTTCCATATGTCACTACTCATTAGGTACTGAGTTACTCGTTTTGTAGGCTTAAGACTTATTTGTAAATATACAATACGTAACGCAACCTGCCACGTAAGGAGCCACACGTGTTTCGACGCACTTTTTTTTTTCTTTTTTAGAATATAATATATAGTGGGTGTACTGGCAAAAAACGTTAAATCCAAACTATCAATTTTTTTGTTTGTTTTTTGTTTGTTTGTTTGTTTTGAATATTGAAAGCATTAACTTTGTGGATCATATTGATATATTATTTCGAGAAATAAAAATACTTTGTGTTTTGAGCCACTCACATTTTTATTAACCAACTAGTTTCGGCAACAACCTGTTGCCCTGAAAAATGTAACCCTGAAGAGGGCAACAGGTTGTTGCCGAAACTAGTTGGTTAATAAAAATGTGAGTGGATCAGAACACAAAGTATTTTTATTTCTCGAAATAATATATCAAATTTTAAATTATTGATCCAGTATTATAATGTTTTTAATCTTCTATAAACTAGAAAAATACACAATAAAGTAATTTGAAATATCGTATTTATGTGGTTTGAGAAGTAAATTTAACCTTTAGTTTAATAGCAGGTATTTTAGCAGTCTAAAAGCTTTAAATAACAGGGATTACCTAAACGGGGATTTTAAAGTTAACGTTTTTTGCCAGTGTACCCACGATCTATTGGAGTTACTTTTTTTAGAATTTAAATTTAAAAAATATTTTCATTATTTATAAACTTAATTATCATGACGCTATTCAGACTTTAATTTTATACGTTTTATAGCCTAATATCTACTGGTGAGATTAATTAAGAAAAGATTTGTTCGAATAGTGAAATAAGGAAAGAATGGCTAAGCTGAGATAAGCATTATGGATAAAATTAAGAAAGGTGTGTTGAGATGGTTTGGACATGTAGAACGAATGAGTGAGGTAAGAACGGTAAAATAAATTTATGAGGCGAACGTAGTTGAAAAAAGGAGCAGACCGTGAAAAACTTGGCACGATCAGGTATCGCTCACTCCTTTCAAGAACGTCATAAATCAAAAATCGTCAATTTTCAGCTGTGCGTGTTTTCGGAATGCCCAGAAAATGTACTATATCTCACCAAAAGAGGCATATTTTTAACTTAATATTTACCCGCTACAGGACAGAAAGTGTTGTTTTTGCATTTTGAAGAAAAGGTATTGTTTAATTGTTTTTTTTAAATAAACTAAACATTTTTCAAGTGGAGAAAAAACCTTCAGGTTTACCTAGGTCAGGTACCTAAAAAGGTTTGTTGCACAGTAAAAAGTTTAATAAGTGGCTTGATATGTATTTTTAAAACATTGTGTTATATTTTTAAACTTTAAAAACGCTCTCCTGAAAAATCAAGTTTTTTGATTTATGACGTTCTTGAAAGGAGTGAGCGGTATGTCAAATACTTCAAAGCGGTCAGGTTAGGAGTCGAAATGATCGGCGGGTATGTATGTACATATGAAGGTTGATCACCTTTCTTCCATATGTTAACGATCAAGATAACACTGGTTTATATAATGCAGTGCCCCATGCACCATGCACACATGGGTACGGATAAGGGATTGAATGAAGGATGTATGAAGAGATGTGAATAATGTTTCTAAAGACCGAGTGGTGTGGCGTACTATTCTCTCTGTCTACCCCTGCGGGGAAGCGGCGTGATGGTTAGTTAGTTTTTCTACTCGTGAGTGGATTTAATGTTTAAGTTTGATGTTACCTTAATTTCGTACAATTCGTGAGTGGAAATTCTGCGCAAAAGCTCTCTTAAATCTACTGGAAAATGTATCTTAATCTATTCTGATTCTATACCGTGTCGTAGTCATCAAAAAGTATGACGCTTATGTGTTAGTTTTTTATACCGTGTTACAGTCGCTATATATTTTGATAGCAGGCATCAACTAATCTACTGGGGAGATAATCTCCATCTTGCGAGTTATTAGGAGTCCTTATGAAAAGTTTACGAGGGCGACGCGCTCCGACGCGCCCGACGCTCCGACGCCGACGCCGACGCCGCTTGCCAGATGATATTATAGCCATTTGCTCCTTGATAACTCTATAATTTTCCTCAATTACGCATCGCAGTTGGTAGAGAGGCATTCATTATATTACGACAAGAAACAGACTCCCAGGTTCGATTACTAGCCTGGAAACAGTGTTTAGTATAATGATAACTCTTGGGTTCTCTAATATATGTACAATGAAATTATATTAGAGTGGCATCATTTTTTATTAAACAAATCACCCTTTTTGGATCGTTAGCTTTATATTATATAACAAGCACAATACTTGATTTCTTACTTAATTTCGATAAAGGGAACTCGCAATCTTCAAATTCGGCTGCACTAGGGGTCGGACGTGTTTCGCAATTTGTTTTAAATGTATATATATATATATATATATATATATATATATATATATATATATATATATATATATATATATATATATATATATATATATATATATATATATTAGTATTTATTTTATTAATAGAACTATAGGTGTTTTTATTATTCACAAAAATACTTCAATTTCATACTATTCCTGTGAGCCTAAGCAGCTTATTATTAGAAACAGGTCGGCTGTCCGAACTGAAAATACAGTATGGGACATTTTCTTTGTAGTACGTTTTTTTGCATTTTTGGACTAAGTAGATTCTACTTAGTCCAACAATGCAAAAAAAAACGTACTACAAAAAAATTTCCCTTACTGTGTTTTAAGTTTGGACAGCCGAGGTATCAAAAAATTCAAGTGCGTATAATATTACCCGTGTTTAAAGAAAATAAGGTTGCTATGTATAAAGTATGCAGGCTATTAATTATCCCACCTTTAGGCTCACTATACGATAAATCTCAACTTAATTTTCCTTTAAATCCTGGTAAAATTGGACGGAATTGCATTTTTTTTTATAAAACATTGATTTTTTAAACTGAAAAAAAAGTGTTTTTTGTAATAAATTTATGGTTTAAAAAAATAATGTTGCACATTCAAAAGTAGAGCAATCGAATAACGTTTTATTAAGAGTTGGACTTGACGGTTATTGAATATCAAAAACGTATTAAACAACTGTTAAATTTATAGATTAAAAATAAATAAAACAACTTCGGATTGTTCTAAAACCGCGGTGATGGTGATTTTTTCACGCAAATCTATTCCATTTTTTTATTAAAATTTTACTCGGTAAATATCACTATTCCTTGAAATATTAAAAATTTGTTGAATGAATTAGGGCAAGTTTCGAATGCGGTAAATGAAAAAATACGGGGTTTAATAATGATTTCGAATGAGTCTTATTTAATAAATTGTAGTTTTTGTAGTAAGTAAAATTTAAATAAGCAAAGTAGATACATAGGTACTACCGCAAAATGACTGGCGAATCAGTCAATGAAACCAATTCCACGGATAACGACAGGCAATTCCTCAAAAAATATTATCCTTCGTTCCAAAATTCTGCCGTCTGCGAATTGTAGACTCTCCTTTGCAAATATTATCAAAGAAGATAAAACAAATATCAAAATTAAAATAAAATGAAAAATAAATTTTTGTAAAACAAAATCCGTATAAATAATAAAACAAAATACGTAAAGTAAGATAATACCTTAATGATAACAGTTTCTTAAAAGAAATATTAGCTTTTTAAAACAAATATAACTATTATCGAAAATAGCTGTTTGACAACAACAGTTTCACCTATTGTACCTTTGAAATACATATACATTCATACATAAACAATAATAAAACCGGCATAAAAGACTAATAAGAAGTAATAAAGACAATGATGTGATGAAATCAAAATCTCTATTATCTATTTAAAATTGACTATTTCTTCTGTCCGTGTCGGGAGTACTTTAATATAACAGCGAACACGAGTCGCGGGAAATATTCACATATTAAAAGTTTTCTAAATGTATATGAAATATTCGTCAAAATACATACAACAAAATTCATTTTATTATCATGAAAGATCTATATATGTTTTTCCAATAATGTAATAATACATGACTGCCGCTTTAAACGTAAAGTACATAGACCATAAACTATAAAATCAATCTCCTAATGGACAGTAAATAAATGATAGCCTCTATTAATAGGTATAAAAATAATACCAAAAGTACTTAAGTGTTTAAATAAAGATAAAATTCAATAACTCACCTTATTCCCGCAAAGTTTTCCAGACCTTCCTTTACAACACTGGGAAAACTTAATTACATTTTAGTTTTCAAACTTTTAATCGATAAATTACTTGGAGTTGTTTGGTTCAGAAGTTTTCAAATAAACCAAGTGCGGATCGCGTGTGATCTGCTTTAACGCCTGCCAGCGTTTGGTAGGCAAGATGATGAACATCAATGAAAGTAGAATGCCTGCCTCAACTGGAGCGGGCGTGCGCAGTGCCCTATAGCGACAGTACTGAAACAGGGTTGTACGCAAAATGGAAAAAAGAAATATTTTTAAACAGCAGAAAAATTTGACAAGCTTCGTGTAAGTATTTTATTTATTTATTTAACTGTTTATATAATTGTTTCATTCAAATGTAATACAGATCAAGGTTTGTACATTAGATGGCTTTTGGAAAATAGTGGACAGATAGATAGTGCTTAGTGTACAAAATAAAAGAGATGAAGCAAACATCAATTATAAGGAGTTGAAATAAGAAAGTAAAAATAATAACAATATTGTATATTGTTGATACGTTAATTCATAAAAGCAAGGAAGGTAAAGAAAGTAGAATTGGATAAGATGTTGAAGAGAAAGTGGAAGAGGATTCAAAGAAATATGATATGATGTACAGTTAGGGTTTCAAAAATGTATAGATATGTTTCAGACACTTTTCAAAACTTATCAAAAACGAAGAAGTTATTCATGCCATGTGGAAAATATCTATCTTTATTATTGAGATCAACAATTACATTTTTAAACTACTACATACATTCTTTCGGATCTACGTTTACACAAATTAAACAGGAAATGCGACCGTGAGTGAAATAAACATTCATCCTAAATATTATACCTAATACATCAAAAGAGATCATTCTTTTTGACACCTTTAATGCCTAAAAACCGACACGACAATTTTTTCACGCAATACAACGTATTAAATATTTTTAGAAAACATATAAAACTATGCAAGTATATGTTGTAGTATATTGTTATATAATATCATATAGCAACATTCATATTTAACGATTGTTACTGTAAAAAAATAATTAATTGTAAAGATCTAAAAACGCCAACTTTTTTTCATTATCGTCAAAATTAATTAATATACCATGTACTAGATACGTAGACTTTTATAATAGCTTAAAACTCAAATGAACACAAATAATATAATTATAAAAATCCTAACTATGAAACATCCGAACTTTAATGCTTAGCTTAATTATCAACAACAACAAAAATCTTTGAAATTTGTTGGCAACCTTGTTTTTCATACACTACACAGCTGCGTACACATTTATTATTTATGTCGTGGAGAGACGTAGAAGTTTTTACGTGTGTTAGTGTAGCTTGGATTACGTGAATGAAAACTTCATTATATTCGTTAAATTTGTTTAAGTGAGCTACCCTTAATTTTTAGTGCTTTTAATAAATAAAATGTACAATTTAAGAGTAACAAGAGACGGAAAAGTGGACTGGATGGATGAAAATGAGGAGAATAAAATTTAATTAAGAATTTTCCTTGTCGGAATTATTTCGAAGGATTGAAAGCAAATATCTTTTTTGTCTCTGTTAATGGATTTGATAATTTAACAATTAATGGAACTATCGATTTATCCTCTTAAGGCAGCATTAAATCCATCAAATAAATTTAAATCCTTATCGTTGTGAATTTTGTAGATAAAATATTTTTTGAGAAGAAGAAGTTTAAGCATGTCTTAGGCAGGTTTAGACCACTTTAGATCATTTTTAATTTAAGTTTTACTTAGTGGATACTTCTTTTTCTTTCTATCTCATGTGACACGTGTTTCGGTGCATTCCGCATGATCATTTCAAACACCGTATGTGAGGCTCAACACATACGGTGTTTGAAAATCACAACGTCATAAGTGTATCAAAATCGCCAATTTTCAGTTGTGCATGTTTTCGGAATGCCCAGAAAATGGACTATATCTCAGCAAAAGCGGCATATTTTTAACTTAATATTTACCCGCTACAGGGCAGAAAGTGTTGTTTTTACAATTTGCAGAAAAGGTTGCGGAAATTGTTAATTTTTCTTTTTTAAATATGGGTGCTAAATATTTTTCAAATGGAGAAAAAACCATCAGATTTTACCAAAAAGATCTGTTGCACAGTAAAAAGTTCAATAAGTGGCTTTATATTTATTGTTAATACATTTCATTATATTCTTAAACTTTAAAAACGATCTCCTGAAAAAGCTAGTTTTTTTTTTAAATATATTTATGACGTTGTCGTCAACGACGGAATTCGTCGAAACTTAACTTAACCTAACGTAATATATTTTTCCAGAAGTCATTAATGTACATATTATAAAACAAGTTTATCGCTTTAAAAAATATATAAAAACGAGCATAAATGTTAAGTATTTTAAAATAAAAATTACATTATTTCTGGAAGGCTTTTATTATTTTATTTTATGTACAATTATTTTATAAAACCGTTCGTATACTGGTGTCTTAAATTGATCAAATAATGCCCATTCTCTTCGTTTTGCTCGTAATCTGATTTTAAATAAAGAAACAATAGGCATTGTAAAACTGAATGTCAATATTAGCGATTGGATGAATCGAATGAAAATAATCGAATAAAAAATCCCACCCCTCACAGTCCTGACTAACCCGAAAGGGTAGGCAGAGAGAATAGAACACCACACCAATCTGTATTTAAAAACAAGCTTCGCATCTTACACATGCCTCCGCTTGTAGCTCTTGGGATGTTGACTCCCAGCTGTCTTTCCACCTTTTTAGAGGTCTGCCTGGGGGTCTGCGTCCTTCAGGGATTCTTCGAAGGGCGATACGTGGAAGTCATCACATCTGATATTCTGTTTACATGATCATTTCAGTATCGCCTTCGTTGTCGTCCCCACCTCACAATATCCTCCGTCTTACACATGCTCCGGATGTCGGTATTTCTTACTCGGTCTCGCAATGTGTTTCCGGTTATGGATCGCAGAGTCTTCATCTCGGAGGTTCGAAGTTGTGTTCTGAAAGTATCTGCTCTTGCCTAAATCCCATAAGTGGCTATTGGTCAAACACATGTTTTGTATATTTTCAGTTTACTTTCTATTCTCATGTGTTTGTTCCTCCACACCGAGTTTATGAGGTATCTGGATATAACTGCAGCCTTATTAATTTGTTTTTGGGTCTCACACCAACCTAATATAAATATAATTTTGTACTACTAACACTACTCACTCATCAACGAGTGAAAGCTTAAAAAAACACTACTACCATCACGTCGTTTTTTCTTTGCAGGGGTAGGCAGAGAAGATTGAATGGCACACTCTTCTGTCCTGACATACACTCCAAGCTTCCTCCACATCCATACATCTAGTCACACAAGCTCTCCGATTACGTAGACTTTTTCAGTCTATTTTCATCCTTCTCTCGCTAACTCCATTTTTTTTTCTTCTTTTCCAATCACCGATTATCGAAACGCCATCAATAACACTTCCACTTCAAAACTAACATTTTGTAGTCTCAATTTTTTTACAACATTCTGTGTCCAAATCAGGATTATCTCCAATTAGGAGTGATTTTTCATCTCACCATAGATGTCTCTAGTGAAATTCTAGTGAATTCAAGCACTACGTTTCGAATTTGAACAATATATATATAGAAGTTCCACAAATTTGAGTAGTGTGGTTGTCAATCATAGGTAGAATTGGTGAATGTTACACGTGTATAAAGTGATCACTTGAACCAACCCATGACGGTCGTAAACCCCGTAAATGCCCAGACTTCCATGTTCTTCTTCATCTATGTTAAGATGTCAAAAAATAATATGAAAAATAGCTCCTATAATTGGAGATTATCCATATTTGTAAACAAGTATTTGGACACACTCAAAACGTCGTTAATAAATTGTCTGCTCAAATTATAAGCTAAAATTATAAAATGAAAAGGATATTTTCTGGCTTTTCTCATGTATGTGATTATAATCCAGGATTCGGACCTCACATACAAATGAAAGAGTTTCTGCTCAATAAAAGGCTTATTTTATCTCACCAATAGATGACTTCTATGTTCTTCTTCATCTATGTCAAGTAAAATTGTAGTTATAATTTTGCGGAAGGCATTCTGTAATCCTCGCCAATCTGACTACGCCACTGCACATGTGATCACATAACTGCCGACTGTTAACGAGCGGTTAATTGGATATTTCGTACTTGGATATCACAAGATATAACGATGGGTTCATGCAATATTGGGTTTAAGGGTAAATCTGCTCCTTTATATTCTAGACGTAAATCCCAAAATAGATCCCTCACCCCACAGAGGTTTAAAGACTAACCGAAGGCTGTTAAAACACAAATGGTCTAAGTGAAAAAAAATGTAAAATTTTGTAATTTTTCATTTTGTAATTACAATGTAACTTTCTTTTAAAATCACTATAAATATTTTATTGAAACTTAATTGTAATGTCTACCGGTTTCGAAGCTGAACGCTTCTTTATCAAGACTGGTTAATACTATCATTATATAGACTGATTAATAATCACTCTTTATAAAGAAGCGTTTAGCTTCGAAACTGGTAGACATTATAAATTATAATTAAGTTATAATAAAATATTTATAGTGATATTAAAACAAAGCTATATTGTAATTATAAATCGAACATGTATCATTCTTCTCTTTTTAATGAAAGGGGATAATTTTAAATTATGTTATTATTGAAAAAAAAGCAACGTGTTGAATGCAAAATAGAGGGTCGACAAGGTGTGGGCAGAAGCCAGATCTCCTGGCTCCGGAATATATGAGATTGGACGGGGATCAGGACCCTATTTAGAGCTGCCCGAGACAAGGACAATTTTAATCTTAAGTGATCGTCGACGTCAGGGGGATCTGATATTACTCACTCCTTTCGACAACGTCGAAAGGAGTGAGTGATATCAGATCACTCTTCGATTAAAAAAAACTTGATTTTTTAGGAGATCGTTTTTTAAGTTTAAAAATATAATACAATAAATTAAAAATAAATATCAAGCCACTTAATGAACTTTTTACTGTTACTTTTTACTGTACTGTTAAACCTGAATGTTTCTCCATTTGAAAAATATTTTGTACATTTAAAAAAATAATTAAACAATCCATTTTCTTCGAAATGCAAAAACAACACTTACTGCCCTGCAGCGGGTAAACATTAAGTTAAAAATATGCCGCTTTTGCTGGGATATAGTACATTTTCTGGGCATTCCGAAAGCATGCACAACTGAAAATAGTCGATTTTTTATTTATGACGTTGTTGAAAGGAGTGAGCGATATGACACGCACAGGAGAATATGAAAATGAGTTTAAATTAGTTATATTATGTTTTATTTTCTGAGAGGAGAGAAAAACGTATGTTGAAGGTAAAAACAGAATAGGAACAAGATATCTCATGACCTAAAATGTTATAATCAATTAATATTTAAAAAAATTGGTTTTTGCTTTTTTTTAAATAATTTAGTTTTTAGTTCAAGTCTTAAGAGTGAATCTATTTCCATAAAACTAGATAACAGTATTACGGTTGTTATTTTATGCTCTGTTATGAATTTAATTCAATTTGGCATAAACTAAACATGGACACCTTTTGTCTCAAAAATATCGAAATTAATTTCAGAAATTATAATATGTTAAGTGGAAGTAAACAAGCCATTTAATTAAATTGTTAATAACGATTACCTAACTTAGGTAAACGAAGATTTAAGTTAAGTTAATATTACATTTTAGCGTAGGCGCGATTGATAATAACAATTTAATGTCCGATATTAATTAAATTATTAATTAATTATAATGCAAATATCGTCCTTAAATAGCTAGCCTTTTAAAAGAAAATTAAATTAAATATTCCGTCACTGAAACTTAAGGCCCAACATACGTTGAAACGCAACGTAATTTTCTTAACCCCAGGTATCATTTTACTTCATTGTTTTCTCTTCCTTAAAATACCGTTTTTGTTCATTGTTTCGGCATTCAATTTGTGGTAAAACATGATGAAATTGATAAGGAAACGCTCGTTTTTTACTATTTTTATATTTGGACCTGAAGATGGAAGCATAGCTTTCGAAACTAGCTGTTAAAATAAAATAAATATAACTCATGTGGTAAGTGAGTGTTTTCTTTTAAATTTCACGGATTTAGTATTTTTTTAAATAAGTCTTTCATCGAAACAAATATAAGGGTTAAAAGAAATTGTTGAAAGGTAGGTTTTAATATGTACAGTAAAACCTCAATATAACGGACCTCTATTTGACGAATTGGGACATTTGACAAATGGACAGAAAATTCGGTGAAATGTAAAATAAATTTAAACGTCCAGTTAATATTATACATTTTTTTTTAAATTAAATTAAACACTTGAATAATCCACTGAATTGAGTTTTATTTTGATATTACGACTAGTTTCGAAAACGACAATTGTTTTCATCTTCTGGTACAAATTAAAACTAACGAATAAAAATATATTTAGGTGTATATATAGGTTAATAAATATAGGTAGGGGGCTTTAATATACTCTGTTACAAATAAAGGTCAAGTCATGAATAATTCAGAAAATTTATAAATACATAAAAATTTCAATTCAGATAATACAATAATTAATAATATACTGTTTCAAAATAATCACCATTATTATCAATGTTTCCTTTTACAAAAATGTTGTTCCTTAACCCCCCTACCTATATTTATTAACCTATATATACATTTAAATATATTTTTATTCGTTAGTTTTAATTTGTACCAGAAGATGAAAACAACTGTCGTTTTCGAAACTAGTCGTAATATCAAAATAAAACTCAATTCAGTGGATTATTCAAGTGTTTAATTTAATTAAAATAATCATGTCATTCCACAAAGTTAATGCCGAATCAATAAATAATATAATATTATACATGCTTAAATTCAAGTGTCGCCGCACGTTAACAATTTTAGGAGGCCATGATTATCACAAATTATGTCTTAAAACTTTAAAAAGGTTAAACAAAACTTGATTTCTTTTTCAAGGCAGGATTAGCATAAGCAAGCGCGTATATATCAAACAGCAACGTCACTTCACGAGTGTCCGAAGATAATAAATAGAATTTCGTTTGTGTTTTGTATTGTTTATTTATACCTAAATACAGTGTTCATGTTTTGAAAAAAAGTTTTAAATTTATTTTAAATCTGTTTTTATATTACGAACTTTCAGCTTTAAAGGTCATCACCTCCCCCCAATTAGACCGTTATATCGAGGTTTTACTGTATTCTAAAAAACAAAACTAAAAATCTATATATAAATGCATATTCTCTCAGCGCACCCGGACGTTTAATGAATAAGGCGAGTAAGGCCTTAATAAAAATAATTCACCGATAGTTGACATGGATGATCGTATTAAATAACGATTTTTTGGAGAAATCTATATATACATAATTCGGTTTTTGAATTCGATTATGTAAAGCTAATCGCGCCAATCAGTGTACAAATTTGGTTGGGTACTGCGTTTTTCTAACTATTTTTTTTTTTTTTTTTCAACTAATATAAACTATTATTTGCACTTAATTTACTACATCTACATATATATATATATATATATATATATATATATATATATATATATATATATATATATATATATATATATATATATATATATATATATATATATATATATATATATATATATATATATATATATATATATATATATATATATATATATATATATATATATATATATATATATATATATATATATATATAAAAAGTATATACATATTTACATTTCCTTACAGTTAAAAAAACATTTATTCTTTAAACTCTTTTCATTCTTTATACATTCAGGCATCTCATCATACATTTAAAAACCCTTATGTATTAATCAATTTTGCGACTGTATTTTTATAAATGGCAGTCTTATTTTATCATTATTTCTAGTAATATATTCATGACAATTTTTGTTTAAAATGAATTTATCCTTAAAATATTTCGGTAATTTATCGTTAAAAAAATTATGTGTAAATATCAGCATATTAAATTTTAATCTCTTTTTATAGATAACCAGTTTAGTTCTTCTCTCATTTTTTCCATATTATTATATTTATATTCGACAATTTGACTCAAGATATGAAAGTGAAAATACATTAAAATAGTAAAAAGTTATTCTATCCCAATCGGGTACCCAAAGACTAACAGTTATCCATTACTCACACCCCTAACTTAGGTTAGACCAACCTTAGGGTTGACGTGTTTGATCTACAATTATGAGCGTAAAATATTTTCCTAGCCGTAAAAAAGGCCGACAAGCAAAGCAATCTCGTAAACTTTTCTCAAGAAAGACAAACGGAAAATGTTTCGAAATTTTATCAGAAAAATATGACATTTTCCCTCAAATTTTGGAGACGGGACCCCTTGATAATAGACCCCTTTTCGTTTTTGCCTCCAAAACTAAATCCAATTATGGAACTGTCATGTTTACTGGCTATATCTTGATTGAAACTGATTGTTCTTATTTCACACATACATTTTTTTTATTTGTATCTTTGTAGCCGCCACAAAAGATGGATTACTTTTCATTTAAAAAAAAATTACCTTTCACTATATTATATACAAAAAAACACATCAATAAAATCACAATTTAAGTATGACAGGTCTTCGAACCAGTAGATACTATATTTAGGTTATATTAAGAAATATTCTTCTCTCTTCTGACTCTGACCCCCACCCAACGGTGTATAGGGCACTGCATAAAATCAACGCAATAACTTTACCGTTAGAATTATATAAAGACGTTGTGAATAATCCTGATACCAGTCAAGGGTAATAAAGACATATTGGAAGTTTTTCTTAGTATTCGTCTTGGTGTAGGCCTTGTGGCCTGTTTTTAAGAGGGATTAGCCCCTTGCGATGTCGATTCCCAGCTGTCAATCCATCTCTTCGGAGGTCTGCTCGGAAGTCGTCTACCTTGGGATAAGTCTACCTTTTATATAATAATTTGTGAAACATTTTTTTTCAATTTTTTTGTAATTATTCTGTGTTTATAATACCAACTTTTTGAAGGTTTTTTGTCGATTTTTTTAAATTAAATACACATTTGAATAATACAAAATAGTTGGTAAATGTGCCAAACATTTTAAATATAACGTTTCCTCTGTAATAAAGTAGATACTTGTGTTTAGTTCGTTTTTCTTAAATAAACAAAGTAAATTAAAGCAAAGTAAATTAAAAATAAAAAAAATATTCCTTGGTATGGAGTCTAGGTAGGGGTTCACTGATAAATATCGATTAGAGCCACTCTCTACCATAGATGTTCTTCCAGTTCTATAATATATTTTATTGAACATTTTGCAATATGTAAATCGATACAATTGCCATCGAAAAGCTTAATTAATTTTTCATTTAATATATTTTGAACAAAGGTAAAATGTATTGCTATTACCCCAGTACTCGCTCAATCATCTGCACCAGTGGTTCTCAATTTTTTTTTACTGCGCTACCTTCGTTTTATAATTCAAATATCTAGGACTATTAAACTATGAAAGTGGTGTTTCTTCAATGAATGAAAGCAAAGAAAAAGTACACTTATTCAACAGTTTATCTAAAATTAAATTTTTGTAGTTATCGTTATTGTAAATTTCGTTAAACGCAACGTAACAGGTTGGTTTGGATCTGACAATTAAACACTTATAAAAGTTCTTTTTTGAATTTATCAATGTAGACACTTCTAAATTCAAGAACTACAGAAGTTTAGGTTGTATTTTCACGTGTTAATGGGAACATCTGTAGTTCAAGAAACTAGTTGTGTCTTGTTTCAATTAAATTCAAACAAGGGCACTGCATTATATAAACACAGTGTTATCTTGATCGTTAACACACGAAGGAAAGGTTATCAGCCCTCCGCTTCAGGTACCAGTCCAGGGTAATATTGAATAAATAGAGTGAAAAAACACTTATATTTATTTGACCCCCCCTGGGGACCTCCAGAACGGTAGCCGAGCGTGCTGACCATTATTACACTAGGGAGGCGGACAACAATAGTTGTGTCTACATCAACAAATTCAAAACGTTATATAATACAAGTGTTTATGGTTTTATTTACCATGAACACTTGTATAAGACCACTTTTAGCAAGTGTTTATGTTTGTTTCTCTAAAAAAGTAATCAATAATGAAATACTGGGGCGAAAAAAAACAAAATTTTCCAAAAATAAAATGTTATAAGAAAAAGCAAAGAAGAAGAAGAGTTTTAAATAAACTTTTGTTGCGGTATCCTCTCTGAAAGTCTTTTTAAGAGCTTAGAATAAGCTCGTTAATAATTATAACAGTTTTTTATTGTTATTATGGTATGGTAATATGACACTCTTCTTATCATTCATCGTTTACTTAGTGTAATATCACTTCAGTAAACAAATTGTGGAGGTCTTCACCAAGACATTAAATTTCAATTATAAATGATTATAAATGAATTCTAGCTGTTTGTACCCTGCTTACAAATACAAGGTAAATTACAAATAAGAGATTTTTACATATTTACTCGTGTTTTCTAAGACATATTCTATGGATTTTCTTAAAAACTTAAGCAGTGCAGTTCAGCCGCTCAAAAAAAATAAAACTCGACCGAGTTTACATAAATTTAGTGTATAACGGATGCAAAGCGACAGTTGTTTATTAGAAAAATTATGTTTTTGACTGGATAAAGGTAGGATACCAGAGGGATTACCTGCCTAATATCATTTTATGTAGACTTTTCGTTACAAGATCAAATTTTAACAGGATTTGTGAGTTCACCTATTATAATTTGTAATTATTTAAGGTACCTCGCGAACCCCGAGGAGTTCGCGTCTCACAGTTTTGTATTCACTGGTATACATACACATTTGAGAGACTCGTATATTCAAATTTGAAGTTTATTACATTAGCATAGTAAGTATAAAGAGAACATTGAATACTAGCGAGCCGATATTGAATATTGATCCCTTGAATGTTCTCGGAATCACGATCCGACGTATAAAATGCGCCATTGTGTTTAAATTATGTAAAGTGGAGAACTGTATTATCAGTATGATATGATCGAGTCGGTTAGTGGTCCCTCGGTAGTGCCGTAAACTCTGTACTACCACTACTACCATCACGCCGTTGGCAGAGAGGATGAAACGCCACACTCTTCTGTCCTGACATACACTCCTCGCTTCCTTCACATCCATACATCTAATCATACATGCCCTCCAATTACGCAGAATTTTGACACCACCAGATTTTAGGTTCTGATTGATCTGAACGTGCCAAGTATTTTTCGGCCGTCCTCGTTCTGTTCTTCCGTTCACATATATTTCCTAAGTCATTCTCTCGTTATCCATACGTTCCACGTGTCCATACCATCGTAACTTAATCCCTACTACCGAAAATTCATCATGGCGGCTCAAGATGACGCGACCTTTCTGTAATACCGCCATGTTAGCGAATTCACTATTTCTATGGTCGCTAAGTTGCAATTACGATAATACCGGCTGTTCAGATCGTGAAATCATTCATGTGTATGTATGTTACTAGCCATTACAAAATATTGAATTACATTTTCGGAAATTGAGATGAATCCATTTAACCCTTTGCGTGTTGTTAAACGAAGTAAACAAACAATAAATATCACCTATATGAGAATTTGATATCATAACTTAGTCTAGACCAGATAAGCATTTAGTAGAAATACCACTTTACAAAAATAGTATGTTTCATAACGCATACTTAAAAAACCAACATTGAAATCAACCCTACTTTTTTACAATCGCTATTTTCCTAGTCAAATCTGCTGTATTATCTTTTCAAATCCCCTATCTCGAGACGTGAAAAAAATCGTCAGCACTTTCGTCGGTTTTTACAGAAAGGTTTAATCAATTACCCTTGTAATTTTATCTTGAGATGGGGAGGGCAGACTTTTTTTACATGTTTGCTGAATTTCCTTGCAGGAGTGTGTGGTTAGAGCGTATCTATGTATTATACAGACGTGTGCGTGTGCTTTTTGTTAGACGACCCTTCGAGTTTGCGCAGATCCGCGAATTGAAAAGGTACAGGCTTAATAAAAACGCAAAAAAAACGTTTCTAATCTCATCTCATCTGTTCTCAACATAAATGATGACGAATATTGATATCTGAGTATTTAGATGCCTTTCGACCTGTCATATCGCTCACTCCTTTCAAGAACGTCATAAATCGAAAATCGTCAATTTTCAATTGTGCATGTTTTCGGAATGCCCAGAAAATGCATTATACCCCAGCAAAAGAGGCATATTTTTAACTTAATATTTACCCGCTACAGGGCAGAAAATGTTGTTTTTGCATTTATTGCAAATATTTTTCAAATGGAGAAAAAACCTTTAGGTTTTACCTAAAAGATATGTTACACACTAAAAAGTTCAATAACTGGCTTGATATTTATTTTTAATACATTGTGTTATATTTTTAAACTTTAAAAACGTTCTTCTGAAAAATCAAGTTTTTTGATTTATGACGTTTTTGAAAGGAGTGAGCGATATGCTGTTTTAACTAATCACTATGTATACGTGTAACATTTACCATAGGTAGAACATGACTTCTAATAAACGTCTGAGATATTACTCGGCTGTCCAAACTCAAAAACAGTAAGGGACATATTGTTTGTATTACGTTTTTTTTGCATTTTTGGACTAAGCAGATCCTACTTAGTCCAAAAATGCAAAAAAACGTACTCCAAAAAAAATGTCCCTTACTGTGTTTTAAGTTTGGACAGCCGTACTATTTATAATTAGAATTCTAACTGTCCATCAAAACTCCCTTTTTCCTTTGCCCACCCCATTATCACTTTTTGTAATTTAT
The DNA here is from genome assembly GCF_059751285.1 of Brachycentrus maculatus. Lineage (NCBI taxonomy): Eukaryota > Metazoa > Arthropoda > Insecta > Trichoptera > Brachycentridae > Brachycentrus > Brachycentrus maculatus. Next base: position 363,159 of record NW_028281442.1, read on the forward strand.
ATTTTTTTAAATGTGAATTTGCAATTAATGTTTTTTTTAATGTTCAAGTACTATCTACTCTCTGATTGCAAACAGCTATATATGGTATCAAACGTTTTGATCAATATCACTAGTCTGTTTTTGGTTGTTTAGAAGATATTACTTTTTTAGATGGACAAAAGCACCAGCCAATCTAAGCCGATCATCGTTTTAAAACGCTAACTGACTTACCGGACGGTAAAATTCCGTGTAGTGGACAAACGCTCATATTTTAGACACCTTACCAAACTTCATTTGACATCATTTGAAAATATTGAATATACCACACCACTATCATCGTAATTTTTAACTTAATTTTTTTAATGAAAAATCGTATTGAAATCGTTCACATTCAAAATAATACTTCATATGAAAAACAAGATTTTAAATCTTGTTTTTGTCTTGTATATTGCTTTTTTGATACAGAAACGTCTTTATTACTAATAATAATATTTTTATTATTTTTTATTATTTATTTATCTAGTATATTTATTTACGTAGTATCATGTTAAAATAAATTAATGTGTGTTTTCTGACCTCCCTGTAGTTGTAATGAATGCAATATGCGCATGTGCATATGACGATTCTGCAATCGATAGGGGGCGCATGCGCACTAGACGCAGGGGCTGTCAACCCATACCCCAAGGACAGCTTAAATGTTTAAATTGAATTAAAATATTTTAATCTTAGCATTCGCAATAATCTGCCAGTTGATGCTGCTCGTCAATTAATTAGTGCGTTTGTAATATCTAGAGTCGATTATTGTCTACCAAGTCTACCAAGGAATAAAATGACTCGACTGCAATCAGTGTTGAGGGGTTTTTGCCTAGAATTTTCACTCATGTTATTACATGAAATTATAGTAACTTTAAACATAAAGAGTAAATCCACTCACAAGTAGGCATAGGCTATGAAACTTATAGAGTTGAAGCCTGAGTAGGGACATGATAAACGATGTTGCATAAGCCGTAGCTAGATTTCATAGCCACTTGGACGTTAGGTAATTAAAAAAAAAACAGTGTTGAGGGAGTGTTCGTAAACATCCAATTTATTTAACGATCGGCCGCGCGAGAGGTCAGACGTCTCCACACACATTTTTTTAGAATGCATAATGGGATTAAAATTTGTTTTAGAATGTACATTGAAAAAAAATGTAATTTTTAAAACTCCTTACTTTTATAATCCCTCGTAAACAAGTGGAGGCTTAATAAAAAATAATATTAATAAAAATACTTGCCTTTCAATAACTCTTTTCTTTGAAATTATCCATATATGTATTTCGAAGAAAAATTAATTTTTTTAATACAAAAAATTACGTTTTCAACAAACGAAAATCAATTACGTTAAATGTTACCAGGGTTTAAAGAAAATTAATTTACGATTTATCGTATATTTGGCCTTAAACGCTGCAGTGATACTGATTTTTAGAATTTCTAAATACAGTCATACTAATTTCACACAAAATGTTCTTATTTCAACAACAAAAAATTATATATTTTTAATGAAACACAATGTTGAAATCCCCTGGATAAAAGCGTTCACCCTTATACATACTCCTCATCTAAGCGACATAGGAGCAAGTGCCAGAGCAAATAATATATTCGTCAAAATATCCGCTGTGTCCTCGAATTACAGTGAAAAGTGAGAAACTTGTCGTCTTATTGGAATCATAACCTAATCTCACGTAAGTAAAACACTCCTCACACACGTACCAACCTTTCATTCCTCTACTAACAACGTACTACTCTTCCCATCCCTTTGTAATAATAACACCTAAGTCTTGTATGAAATAATATATCGTGAAAATTCTGTGACGAATAATTTATTTCGATTTCGGGCTTATTAAAGCAGGATTTCGAATATTTTTACTGTATTTGTTAGATATACGAGTAAAATCATTAAAAATGGCTCCGTTTCATTAATATTGATGGTAATTATATTTGAAAATTGGCTCTTAAAGTAAAATGATTGATAATTTCTAAATAAAATAATATTTAAAATGCTAAGTAGAATAAATAAAATATTGTGAATTTGGTTTGGAAATAGGATATCACGTATCGATTTTTTATGATTCAACTTTTGCTATTGATGTACCTATATAATTTATATATTTTCATTATAATGTGAATTTTGCTTTTATTTATTTATCATTTTTAATTTAAGTTTTACTTGGCTAATACCACTATTTAATAAAATCCGTAGTATTCCGCATCATTTTCAAAGACTGTATTATTTTTCACCAGATTTTAAGCTATATATTTAATAAGTAAAACTTAAATTTAAAACAGATATTATTACAATGTGACTGTCGAATCAATTTATAAGATAATTAATGAACCTAAAGAATATCTATTTATAAAACGGTTTATCAGACGAGTATATTTATATGTCTATGTATTTATGTTTTATTTATTTGATAAATAGTAATAAGAATAGGAAATAATTAAGTGATTTAAGCAGTAAATTAAGACCTTACTACATGACTTATTCCTTTAACTTTTTCCTTGACAAAAATAATTGTATCAAATCGAATTAGAATCGTATTGTGATCCGGCTAGTTATTTTTTTAGAATTTAATAATGTTTTAATTAGTAAGAACATTCAAAGAATATCATTCCTTAAGATTACTGCGTACTTTAAAAATGTTAATTATCTTATAAATTTCATTCTTAATCAGGCATTATTCAATCAGTGCGGATTAAAAAATAATAATTAAAATTAAAATTAAAATGCTGTAACATATCATCAAAAATTAAGTAAAAAATGATAGCAACCCTGTTTTATATTGCGATGCATAATTTCCAAAACTAGATACATCGTAGATAAAATTAAATCGTAAACACATATAATATAATAACAGTAGTGTCAAAATTAATACGATGGATTCAATAGTTTAAGAATGTAGCTACTCAAATTAAACTTCATTTATATTTTTAAAAAGCTAAGTCAATAATTCGAAAAAAAGATTACGGAACTCTCTTTATCAAATTTGAAAAAAAAAATATTTAGTATTCCTTTGTTCAAAATGTAAAATCTCCTTAAGTCTTTTTTTTTAAATTTGAAAACACAATTTGTATTCAAATAAGTGGGTGCTTTCATATACCAGTAACAGGTGTTTTTTTTAACCAGTGATAGATATTTTTAACAGTTTTTTTATCGGAATGGCACTGCCATCTGTTGAACTTAACCAAACACACGCAAAACTAACATATTAACAGGTGCTGTCATAGATTTATTTATATTTTTTCATTGCATTTCAACGCGTGGTCGGGTAGAGCTTAGTTTGAGCCCAGTATTCCTTTTGTTCAATAACTTAATTTTAATTAAGTTAATTTTCTCTAAATACAGGTAACATTTTACGTAACTGATTTTTTTCTTAAAACAGCGTTTTTGCGTTGAAAAAATAAGTTTTTCTTAGAAATAATTATATGGTTGTGAAAAAAAGAGTTACTGAAAAGTAAGGAGTTAAAAAAATAATAAAAACATTTTTTCTATATATGCATATTCTAAAAAAAAAATTGTATTTTTTTTTTAAATCGGGCGTGAAGAGACGTGTGACCTCTCCGGTGGTCGGCCGGTGATTGAATTCCATATGTTTTTTATTATTTTTATTATTGTCAGCCAATCAACAGGTACTTAATAAATATAACCTAACATAATATTAGTTAGATGATTACAAAAAAATAAAAGAAGAAAAAGCTAACATTTCGAAGGAAAAGATTTTAAACATATACTCGTAAAAGCATATTTTTATATTTATTTAGCGCATAAATATGTATAAAAGCATATAAAAATTAAATAATTAATTAATTACATAAAAAAAGACGGTTAATTGTGATTATTGTCAATAATTGTGTTTGCGAATACCTCATGTAATGACTGTCTCATTTAGATCATGATGTGCTCTGGAGACTGCTGGGAGCTGGGCCCTCCACCTGACAGCATCCTGCGCATGCCGCCGCCCCCCCTGCCGGCCTTCCTGCAGCGGGCGCCGCCCTCCAACACCAGCGGGCCTCCCGCGAGCTGCCGCCCTGCGGGGCTCTGCGACACGCCCACCCCGCCCACGGGCAACGTGTTCCCGGGAGTGGAGTACGTGGAACTTCCGCATCACGGTGAGAACCATCCAGGAAACTTACAAGTCTATGAATGAGAGAATCCTCACCATCGAGGATTCTGATCCTCAAAAACTATTTTCTAATTAACTTTAGTCCTGTTTTGAATATTGAAAGCGTTAACTTTGTAGATCATATTGATATATTTTTTTGAGAAATAAAAAGACTTTGTGTTTTGATCCACTCACATTTTTGTTAACCAACTAGTTTCGTCTAGTCTTTCTTAAGTCTAGTCGTTCTTAACCAACTAGTCGTAAATTAAACCCTGAAGAGGGCAACAGGATGTTGCCGAAACTAGTTGGTTAATAAAAATGTGAGTGGATCAAAACACAAAGTCTTTTTATTTCTCAAAATAATATAACTTTAGTCCTTGCTGATAAACATAGTTTTTTTTAATGGTGTTTTAAGCAAAAAATTCAATTAGGTACGTCAAATGTTACCAGGGTTTAAGGAAAACCTAGTTGCGATTTATCGTATATTAACACAGCAGTATTCTCAAAGGTTTATTATCGAAATTTTAAAGTCTCGCGGTGTTTTTACTAGAAACATTGTGTCTTGAATATATTTGATGATTCTTTGTTCCCAAATTTGTATTGTTTGTATAATCTTTGTGAAATAAAACGCAAACTTTGTTTTTGGCCAGTTTGATTTTTGGTACTTTTTACCGATTGGTTTCGACAAAAACCTTGTAATCTTCATATGTACAAATTCATCGCTAAAGATTACAAGGTGCTTGTCGAAACCGGTTGGAAAGAGGTAATAAAAATAGAAGTAGCGTAAATGAAAGTTTCAGTTTTATTTTATAAAGAAACATTGTTATTTAGAACTGGATTTGTATCACTATTAAAATCATACCCAAGAGATCAGAAATGTTCAAACACATGATACAATTACTAAAAAAATCCAACCAAGTTTTCTTTATAAAACCCCAATTTTTTTTTGTTTCAAATTAAGACTATTTTGATTAAAATGGAATTGAATCTGACCCAAATCCAGACTGAGAGATGATAGGTGAATCAGATAAATATTAGAGTTAAAACCAGGAACCCCGATCGATCTAAAAAAAATAGTAAAACAATATCAACCAAACCAGGAAAAGAATATAAATTGAATATTATGTATGTATAATAAGTAACAAAAGGGCCTATCCCAACACTGTGGCTGATGAGGAAGAAGCCTTTTATCTCCTCCCAAATGATTTTGTTCCATGGTTTTCACCATGCCTGAGATTACATTGTGCTTGTTTAATTCGCCTTTGATCCTAAAGTATTGAACATCGTCATCGTCCTTATTTAAATGTCCGTTTTATTTTGTTCCAGTGGGGTCATAATCGCCTCCTGCTAAGTTAATTTTTGTTACTTCCAGATTCTTCGGCGGCAGATGACACTTGGTTCCTCGTGCTGATCACGTCCTGCGTGCTCGTGGTATTTCTCGGTGCGATTCTCGCACTCTTCCTCCTTAAATGTCGAGAGTACGTGTGTTCTCTACCTATGTATGTTTTCTTTTCTATGCACATTCTAAAACAAGCACTTTTCTATTTCTAAGCATGATTTAAGTTTTTCTTTTGTTTACTCTCGGGACATGTATTGAGTCCTTTTACTTTGAGTTCAGTTGTTGCTTAAAAATATTGAAAATCAAAAAAATTGTTTATTTTATTTTAAATTTTGTCTTTCAAGCCAACTTTTTGAATATTTATGAATGATTGTTGTTTTTTGTACTTTTGTTTTACTGCATGACTAAATGTTCGTCTCGTTTGTGTGTGTTTCTGACAGGACATACACATTCCATTTCAGCGAGAGCAGCGGTAACAAACAGGGCCCTCTCACGTCGGAGCTCGCCGGGCCCTTGCAGGCGAAGGCCAGGCCCTCGGCTCCTGCCAACGGAACCCTGTACCCTCCGGGACCCGCGCCCCCCGACAACAGAGCCCTGTGGGCCGCCCTGACCCCGAGAGGCACCCAACACTTCATAGCGGACATCTACCCTCAAGACTGCGTGTCTTCGGACCTCTACCCGGAAGACAACCACTACGAGACCGTGGAAGCCATGAACTACAAGTCGTCTGTCCACGAGAAGTTTTACCCGATGCAGATAAGCCATTACGAAAAGAAAATCCCCGACAAATCTACGTTTGACAATTCCGGATTTATGGATTACGATTACGAGGATCCAGCACCTCTTATCGAGAGTTACCAAATGGACGACATGGAGACCTGCTACCAAGAGCCGGATGTCAATCCTTATTGCATCGTAAATCAACTTCCCCTCGAGAACTTTAGCACGCTGAAAAGGGGAGGTTCTCGACCTATGGTTTCCTCTCCCACGCGCATTGAAAATCCCAACTTACCCCCTCTGAACATGTACCCCCACCGTCCCGGGGGCACTTTACGGAAACCATCTCACTCCAGAAGAGTTAGCGACAGCAATAGTTACAATGGAAATATCAATATTTAAGTCGAGAATATTCTTCAATTGTAGAATCTCAGGGTAAAGCGTTACGTCAAATAACAACAATTTCATCACATTACACACAAACAAAAATCACAATTTTCATTCAAATCTGGGAATGAATTCTATCAGAGAAAATTGGGAAAATTCAACTGTTTTTTTCTGAAATGATCCAAGAAGTACTGAATTAACTAGTTAGCCCATAGTCTAGATTGGCATGAACCTTACGAACTGGAGCTTTTGTACACATACGAGTAATTGAATTAATCTCACAACCCGATGCAGCGTTTCAGTTTCAATAACTTTAAACTTAATATTAAAAGTCATTACAATACCTATTTTTAGTTCGCAAAAGATGGAAAATATCTTGTAAAATTAATCAATATTCATTAAACAAAAACTCTTAAATTATCGGTTGTATACATTATTAATTGACTGTAACATAATTATCACCATTAATATAAGTCATAACAATTAATTTTCGTGTAGAAAGTATTTATTATATATAATAAACAGTATTTTAATTGTAATCAACGCCAGTGTACGCAAATTTATACATTATTTTAAAAATTAGTTAATTAAAAAATAGATGTAAGTGCAATTATTATAGTGTCGCAACAAATAATTTATAAATAGTTATATTTTATTTTTAACCTGCTTTAGAAGATAAACCAATGAAATTTTACATTGATGAGCATAATATTCGTTAAATTACATTCCTACACAAAATAAAAAGCAATTTTAAAACAATTACGTGTTGTAAATATTATCGGCATAAGTTTAATATACAAAGATTGATAGTTATAGTTTTCAATGCATTTACTTTCAAATTTATTACGATTTAGTATAATATATAATACATATATATAGTAATAACCATGTTTTGTAAATTATTGTTTGTTCAACAAGATGTTTTGTAAATTATTATTTATTGTAATACTTCCAAAAAACATATTATTTACTATCTATTTTATGTTTTAATATTTAATAAATTAATGTTGTTTTCAATAAATGGGTATTTTATTTACACTTAAATAATTTGAATCTAAATTGGTATTGAATAAATAAATATTTAAACTTAAATATTAAAGACATGCATAAGTGACATTCATTGGTAAATAAATAAATTTTAAAAAATCGAAAAATTGATGTACCAAGTCTTTATTTCATAATTTCATTATATAGTGAAAATCTTGTACTTCGTAAAGTACAGTATGTTTAAATGCCCTAGTATGTCACTCTGTTCACAGTTTTTTTTTAACTCTTTTTTTAAATAATTAAATTAATTAAAGTATAAATAATTTTTAAAAAAATAAATAGAGGTAAAATATCTGTGAGCAGAGTGTAGTCGAATTGCTAAATTTGATCAAAGATAGCAAAAAGTTCTATAACAAAAAAATCTAGGGATCTGTTTGTGCCTCCGTATGTCGCTCTTGGGATGTTGACTCCCAGCTGTCTTTCCATCTTTTCAGAGATCTGCCTGGGGGTCTGCGTCCTTCAGGGTTACCTTGAAGGGCGATACGTGGAAGTCTGTCTTCTGTTCTGTTTATACATTCTGTTTATAAGTTCCTTCCAGTATCGCCTTCGTTGTCGTCCCTACCTCACGATATCCTCCGTCTTACACATGCTCCGGATGTCGGTATTTCTTACTCGGTCTCGCAATGTGTTTCCGGTTATGGATCGGAAAGTCTTCATCTCGGAGGTTCGAAGTCGAGATTTTGTTCTGGAAGTATCTGCTCTTGCCTTAATCCCATAAGTGGCTATTGGTCGAACACATGTTTTATATATTTTCATTTTACTTTCTATTCTCATGTTCCTCCACGCCGAGTTTCTGAGGCATCCAGATATAACTGTAGCCTCGTTTATTTGTTTCTGTGTCTCACCATATAGATCACCGTGGCTACTGATGTCAACTCCAAGATACTTAATTACAAGATAATTAAATACTGCAGTAGTAAAAAGGTAATAATGAAATGTAATTCATGTGAGGAATTCTAAAAAGAAAAGTTTTCTCTTATTTTCCAACAGTAAATTAAGTTAAGTTTTTAAGTTTCCAATAAGATAGTATGGGCATATTTTTATTATTGATATGCACTCATAGATGACGGATCTTAATTTTTATACAAATAAAAATAGTAAAGCACTAGTACTTTACTATTTTTATTTATAATTACATACTCGTAATAGCCGATAAAATTGTCATCACAATCTATATGGTGAAAACTTATACGTTAGTAATTATTTTAAATTACTTCGAATCCATAGACAATTTCACAGATTTTTTACATACCTACAAAGCGCTTCGAGCATAGAATATAATCTTTGGCTTCGAGCTATTCAAAATATAAATTTTTGTCTATGGATTAAAAGCTAATCAAATAATTGACATTGATGTTTGTTGCGGCGAGTCGTAACTTTATTGTTGTTTTAATATTTTTAACATAAAATGACCGAAGATGTCCAGCGGCATTCGGTCCATACGTTGGTATTTAGATCTCTCAAAAGGTCGCATGACATGTTTCTCGCCAACCAAAATATGTTGGCGCCAATCGACGAAAAAGCGTAAGTTAACCTCACTTCTGTTTTCGTAAACATGCATTTCGAGTGAATATTTATCTGTTGATAATTTATCTCGCGTTACAGGGAAAAAATGAAGAAGGCTATTAAGGCTCGGGACTCGTATTCTTTAGTATTCGATAGGGTGCAGCAATTTCAAGCAATGAAGCAGAGGGAAGCTCTGGAATCCGCGACAGACCCCGCACCTCCAGGCACCAACGCAGGTTTGTAATAAACTACTAAATAGAGAGATTTATCTGCTACTGGATCTGACAAATGAAGTTCTGTGAACAAAGGGATTTATGCGAATTTTTACAGAGGGACGCGTGTAAGCGTATTTGCGAATTTATGGCATCACAAATGTCCTTATGATAGTTTTCCGATTTTGGCTATCTTTGTTCCACCCAATGACGGTAGAACTGTACAGCATAGGCTATAAAACTGTTAGGTGAGACTAAATATATAAAAACCCCTAGTCAATTTGTACTTTTCAACAGTACAACTGTTCATGTGGAAATCCATAATAATTAAAGAAATATGGCAGATATAAAGGATAAAACTATCCATATTTTTATTGAGAGATTAAAAAAATAATCCATGACTTTATCATTTGTGATAACATTAAGTTGTATTGATCGCATAATATAAATTTAAAACTTGCAACCCCGGTTCCTGCCATTATTTTTACTTTGGAATTTGAATATCCTGTTTACGGATTTTATACTGCAAGTGAGGAACTGATGCGTGTGGGGACTTGTAGATATTGCTACCAACTATTATTATCGTTACTATAAAATGTTTTATTTCAATGAAACATTGTATGATAGATGTTTGAATGGTGATATAAGGAAAAAATGCAAGGCTGAGATAAGCATTATTCACTAAATTAAGAAAGGTGTATTGAGAGTTACTTTTTATTTATTTATTATTTTTTTACAATACTGTACTATAATTTTTATTATAATATTATATTTTTTTGATGAATGCCCCACTAAGCATAGCCCGTGACAAGACGTTCATTTACATCATTTAAAAAATATAAGAGAATATATATACATGATTAAAATGTAACTTTGTTTTAAAATCCCTATAAATATTTTATGTTTACCGGTTTCAAAGCTAACGGCTTCTTTATATTGACTGTACTTAATTAATACTGCCTTGATAAAGAAGCGGTTAGCTTCGAAACCGGTAGACATTATAATTATGTTATAATAAAATATTTATAATGATTTTAAAATAAAGTTTAAAGAAAATCACCAAGTTAGTGCTTCAAATATAAATTATATAGAATATATATATATCTAGATAATACAAGCAATACAACACAAAACAAAGTAAATTGATTTAAACAAAATTATAAAAATTTATATGAACAAAATACAGAGAAGCCACTTTACTTGTTTCTTTAGATTATTATTATTTATTTATTAATTAAACGCCAAATCAATAAATAGTTATTAAATTGTTTAGAACAAGGTGATTCGGTGGCGCTCGGTTCAGAAGGTGCCATGATGCCGTATGTGGGATCTCTCATATCCGGCGCTGCCACGACGACCACGGCTCTGATCCCGAGGAAAGCACCCACGATGCCCCGGCCGAGGTGGCACGCCCCGTGGAAGCTGTACCGAGTCATTTCTGGGCATCTTGGATGGGTCCGGTGCTGCACTGTGGAGCCGGGAAATGAATGGTTTGCCACAGGTGAGTTGAAGAATAAATTATGTTTTATTACTCCTTGCATCATTTAAAAGTATTATATATTTTTTTATTTGCACAGCAATTAGTGTAAATTGCAAGTGGGTAATTTTAGCGGAATCTTAATATGTGTTATTCTTTCTCAATATTTGTGATAATTTATAGACTGCTATTTCATAAAATACTACCTCTAGGGCAATTTAATTAATTTCATCAATTGATTTGGCAGTCACTTTGTGGTAAAATCTATCCATTTTTAATTAATGTTTTACTTAGTAAATACCACTATTTCTTAAAATCTACTGTGACACGTGTTTCGATGTATTCCGTATCATACGGTGTTTAAAAATGATGCATTCCGCGTCATACGGTGTTTAAAAATGATGCGGAATGCATTGAAACACGTGTCACAGTAGATTTTAAAAAATAGTTGTATTTACTAAGTAAAACATTAATTAACAATTTGATTAAACTGAAGAAAAAACTGTTTGAAAATCAATAAAATAAACTTTTTTAATCACTTTATTAGGAGCTATTTCTTGGATAGTACTCCGAAGATTTATACATTATTTTGGTGAAAGTGTAAGGTGTTTTATGAAAGATATTACATTTTTTTTTTTAATCTATGACATTTATTACTTAAGAGCTGGTTAATTTAAAGGACGCCGGCACGCAAAGTCTTGTACGAGTGTTCAATTCTTATTTTCAAATATTTTGATCATCATGTTCTTTATGCCAAATCAATACATAATATACTTGTTTTATAAAATTTCAGGTGCCGCTGATAGGCTGATTAAAATTTGGGATATTGCCAGTGGAAAACTGAAGGTTTCGTTGACTGGACACGTCAGTACTGTAAGAGGTAAACAACATTAAACACTAAACTCTGTATGTATAATTAAAATGTAACTTTGTTTTAAAATCACTATAAATATTTTATTATATCTTAATTGTGTATAATGTCTACCGGTTTCGAAGCCAACCGCTTCTTTATCAAGACTGATTAATACTAAAAACAAAAACCGGTAGACATTATAATTAAGTTATAATAAAATATTTATAGTGATTTTAAAACAAAGTTATATTTTAATTATAAAATGGAAAATCACAAAGTTAGTGCTTCAAATATAAATTATACTTAACTCTGTTTTTCGAAAATGAAATAACAACAAAGTGATGCTTTTTGCTTTATTCGCAAAAGGGCATTATGCTCCGGTATGAACGCTTTATGAACGCCTGGAACTTCTCTTTTTCTGCTTATGTTCTATCGGGTCCCCCCAATGTTGGCAATCATTCCGGCAAAGGATTTGCAGTCCTGCGCCGTTCGGAACAACTCCTCCGCCCCTCTTATCTCGGGCCAGTTGCGAATGTTGCGCAGCCACAATGTTTGATTTCTTCCAGCTTTTCAGCACCCCTCTATCTTGCCCATCAAAATCAATTGCAGAAGGTGGTATTTTTCTCCACGAAATACGTGACCCAGATATCAGATCTTACAAACCTTGATATTGTACAATAGTTCTCTCTCTGATCCAGCTCTTCTAAGAACTTCTTTATTTGTGACACTACCCATCCAGGGAATACGAAGCATTCTGAGATGAAGCCAATTTCAAACCCTTCTATTCAATTTATCTTTAGGGTCCAGGTCTGAGAGCCATATAACAAGACGGACCACACATAGCACTTTTAGAGTCTCTGCTGAAGTTTCAGGCTACCGGATCTTAATGCCACTTAATTACCTCTGTAAAATGATGCGCTTGGATAATTTGATTTCAAAACTATCAAAAACTTGAAAATTCTCATTCAAAACTTATGACACATTATCATATTGCTTTGTAGCCTATTTTGATTAATATATAAAATATAAAAACCCGACGAAAAACGCCTAAAAGGCGATTTCTGTACTGGGTCAGATCAGACCCACCACCGCTGGGCGTGTTTTTTTTGAGGGGATCAATCTTTAGGTGTTAAAAAAAAGCAATTTCAACACAACTTCATTTGGAAACTAAATATGTATTTCAATATTCTTCTCACAGATGTAAAAAAGATATTAGAATTCTAAAAATTAAATTAAATGCCTTCTATATGTAAATACAAAATAATAATAATACTAAGGAAAAACACAATTATATCATTCATAAGTACAAACAATAAACAATGATTATAAGTCCTCTCTCCAAGCACAAGAGCTTAGTCTCTTTATTGGAGAGGAACAGTAACTAGTATTAAGACAGGCGCCGTGGCGTAGTTGGGTAGATGCTCGACTGCAAAACTGGCATTGCGGGTTTGATTCCCGCCAAAATGAATTCAAGAAATTGCAAAACGAATTCAAGATTTATTTTCAATTGGTCCGGGTGTTTGTGATGTATTTTTCACATTTACCTTCCCTATCCTAACTATCCTGCTTTACAGACAAGCATCTAAAATAAACACTTTGCGGGTTATTCCTTAAAAAAAAATAGTTTACAGTAGAAATGTCTCTTCATCTTTAAACCCTTATCCGCACCCCAGTGGTGCATAGGGCACTGCATATAAACGCAGTGTTGTTATCTTGATCGTTAACACATGAAGGAAAGGTGATCAGCCCACCGTTTCAGGTACCAGTCCAGGGTGATATTGAATAAATATAAGAGTGAAAAAATAATTTATATTTATTTGACCCCCCCTGGGAATCGAACCCCGGACCTCCAGAATGGTAGCCGAGCGTGCTGACCATTACACTATGGAGACGGACAGAAAAAAATAGAAATGTCTAGCAAATTGATTAAATTAATATATTTCCAGCTTGCAATATTACAAGTGAATTATTTGTTGCCAGGTCTGGAAGTGTCATCCCGTCACCCGTACCTGTTCAGCTGCGGCGAGGACCGGCAGGTGAAGTGCTGGGACCTGGAGTACAACCGCGTCATCCGGCACTACCACGGCCACCTGTCGGCCGTGTACGCGCTGGCGCTGCACCCCACCATCGACGTGCTGCTCACGGCCGGGCGCGACTCCACCGCGCGCGTCTGGGACCTGCGCACCAAGGCCAACGTGCACACCCTCACCGGCCACACCAACACCGTGGCCTCCATCGTGTGCCAGCCCACCGACCCGCAGGTGAGAGGGGGATGGAGACATCGGTCACCCATAGAATGAAGGGAGATGAAAGAAAAGAAAAGACTTTCGGTGGAGCTAGGTGGTTGTGTCGCAAAGTGCGTGTTTCTCAAATAAACAAATTACACTAATCTTTAGTGAAAAACAGGGATACATTTTTTGTCAAAATACGTTGGTATATCGACGGCTACGCTGTTGGCAAATATACCAGTGGAAATATCGATTCTCAGTACTCAAAATTCAGTAAATGTAATTCTTGTAGTTTTAACCAAGATACTACCGGCACAATGTATCTATATGTATGTATGTGTATAGAAAAATGTACTTGAGAAAAGAAAGCTGTCTGAAGACCTCTCTGTGGCAGCCGTGTGCTGCGTCTTTCCTGTATACATATATGTACAGTAGTTACTTAATTAACACATCAGTTAATTGTAATTTATGATTTTTTTTCTTTCTCATTCACACATATTTATATTTTGTGTGTTCATGAACTATCTACCCTCTGATTGCAAACAGCTATATAAGATAACAAACGTTTTGACCAATATCACTAGCCTGTTTTTTGTTGGTTCGAAGATATATTGCTTCTTAGCAATAAGCCCGCCTATGTACATATTTCTTATCTGTACATGAAGTTTAAATAAATAAATTAAAAAATAAACTTATCGTAGTCAAATATTGACTACGATATGTTTATTTTTTAAATAGTATTGAGGAACATTCATTCTTTGAAAAATTACCATTGTATATCATAGTCATACTGGAGAAAGTGACCAACTACCAAAACGTAAAATGTTTAGGAGGGCCATTTAAGTCACTTTTGCTTGGCAACAAAATAAACACCAATGCAGTTAGTCATTTTTAACTAGTCAATATATTATACTTCCAAGTTTCCAAAAAAAAGTCAAAATCCTTTGGGGTTTTTTCAGGGCAATGTTAAGCTAGTAAGATATCAAATAGTCAATGATCACATTTTTGTAAAACAATGCACTTGGTCACTTTCTCCTGTATAACTACAATATGTATGCGTACATGTATTTGATTAAAACATCAAATCATTCCAGGTTATAACTGGATCTCACGACTCCACGATCAGGCTGTGGGACTTGGCCGCCGGCAAGTCGGTGTGCACCCTCACCAACCACAAGAAGTCGGTGCGCGCGCTGGCCATCCACCCCTCGCTCTACACCTTCGCCTCCGCCTCTCCGGACAACATCAAGCAGTGGAAGTGCCCCGAGGGCAGGTTCATCCAGAACCTGTCCGGCCACAACGCCATAGTCAACTGTCTGGCTGTGAACCCCAGCGGAGTGCTGTGCAGCGGCGGGGACAACGGGACCCTCTACATGTGGGATTGGACTACAGGATATAACTTCCAGAGGATGCAGGTGTGTATATCGTACTTAGAACAGAAAATAACTTAACTTTACATTGCGTGTGGCTCCGGCTTCTTCTTCACCCATATGGGATGTCTTATTGTGGACTTATGCTAGTGTTAAAAAAAACACATTCTGCCAAATATGTCACAATTATACTAGTGTTAAAAAACAGATTCTGCTAAATATGTCAGAATTATACTAGTGTTAAAAAACACATTCTGCTAAATATGTCAGAATTATACTAGTGTTAAAAAACACATTCTGCTAAATATGTCAGAATTATGTTAGTGTTAGAAAACACAGTTTGCTAAAAATGTCAGAATTATGCTGGCGTCGTTAATAAACACATTTTGATAAAAATGTCAGATTTGTGCTAGTGTTAAAAAAACAATTTTGATAAATATGTAAGAATTATGGTAGTGTATATAGTAAAATATATTCTGTTATAAATCTATATATAGCAGAATAATATATTATTTCCTTCTTCTTCTCCCTGCAAAATCTATTTTTTATACCATACCTTTTTTTATCTCTTAACTAACTAACCATCACGCCGCTTCCCTGCAGGGTTAGGCAGAGAGAAACTCTACACCACTCTGTCTTTGTAAACATTCTTCGCTTCTTCCACGTTCATGCATCTCCTCATACATAGACGCCGATTATTTCGACTCCTAACCTGACTGCTTTCAAGTATTTGGCACACCTGATCGTGCCAAGTTTTTCTCGGTCTCCCTCTGCTTCTTTTTCCAACTACATTCGCCTCATAAATTTGTTTTATCGTTCTTTCCTCACTCATTCGTTCCATATGTCCAAACCATCTCAACACACCTTTCTTAATTTTATCGATAATGCTTATCTCAGATTTACATTCCTTCCTTATTTCACTATTCGAACATCTATCATACATGTCTTATTATACAACATAAACAATATCTGTATTAACCTTCCCCTCCCGGTGATATGTATTTACTACAACTTGACTTTTAAAATGGGAATATCAATATAAAATATAATAGATACGGGTTCAGAATTTTTGTATTCCTCAGAAATATAATTATGTATTACACGAAAGTGTTATAATATAAAGTTATTCATTTGCAGCGACGGAAATTAATAATTTGTGAAAAAATCTGGGATAAAATCACCAATACAACACGTTTCTCAGTGTGGTGCGTGTGCGTGCATTGTGTATATGCATGTTGTAGCGTGTTTACTGCGCCAGTAGTGCGCAGATCATCTTACGCAGCGTGATTAATCAAAATAATGTTTTGGATTGTTCTATTATGTAAAGGCAACTAGCCGTAACTCAAATTGCGGCTGTTTGGCGTAACATGGCTCAAAGCATTCTTATAACTGACCTTTATCATATACAATCACAGATTTTGCTCTATCTCTCTCCTTTACCGAGATATTCATTATCTATAAACTTGTTTAATCTCAAAACCACTGTTTTTAACTTGCGGCTATTTGGCTTTGGCCATTAGAGTTATCATACACAGATCCTGTCCAAAATATCGGCAACGACACACAGTATAGTAACTAAGAAGGACGCCATCACCA
Organism: Brachycentrus maculatus; assembly: GCF_059751285.1. NCBI lineage: Eukaryota > Metazoa > Arthropoda > Insecta > Trichoptera > Brachycentridae > Brachycentrus > Brachycentrus maculatus. The sequence continues at coordinate 380,014 of NW_028281442.1, forward strand.
TCTTAAGGACCGCAAGAATACAAGTTGTTTGTTTTCTCAATTGCTTTATTTAATTTCACCAGGCTGCCGTTCAACCTGGCTCCATGGACTCAGAAGCCGGAATATTCTCCATGACGTTTGATCACTCCGGCACGCGACTCATCACCACAGAGGCCGACAAGACTATCAAAATATACAAAGAGGACGATACGGCTTCCGAAGAGAGCCACCCCATCAATTGGAAACCAGATATCCTCAAGAGGAGAAAGTTCTAATCGTGATCAGACACTAAAATATGGTCTCATCAAACCCTGTAAAATATTATAATATAAGACTTGATAGTAATAAAAATACTTTTTATATACAAAATAGCTTATTTTACTATAGTAGGCAGACGCCGTGATGTTATTGGGTATCTGGTATCATGGGTTCGATTTCTGCCAATTAAAAATTAAATTAATTGTCGGAGTAATAGTTTTTTCAATAGACAACTTGAAGAAATTACAGGCTTGTTCTTAAAATTAAATAGACATTATTTTAAACCTCAAATAATAATTATGAATAAATGTAATGTCATTAGTTGTTTCGATCATAAGAATCCGTGTTGCTAGGTAAGAACTTCAGGCACTGGTTGGTAAGTTGGTAGCATAGCATTGCTACCAACTTTCAAAAAATAAAATAATTGTCACCTGAGTGCTTGTTGTTTCAAAACACAACTTAAAGAAATTAAAAGCTTGTTTTCTTAAGCATTAAATTGACAGTATTTCAAACCTCAAATATTAATGAACACTTGTAATTTCATTAGTTATTTCGACCACAAGAATCCCTGTTGCTAGGTAAGAACTTCAGGCGCTGGTGGGTAAGTTGGTAGCATAGCATTGCTACCAACTTTCAAAGATTAAAATAATTGTCACCTGAGTGCTTGTTGTTTCAAAATACAACTTGAAGAAATTAAAAGCTTGTTTTCTTAAGCATTAAATTGACAGTATTTCAAACCTCTAATATTAATGAACACTCGTAATTTCATTAATTATTTCGACCACAAGAATCCCTGTTGCTTGGTAAGAGCTTCAGGCACTGGTTAGTAAGTTGGTAGCACAGTATTGCTACCAACTTTTAAAAATTAAAATAATTGTCACCTGAGTGTTTGTTTCTTCAAAAGACAACTTTAAAAAATTTCAGGTGTATTCTTGAACATTAAATTAAACAGTATTTTAAACCTCAAATATAAATGAACAAGTGTAATTTCATTAGTTGTTTCAACCACAAGAATCACTGTTACTAGGTAAGAACTTCTTGGCACTGGTTTTAACGGCATCGCTACCAACATTCCAAAAATGTTATTTGCTTAATTTTTACAAACACAAAGGAAATCTTAAAAATCCTTTTATGTGGAGTATCTCAAATCTGGTGTCACTCTCAGGCCCATCATCATATTGCTTATGGTTAGATATTTTGTAAAACTTTTTTTATTAAAATGATATTCTTAGCAACCTTTGTCAGGGGAAGGACTTTTAACATAAGTAGGATACCAAATTCAAGAAGTAACTTTTCTTCGCCAATTCCCTCAATTATTTGCTGTAGGTAACACATACATAGCATGATGCAACAGTTATTAACAAGAAAAAAAACCTGCATCAACAAAGCTGTTATGTATTGGGGAATAAAAGCTTTGTCCTACAAAGGGCAGCGGGCATTCCTTTTTCATGTTCAAGAAAAATATTTTTCTGTGATTTTTCTAATGTTGCTGTTAGGTTAGGTTAGTAATTAAAACAACTATCTATATATAGTATAAATTATTTATTTAATATTTTTACATATTAATTACAGTTAATATTTACCGGAATGTGTGAGACATTAAAAAAATTAGTAAATTATATTTTGTTAGCTTTCCTCCAGTAAAGTTGAAAGGCGTATTTCTTTAAAAGGTCATTTGGAATAAATGAATAATTAAAAATAGCAACAGTGTGATATGATTTTTGGCATTTGCAAAATATAATATATCTTCTGGCCTTCTGCTAATGCCGAGGGGGGAATATGTACATCTCTCGGGTCTGTCATGTGGTCCGCTCTTTGAGACTGAGTAAAGCTATTTTCGTGGAATATTTGTAAAGAAAAACTTTGCAAAACCCGCGCAAATAAAATATCTCCAGCGATTACGTCCAATCATAATACTAACATTGACTATACAACTTAACAGTTGATATGTATTTCTAGGAGAAAATATATTAATAAATAACAGCGCAGACCGGAATATATTTAAAAAATAAATAGTTATTTTTTTAAAGTTGCGAGAATATACGTTAAATTTGTCGATACTCCCGAAATAGTAAATATATAAAACTTAAAAGAAAGCGCAAGTATAAAGTCATAAATTACTCGTGTCGCTTTTTCAAATTTTGAGTAAATAATATAACAACTAATGTTTTGAACATATATCAGTCTATCTTCTCGACACTGTCCCTCGGGCGTTCTGTTTAGTTTCAGGAAAGTGACAAATGCAGATTAATGAGAAAACATTGCTTAGTTAATACATTAATAATTATATAATAAAGCGACGGAAATATCAATTCCTCCCGTTGAATCAAATCTCGTCATCCAGGAAGCTTTCTACGGGAAAGTCACCGACCGTGATGTAGACCGGCTTCACAAATCCACCGTACTTCGGCGGGCATGTAAAGTAACGCTTGCCGTCAATTCTGGAAAGAAAACCAGATCATATTAACACACTTTATGCAAACTACACGATATAAAATATTATAGAGAAAACATTTTTTGAAATGATTTTGATGTAGTATAAATCAAATTGTAGATTGAACGCCACACTAGTGACGTAAACAATGAAAATTATATTGATAGTTGCCAGATTCCTTCACAAAACATAAATAGTACAATCCTATTTTTTTTTTGCTTTAAAACAATTAAACAAACAGTGCAACTGTGAATTTTTTATCAATTGTTAATATGGTTTTGTTTGTTAACAAAAATAAGACATGATACTGGCAAAAACACCCTCTCACTAACTGCCGAAAAAAAAAAATTTACACAAAAACGAGAAAATACTTGACTCTATATCCATATTAATAATTTTATTTTTCGACATTGTTTTCTACAACATAATACTACTGTATAATTAAAAATATAATCAAAAGCATCACATCTATTGTGTAAATGAATAAGTGATTCATATTACATGCATTGTACCTATCCAAAGTTCCTCGACTTGATATGGTTCTAAGAATAATTTAGCAAGACCCATTGTTTGAGTTTTGCATGAATGAACATACAAAGGTACATCAGGAGCTGGGCGTGTAATAATATCGTTACGCAGCGTGATACTCACTGGCCGTCATTTTTCCCGAGCGGCTCATCGTACTTGACCCCTATCCAGGTGCCCCCCTTCACCAGGGGACCGTTGTACATCACCGTGGCCCTCCTGCACGGCTGGTTGGGGACCCTCACCTCGCAGCGAGCTTCCACGGGGATTAATGATGCCAGCCTAAAATAAACGTTTTAATATACTAAAAATATATACTGTACATTTTCAAAATTAGCCTGTCCCGGAGTACGGCTGTACATAGTCTTCCAAACAAAACATTCTTCAAAGAAGTATGGGCATACATCGCTCACTCCTTTCAACAACGTCTATTAAAAATTGTCAATTTTCAGTTGTGCATGTTTTCGAAATGCCCAGAAAAGTACTATATCCCAGCAAAAGCAGCATATTTTTTACTTAATATTTACCCGCTACAGGACAGAAAGTGTTTTTTTTTTGCATTTTTAAGAAAAGGTATTGTTTTATTATTTTTTTAAATATACAAAATATTTTTCAAAAGGATAAAAAACAGGTTTTACCTAAAAAGATCTGTTACACAGTGAAAACTTGAATAAGTGACTTGATATTTATTTTTAATATATTTTATTATATTTTTAAACTTTAAAAATGATCTGAAAAATAAAGTATTTTGATTTATGACGTTGTTGAAAGGAGTGTGCGACATGTTTTTTGTATTTTTTTTAAAGGAATAACCCACAAAGCCTCTACATTTAGAGGCTTGTCTGTAGGAAGGATAGGGAAGGTAAATGTGAAAAATACATCACAAACGCCCAGACCAGTTGAAAATAAATATTTCTTGAATTGGAGTGGAGCGTCTACCCGATTGCACCACGGCGCCTGTATGGCCGCGTTTATAACTAGAGCCCGGTGACATTTATTTCTACAATGCCACTTATACTGCCATTTAAAAAAAAGAAACAGTTCCACCAAATCTTTATCTTTCAATTTTGAAATTTAGTGTTTGAAAATGGAGTGGAATGCATCGAAATATGTGTCACAATAGATTTTAAGGAATAGTGATATTTACCGAGTAAAACTTAAATAAAAGATATTCTTCTTTGAATCAACAAAGTGGTTTAATTAACTCGATCGTTGATTAAATTATGAAAGGCTTGTTTTAAAATTTATTTTAGGCTATTATAAAACTTAAATTATTACAAATTAAGCTTACCTTAATTCTTCCATTTCTTCGGCCTGCTGTTGAAGCTTCAGCTGTTTCATTTCTTCTTCGTTATATTTCCCTAGTTTGTTTCTCTGGAGGAAAGCTCTGACGGTATCGGACTTCTTGTTGTACTCGTCTTCAGACAGGGTGTACTTCTCGGTGTTGGCCGTGTCCGTGAACTCGTAGAGCATCAGGAATTTGTCGATGACATGGACCCGCATCCCATCGTCGATGGGATAGGAGCCCAGAAGGGCTTCGTTGTTGGACAGCTCGCATACCAACTTATTCTGGGCGTCATACAGTTCCAGTCTCATCGTATTTGACGAGCCTCCAGTCACTAGTTCTAATTTCATCTGCAATGATTTTCAATCACATTTAATTTATTTTTTGCACTGACTTTTCTTGGTGGAACTACATTTAAGATAGTAAAATAACAACTATATAGTTATTATTTTATTATATAATTTAATATATTTTTGTCCGCCTCCTTAGTGTAAAGGTGGAGACTGACCGGAGCATTTCGTTGTAACATAACGTCGTAGCATCGCTCGCGGCGAGCATCACTGAGCATCCGAAACTATGGATCAGCTCGCTGTACTGCCTGAATGCTCGCATCGTAACGTGTTACGTTACGACCAAATGCTCCGGTCAGTCTCCACCTTAATGATCAGCACACTCGGCTACCATTCTGGAGGTCCCGAGTTCGATTCCCAGAGAGGGGTCAAATAAATGTAAGTGATTTTTTCATTCTAATATTTATTCAATATTACCCTGGACTGGTACCAGAAGCTGATCACCTTTCCTTCATGTGTTAATGATCAAGATAATACTGCGTTTATATGATGCAGTGCCCTATGCACCATTGGGGTGCGGATAAGGGTTTGAATGAAAATGAAAATAATTTAAATTAATGTGTAAAAATTTTTAAAAAATGTATTAAATAAATATATTTAAAATTAATTTTACTATATAACATAACCCGGACCAACGGAAAATAAATAATTTTCCTTTTTCACAGTTTCGAGACGTACCCGTCTCAGACTAAAATCGGTGATATAACATTTTTATAAAAAACAGGAATAATGACTTAACTATAAAGTAAATGCAATAAATATTAATAATATAATAAATATTTTAATTTATTTTGCAATTGGAAACGATCGGACCCGTGACCATCGCAGTCGATCATCTACCATCTACCTGAATATTGTGTGCTGGACATTTTAATTTTGCAATTGACACTCTCATTTCTATTCCTCTAGTGTGCACAAATACTGTCATACATCACTCTCAATGCAATTGCAGTATTTAAGGTTACAACTGTATAGAAAGTTAGTGTACGTTACCATGCGGTAAAATAAAAATTATAATTCACAATAAAAAAATGCAACGACTTGTTTACGTGTTTTTAATAATTTAAAACATGTCAATTTTATTATTAATTGAAAAAATCAATTAATAAATTTTTTTACAAATTAAATTGAATTGATCAAAAAGTACCCTCAAAATAATTACTATGCAGAATATTTTCAAAACATTAAAATCAGCGGAAAAGTTAGCTACAAACTAATATTCTTCAAAAGCCAATCATGTGTTTTTTAACCTTAAACTCCAGAATGGTGAGGCTTTTTTGAAACCTCCGTTCGGCGCATATTGCATCAGGTTTACTGGAGTTGGATATGTTGATATTTACGAAGTCAGACGTTTTTATTGTTATTTCACTCATTTTGAAAGTCTTGTAGTACAATTTGAAAATCACGCGAACCTCAAGGAAGACGATAACAATTAAATAATAGGAAATGTGATGAAAATTGGTTGCGGAAATGTCAAATTAACATTGCCAGTCGTATTAAAAAAGTGTTATTTTATTATTAAAAAGTACTTACTCGACATAAATAAAGCGGGGCGTAATGCCAACACTCCATACAATATAAGCAACGCCCTACCTTTTCATATTTACAAGATGCGTAAAATGAAGCAATCCATTTTGAAAATTTGGTCTCTGCAGCACAATAGCTACCATAGTATTTTTGACATCTCAACTTTGATGAAGAAGAATATGCAAGTCTAGGCATTTACGGGGCTTATGACCGTCAGTGATCACTTTACACACGTGTATCATTCACCAATTCTACCCATAATTGAAAAATAACGCCTTTAATTGGAGATAATCCAAATTTGTGAACAAAATATTGTAAATAGCTACCATACATTAGATTCGGTTCCATTACCTTTCCAAGAGCGAATAAAAATTCTGATTATCAGTTTAGAATATATATTTTTTAAATTAACTTAATGCATGAGTTACAAATATGTTTCATATTTTTAAACAAATAACCTGAACACGCTATGCCTTTACTCCTTTATGAAAAGTTTTTTCAGCCAAATATGAAACTATCATATATATTTACTCCACCACGGGCATTCCTTGCTCTAATATTTTTAATATTAACATGAATAGGCACACAAAAACTATAGTTTAATTTATCTCTGCATAAATTATCAACAATGAAAAATTGCTAATTTTTTATTTTTAATATTTCTTAAAAACTCTTCTAAATTCATCCAGGGCTAGCCAAACCAGATCCCATCCAGGCCAATCCAAACAACCAAATAGATTTCAGGGCTGCAGAATCTTTTTAAATAAAAACAAGTATACTCCCTGGTCTATACTCATCCTCCAGTAACTAAATTAACATAGTATCCATGGGTACAATAGATACATGTGTATTATTTCAATTTTCTAAACTTTATAATTTGAGGGATCTTTCAGATACTTTCTGCACTTGCATTGCTTAGGGCGATTGTCCACTACCCGGAATTTGGCCGTCCGGCAGTCCGGTTTTGAAAAATGAAAGCGACTACGACAGTTTAGCGTGATCGAATTTATGCGCAACGTGTTCACGCACCGATCAGAAAAAAGATGGACAAAAGCACAAGCCCATCATCATTTTAAAACGCTATCTGATGTGCTGGACGGTAAAATTCTGTATAATTCCATGTAGTGGACAAACGCCCTTAGAGTTGTTATTTATTTTACTTTGTACAACTCCATAATATCTTCTGTCTAACCCTTATCCACATCCAATGGTGCATTGAATAGTATTGACCCAGTGATATCTTGATCGTTACTTACATAAAGGAAAGACGATTATTCCTGCACTTCAGGGACCAGTCCAGGGTAATATTAAATAAATATTAGTGTAAATTCAATATTTATTTTCACTCCCCCCCTGGGAATCGAACCCGGGACCTCCAACACTAACTAAACGCGCTAACCATTACACCACAGAGGCGGATAAAATGCCATATATATAAAATGTATATTTACCTCCCATTACTAATATGAATCAAACGCCTCCGTAGTATAATTGTCAGCACGCTCGGCTACCATACTGGAGGTCCAGGATTCAATTCCCAGGGGGGGGGGGTCAACAAAATATTTGCGATTTTTTTCACTCTAATATTCATTCAATATTACCCTGGACTGGTACCTGAAGCGGAGGACTTTTCCCTTCCTTCCTTCATGCGTTAACGGCAAGATTACGCTGCGTTTATGTGATGCAGTGCCCTATGCACCATCGGGTGCTGATGAGGGTTTGAAGAATAAGATTTTTTAACATCTTTTTTGCCTTGAGGGCATAGTCAAATTATGTTGAGGAGAGCAGATGTTTTTAATTACAAATCTGTACAACTGGCAGTAAAACTACGTATATCCTGTTTTCACAATAATATCATAAGTTAATTATTCTATAACACTTTTGAACATCCACACAGTATCCTTCATTCGCACGATCCAAAAAAAAGGAGTTTGTGGCTCTTCATAGGCATTTATATTCGCTTTTATTGTTTCAGCATTAACTTTGTGGTAAGACATGTTACAGTGATTAAGGAAACACTTGTTTATATATCACTTGAGTACTCAAATGGTATAAAAACAAGTGTTTCCTTAATCATTTATATTCGCCGTGTAAGGAAATAAGGCGTAGGACACAGCAACCCATGGTCACTACATGGCGAAGAAAAGGCAATTCAGTTGACTTGGCCATGTACTTGGCATGCCTCCCGAGAGCCGCCACCAAGATTGACTGTTTTATAAATGTTCCCATCATCACGCAATCCTGATTTAGGATGCAAGAGCTGGCGTCCAATAGAAGAGCAGGGAGGCAGTTTGCGGACTGAATATGCTTCACATAGGGAATGGATTTTTTATTTTTTTAAAGGAATAACCCGCAAAGCGTCTATTTCAGATGCTTGTCTGCAGGTAGGATAGTAAGGATAGGGAAGGTAAATGTGAAAAATACATCACAAACACCCAGACCAATTGAAAATAAATCTTTCTTGAATTCATTTTGCAATTGGCGAGAATCGAACCCGCGACGCCAGTTTCGCGTCTACCCAATTACGCCACAGCGCCTGCTACTTATATAAGAAAATCAATAAATAATAAAGTAGTTTAGTTTAAATATAAAAATAAATCTTGTATGACTACTTTTTTAATTTTATTATTGTAAACATGACCTACAAATAATGAATAAGAATTACAGATGTTCTCATCAACGGGTGAAAATTCAAACTGTATTTTCACCTGTGGATGAGAACATCTGTAGTTTTTGAAACAATAGTCATATTTACATTAACAAACTCAAAATCTGTTTTGATACAAGTGTTTTATTTTTATATTTGAATTATCATGTTAAACCACTAAGTTGATGCCAAATTAATAAATAATATAATAATGTTTACTCCGGTAATCCTGCAGTTTGAAATTTCCGTGTGTAAAATTTTGAAATCGATCTCTTTAGATATTTTTTTCTACTACAACCTCAACAATTTTAGTTTCATAAATTTCAAGCCAAAATACATACAAACAAGAATCCGAAATTTCAGATTCAGCAAAGGGAAGTGGGTCAAAATTGTGCTCATTTTTGGACGATAGGTGGACACGCCATGGCCGTACTAAATAAAAGCTATTAAAAACACGAAACATTTCATATCAATGATTTATTACACATTTTACTAATATTTCACAAGAAATTCAAAGAAGCGATTAAAGTTAATTACATCTACAGAGCAAAGAAATTAATTAAATTTCAATACCACACTTGGGTGATACATTGTGTCGTTACGTTAAGAGAATGTCCTTTAAACTTTGTCTCTGAAAAAATCTACAATTTTATCATTCGCTCGAATGGTACGCAAATGATAAAAGTATGTAGAAGTGTGCAAACTTCGACTGGAAGAAAAAAACATATTAATAAAAAAAACATGGTAAACTATAATAAAAGTGGACCTAATTAATAACCGTTACATTTAAAGAAGAAAAAAAAACAAATAAAAAAGATTACAAAACTATTATTTTAAACAATGCTTTATAGCGCATTCATTAAACTAATTATTCTTATATGCCTAATATTACTTATTTAATTTAAATTAATACATCGCAACAGCTGATTTATGATAACAGTTATTGCAAGAGCTTATTCAAGATTATAATTATTGCTATTTAACATTTCAGCTTTTTGCTTACAGCAATCACAAGTTTACATTGAAATTGTACATCTAACAACATGATCGATGAACAAAAGATAATAAAATGTATCCGATTCCCCAAACTCTACACCTATTTCAAAAAATCATTTTAAGTAATCCATAATTATCAAATAATAAATAGTTATTAAATTATCATTTATAATTTAGTATACCTGCTTCAGTAGTATATGTACGAGACATAAAGCAATTTATTACCAATTTTTTTTTAGTAGTCATTCACTATAGATAAGAAATAATACTCAAGAAGTGAATTTTAAACATTACATTGTTAGTTTGGAGTCAAAACTCGAAGTAGCTCTACCATTTAAGAAAGTATAGACTTTTATGGCAATTAAAATTTTCGTTTCATTTACATTTTTTAAATATACCCCGTGAAGATTTTTCAAATGAAAATTATGTGCATGTTTGCGTCACACTGCACCAAATAGTGATCTTAAAAGGGCGCAGTTCATGCTCTCCGTGGAATATATTTCTAAAATCTGAAACAAAAAATAACAAATATGAAAATAGTCACTACTTTTTTATAATGATAAACTGATATCAGAGCTACAGTTTTGTAAACGGTAAGATTTACCTTTCAACCAATAATGTAATGATAACAAACACAACATTTGAGAGTCCCCTTAAAATATTTACACCAATACGATTTAACATGTTAACACCAAACAAAATAATCTTAGTGTATATGAAACATTGTTTACACCAGCGATCTTCAAACTTTTTTGACCGCATACCTTCATGATGAAAATAATCAAAAATTGAACTTCAAAATTTGTAAAGTAATTGAGGAACATTCACTCTTTGAAAAATAACCATCGTATATCGTAGTCATACGGGAGAAAGTGACTAACTAATAGAACACAAAATGTCAGGAGGGCTATTTAAGTCACTTTTGCTTGCCAAGAAAATAAACATCAATGCAGTTAGTCATTTTTAACAAGTCAATATATTGTACTTCCAAGTTTAAAATCGCTTTGGGATTTTATCAGGGCAATATTAAGCTAGTAAGATATCAAATAGTCAATAATCACGTTTTTGTAAAAAATGCACTTGGTCACTTTCTCCTCTATGACTACGATATGATTTTGAACCTACTTCTTGCAGTAAGTGCCATTTCTATTTTTATTTTTAAATAATTTCGGGCATGCGGACATATATTATTTTGAAGATAAATTTGGCATACTTCCTAGAATTTTCTGCATCCCCACATTAGGAAGACCACTAGTCCACTACACCCAACTAAAACTCCAAAGCGCTACAATTATTAGCACTTAATATTCCTTCCTTGGATAAACATCAAGTTAAAAGACGAACGTACAATTTAAAATCCTTACGTAAATTTACCCAATACCTAGAATTTTAACAATGCGTACATTTAGATAAAACCTGAAATCAGAAGAATGAAAATCATATAACATATATAAAAGTTGGCTTTCAATTAATTTATCATACACTTAATTATACATTACATCATTCGCTAGCTTACTTTATTCATTAGTCACAATATATTGATTTCACAAGATTTTCACTACATTAGCAGAAAATAGATTTCTCCCAAATTATACCCCGTAATAAGAAATATAAATATGTATTTATAAATATTGATTTTCTCTATTACAAAGATTAACATTAGAATAAAACTAAGACTATTATTTTAAAATAGGATATTCAATTTGATATATTGCTCGCTACATAGGAAAACTGTCGAGTAAAATTTCTTTAGGTACTGACTTGCAAAAGTTCCATACTCCGGTCAGCTGAAGAGTAAGTATTTAAGGCGATCATTATTAGGTTGAGTCACAATTTTCATATATTTTTTAGAATAAAGATGCTGCGTGTTGTATCGGTGAAATGGAGAGGTTGAAAGTACATAACACGCGTGTATATTATTTGCATGCGTCATTAAACCGAGATTTTGAATAATTCATGGAATGCAATGCATTCCAAAAGTCAAAAGAATGATTCGATACAATACACTTCCACATATATTGATCAGAATTTAAAAGTATCGGCTATGGTAAACAGGGATGTTTCCAGTCAATAGAGTAAGTCACTTATTGTTAAACAACATAAGAAAGTGTCGATTACGTAAAGTTGTTGCTTTGAAGAAAGCTCGAGACGAACAGTGTCTGTATTTGTATATCGGAATAAAGTGCGCTACGAATATTATATTGAAATACACATTGGCACCTTGTGGTTTTTGTGAGAAATCTGGTTTTGTTATAATGGTGCTAAAGTTGGTATTTAAAAAAAAACATACTTAAAACAGAGCACTTTTTAATATATTCGGCTCAACCGGCAAATCGTTTATTTTTATGACTCAATCCAATACATGAGATTTCAGTAAATTCATATGGGTTACAATTAACATGAATGCGGAGGTTATATTACAATATTACATTATATCATCATGGAGTTTAGACGTGCGGGAGTATCGCACGGGCTGCGTTCCGTTCTTGATACGGGGCGATGGATCGGTGCTTGGATACCGTAGGAGCGTACCTAGTCAGCGTGAAGTTTGCACACTTCTACCGGAAACAGAATGAATAAACAGCGCAATTGGGATTGGTTTTAAGATGCGAATATAAAATGGACAGTACCTTGCCCGGGTCACTCCACTTGAGCGCCCGGGGGGGTTCCTCCGGATGCACCAAGTAGTCGCGGTTGAACACAGGACGCCAATTCACCTACCTTGCGTATCCAATACTTTGTACCTTTTATGAAAAATCTTTAACCTTTTATGAACGGGTGCTCGCTTTACCGGGCTGCGGTGTTGCCAACGTCGACTCCGGCCCATTCGGTGTTTAGGAATGAAAACTGATATTTATTGTGTCGAGTGACAGATGGTTCAGAGCGCATTTTGAATATTATTATCGGAGAAACGTTGACAACACCGATCGGTGGTAAGCGTATGTCTATCAAATCTCAGAGAAAAGAGTAAGTCCGATATTTTTTTGAATAAAGAAGTGATTAAAGAAAAGAAGCTATTTTTCAACAATTGTATATGTAATAATTTTTACCAACAAGGCACTGAATTCATTGACTAAAAATATATATTATATGTATAAAAAATTAACAATTAATATCTTTGGTGTTAAGTACGAATTTCATAATCGTTTACGTTCAAAAATGTTCCAGTCGGCGTAAAAAATTGTACTAGAGCGTCTGGGAATTTGATTATCCTGTGTTCAACACTAGCACGGCGCGGCGCTCAAAGTCTGTTTATTCATTCGTTTACACCTAGCACTAGCGGTGGCAGGAGCGCAGTGCAGAGGGGGGGGGCAAGGGTCAGGGGGCGTCTTCCGGCGGCGGGGGCGCCTGCTCCCCGGGCAGCGGCTCGTCGCGGCACGGGGTGTTGCGGCCCTCCTCCAGGCACCCGGACTCCGTCGGGTCTGACCCGAACATATCAAACGGCTTGTCTATGGCCGGCGCTTCTATAGCTCCCGGGGCCTGAGGAACGCATTCTTCTATTCTGGCTTCGGGCGCAAAGTTGAGCTCTTCTCTCCTGGGTATATGGTCTTCCACTTCCGCTCTAGGTGGCGCTGCCCATTGGATCATTTCTGTTGCGGGTTCTAATACCGTGGCCTCAATTTCATTCCTAGGTTCCGATACAAAATCGTTTTGACGCAAAACTTCAGCATCAAATCGATTCTGGTCCAAAACTTCTGGATTAAAACGATTTTGGTCCAAAACTTCCGCATTGCAATGATTTTGGTCCAAAGCTTCTGCATTAAAACGATTTTGGTCCAAAACTTCCGCATTAAAACGACTGGGGTCCACATTAAAATGATTTTGGTCCAAAACTTCCGCATTAAAATGACTTTGTTCCAAAACTTCCGCATTAATACGACTTTGGTCCAAAACTTCAGTGTTAAAACGATTTTGGTCCAAAACTTCGGTGTTAAGACGATTTTGGTCCAAAACATCAGCATTATAATGATTTTGATCCAAAACTTCCGCATTGTAACGGTTTTGATCCAAAACTTCCGCATTAAAACGGTTTTGGTCCAAAACTTCCGAATTGAAACGGCTTTGATCCAAAACTTCCGCATTTAAATGATTTTGGTCCAAAACTTCTGCATTGAAACGATTTTGGTCCAAAACTTCCGCATTAAAACGGTTTTGGTCCAAAACTTCCGCATTGAAACGATTTTGGTCCAAAACTTCCGGGTTAAAACGATTTTGATCCAAAACTTCCGCATTAAAACAATTTTGGTCCAAAATTTCCGTATTGAAACGATTTTGGTGCATAATTTCCGTATCAAAATGATTTGGAGGCAAAACTATTTCATTTCTAGGTTCCGGAGGGAACTCTACATTGCCTGGACTGGGCTCCGGCTGCGCCGCAGTTGGGGTTTCAACAGAGTATTCTACACGAGGCGGGAGCAAAACCTCACTTTCTTGGACATAATTATTGCAATTTAGAGAGTCACCAACTGCGGGCTCACTCGGTCTGGCTAAGACATCAACCGGCTGATTACTTTCAGGCGGGATATACTGTCTCTCTACTGGTGCCATTACTACCGGTATGTCCGCTACATCTCCATGTCTTTCTATCGTTCCACCTTCGCGTTTGTCTTCCGGAACTATCCACAGCGGTTCAACAACCGGCGGTACATCGGGAAAATTATTAGATCCTTCGTTGCTCTCGACGAAGTTGTTAGCTTGAGCTTCCCTCTGCTCGATTTCTTCTGGTATTTTTTCGGGACTTTCGCGGCCAGCCCAGCGGGAGCTTCTGGGCGCCCTCTCGGAATCGCGAGACCTCCTGCTTTCTGGGCCCCTGCCCTCGTGGCCCCTGGCTTCAGGTCCCCTGGCCTCGGGGCCTCCCCTCCCCTCCGGACCCCTAGAGTTGCGAGGCGGGCCCCTCGGGCCTCCCCTCTCGAAGAAGGCGTCAGGCGGGCCATCAAACGGCGGCCTGTCAAAGTGCGGAGGGCCGTCGAATCCCGGCCTGTCGAACGGTGGGCGTCCCGGGCCCTCGAAGTGCGGTCGATCGAAAGGCCTATCGAAGGGACGGTCGAACTCCCTTTCGAAAGGCGGCCTCTCGTATCGAGGCCCGGGCCCCTCGAACGGGGGTCCGTCAAACGGCGGGCCGTCGAATGGGGGTCCGTCGAACCGGGGCCGATTGAATCCGGGGCCGCCGCCGCCGAAACGAGGCCCAAAGGGCGGAGCGTGGCCGTCCATCCATATGCCTGAAAAGTTGAAACTTTTATTTGAATATTTATGAAATTGAAATATGGATAGCATATTAGATACGCTTCTTTTATAAGGTAATTTAAATTGCTAATAAAAAAACAGCATTTTCAGAATAAAATTAAAGATTTTAAAATTAAATTTTTATTTGAATAAAAACCATTTGAAATATCGCTAGCATATTAGATACGCTTCTTTTACAAGGTAATTTAAAATGCTAATAAAAAACAGCGTTTTCAGAAGAAAATTAAAGATTTTAAAATTTAATTTTAATATATATCATATTGAAATATCGCTAGCATATTCGAAACCCTTCTTTTATAAGGTAATTTGAATTGCTAATAAAAAAACAGCGTTTTCAGAAGAAAATAAAAGATTTTAACATGTGTTCATACCGGGTCTCATAGGGCCAACGGGTCCATCGTGTCCCATGTCTCTCATTCGCATTTCTGGAAATACAGAATGGTCATTAAGCTCCCGTTTGGACCATCTCATATGCAAAAGGAACAACACCAAAAGAAATATTGAAGTTACTAGAATTTTTTTTTAAATTTATTTATTTGGCAGTCACCCAGTGAGAGGATGTTTCTGCCAGTGTCAAGTCTTATTTTTATTTACAAACAAAATAATAATAATAAAAAATATAAAAAATTAATAGTTCAAATGAAATTTCAGAAATTATGACCTCAATTCTAGAATTAGATTCAGAAAGAAGGGTGGATACTTGGGTGGAGAGTTGATTTCCTGCCTGTGTTAAGCTATTTAGAAAGTTCTTCTCTTTTGTGAGCAGACACTGAAAGAACATACGGTTTGCATGTCTTATATCTTGTCCACATTCGCAATATGACGATGTGACGCTTTTTATCATAAAGAGATGCACAGGCAGTGAGCAATGCCCAGACCTTAGGCGATGTAGCATCGAGATGGAAGCTCTATACAAAGATAAGTTCCATTACCATGGTTTGAGTGGGATTTCAGCTTGAATGTTGGCGTAATATGCTCCTCAATGCTTTTGGACTCGAATGTTTTCCCAGATTGATTTAAGCATACTTCTTCTTCTTCAAACCCCTTATACGCACACCAACGGTGCATAGGCCACTGCATTATATAAACAGTGTTATCTTGATCGTTAACACATGAAAGAAAGGTGATCTGGCCCTCTGCTCCAGGTACCAGTCCAGGGTAATATTGAATAAATATCAGTGTGAAAAAAAACACTTATATTTATTTGCCCCCCCCTGGGAATCGAACCCGGGACCTCCAGAACGGAAGCCGAGCGTGCTGACCATTGCACTACGGAGACGGACAGTGTATACATCGCTCACTCCTTTCAAGAACGTCATGAATAAAAAATCGTCAATTTTCAGTTGTGCATGTTTTAGGAATGCGCAGAAAATGTACTTTATCTCAGCAAAATCGGCATATTTTTAACTTAATATTTACCCGCTACAGGGCAGAAAGTGTTGTTTTTGCATTTTGAAGAAAAGGTATTGTTTAATAATTTTTTTATATGCGCTAAATATTTTTCAAATGGAGAAAAAACCTTCAGGTTTTACCTAAAAAGATCTGTTGCAAAGTAAAAAGTTTAGTAAGTTGCTTGATATTTATTTTTAATACATTGTATTATATATTTAAACTTTAAAAACATTCTCCTGAAAAATAAAGTATTTTGATTTATGACGTTCTTGAAAGGAGTGAGCGACATGTTAACATCATTCTAAAATCAGATTATCCCCAAAATACATTCAAGTACATATTTATATCCCAAACTAGGCAAATTGCAATGTTTGAAATTACCATCACGTTGTATCCTGAAAGGCGCCATGGCGGGCAGCAGGTTGGAGCGGCCGACGTGCGGCGGAGGGGGGGAGAGGGGGCGCATGGCGCCGGGGGGCGGAGCCTCACCCAGGAGGCCGTCTTGCATTGGGCCTACGACACATGGACAAATTAATCAAGACCGGAATGTAGCTGAACTCATTGAGTGTGATTCCTATACATCGCCTTCAGAATATCAGCTTTCTCTATTGATAATCTCAACCTAGAAGGAGAAGATGGGTATTTACAGGGCTTACGACCTGTCATTTAACCTTTTTTTCTTCAGCCTACTTCTTGCGTATTTATTTATTGAACGGGTAATGCCTTTAACATAATACATTTATACAGTATCTAATATAAAAATGTGTCGTTTATTTCTTCTATCCCGAATTAATTTCATATATATATATTTGCGACTAGGCTGTGAGAAGAGGGATGGGGGAGTCGTTCTTTTGCTGGAGTGATCCCTAACGTCGGGGGGAAGAGGAAGGTGACGACTCACCGTCCTTGTGGTTACGCGGGTGCTTGGCGGGGGGCGATTCGGGGCGGTGGGGGCGCTGGCCCGGCCCGTTGGCCATCTCCCAGAGCCGGTCCTGCAGGCTGCGCTCCGAGGCCGCGGCCGCCTGCACGCCGCCGGGGCCCTCCGAGCGCTCCCGACTGCCGCCGCTGGCAAATCATCACATTCTTATTGCATTTTTGACATCTCAACACAGACGAAAAATAATTCAATTTCAATTTATTTAAAAATTCATATATACAGGGTTATTCATTTTGTAGTTTTAAGATGAAAATGCTGGCATTTGACGCCGGTCGAACTCATCTGTCATCTGAAGTGTCATAATATTAGTCAAACGCTTACCATTTACGATAATGCATCGTTCAACAAACGAACAACGAACAACAAACGAATAAGCCCGTATTTTTTCGAAAATGCCAATGGGCAGACGGTTACAGTCAATTCGGAACGGTATGGTCAAATGATAACCGTTTTTTTTGGCCGGTAATTGAAGATCATGACTTGGACGATGTGTGGTTCTAACAAGCCACACAACACAACCAGTTATGGCTTTATTGCATGAAAGGTTTCCTGGTTGCGTAATTCCACGTTTTGGCGACGTCAATTGGCCACCAAGATTAGAACATTACTCAAGTTATGGCCGAGAAACCGGCCGAAACGTCAAAAAAAAGTGGTTAAAAATTACTTCAAAAGAATCGCATGCATCGAATCTTTTCGAGGTGCCATTTAAATGATATTGTTTTTCACACTAAATGGCAAAGTCCTAACTTCATAGAGAAATAAAATTTTCATAAAAAATGTATCGCTGTGTGTTTTATTTAGATTTTTTTTCGAAATTGAAAAATGAATGACCCTGTACATTCCAAACAAAATATTTAAGGCGTATACATAAAAAAAAAGCAAGAAGACTCTTATTAAAGATGTAGAAGAATCCCGCTTCTGAAAACTCCTTCAGACGCATGGATCAATAACCAATGTGATATTGTTCAACATAGCGGTAGCTCTTCCTACAGGCATAACCATCGGCCGGTTGGTCCTGTTTATAGGAATGTGAAACAATCTATGCCGACGCTGTCTTAGGTAACTATCGGGAACATACTGGAATATGGAATTCTGGGTATTTACAGGGCTTACAATCTATCATTGGCAGGTTTAGGTGATCACTTTATACACCATTCTACCTATTATTGACAAATACACTTGTGGAGGTCCTCACCAAAAAGTTACGTTTCCAATAATGCACAAAAATCCTTTAAATGCAAATCTGTTCTGTTTACTATATTCTATCAAAATCTTAATTAAAGTTGCGACAAAACATGACTGATCCTGTGTGAAACAAATATAAAATGATTAAATCGTACCAAAATGTAACAATTTCACAAGCTAGAATTCCTGATTACTTAAAATCATCGTCCGCCTCCGTAGTGTAATGGTCAGCACGCTCGGCTACCGTTCTGAAGGTCCCAGGTTCGATTCACAGGGGGGGGTCAAATAAATATAAGTGATTTTTTCACTTTAATATTTATTCAATGTCACCCTGGACTGATACCTGAAGCGGAGGGCTGATCACCTTTCATCCTTCGTGTGTTAACGATCAAAATAACACTGCCTTTATATAATGCATTGCCCTATGCACCATTGGGGTGCGGATAAGGGTTTGATTGATTGATTGTTTGATAAAATCATTTATAATGGAAATGTAACATTTTGGCGAGGACTTCCACACTTGTCAAATTTCAAAGTACATTAATGCTTCGATTGAACCTTCTTCTACGTGCTAGTTCCTCGACATCATCTATGGTTGTTTTCACTAGCCGAGACCTTCATGAAGAGACTAAAGAGATATTGTACGCTTACCCGTGGTCTCTCCCGCCCCACCGGTTGGGCCTGTCGCGGCCTCTGTCCCGGCCTCCGTCACGGACCCCGTCACGGACCCCGTCCCGGACCCCGTCCCGGACCCCGTCCCGGACTCCGTCCCTGACCCCGTCTCGGTCCCTGTCCCGTTCCCTGTCCCGGTCGACCCGGTCGTTGCGCTCCGGTCGGTCGATCCGCTCCCTATCACGGTCCCTGTCTCGCTCGTGCCGACTGTAAAAAAAACAAAATTAATTCATTACAAAATAAGATTGCATTAAGGTGGAGACTGACCGGAGCATTTCGTCGTAACATCGCTCGCGGCCAGCATCAGCGAACATCCGAAACTATGGATGGAGCGCTTCGTTCGGTGTACTGACTGCCTGAATGCTCGCATTGTAACGTGTTACGTTACGACGAAACGCTCCGGTCAGTCTCCGCCATAATATTTATTTAATAAGAAGAAGTATACTATGTATACTTAAAAAAAAACTACTTTTAATTGTGAATAAAGCATCCTTCACATCGGTTTACCTCTCTCTCCGGCCGCCGTCCCGGTCCCGATCGCGCCGGTCCCGGTCCCTGCGGCCGTCCCGGTCGCGGCGGTCTCGCTCCCGGTCCTGCGCGGCCGCGTCCAGCGCGGGCGGGGGCTGCGAGGTGCCGGGTGGGGGCACCTTGGTGTTGAGCGGCGGCGGCGGCTTGCCCAGCATGCACGGCGGGGGCACGCTGAACGGGGGCGGCGGCAGCGACACCATGCTCTTGTACTTCTCGGCCGACTGCAGGTCCTCGCGCGACAGAGGAGTGCCCGATTTGGAGGGGTTCTCCATCTGCGACGGAGGGGGGTCTTCGTTGTTCTCAATCTCCATGGGATCGTCGGGGCGGATTTCGACTATAGGCATCGGTTGCTGCAACAAAAAAAACATAAAAGCAATGTAAAATTTTCTCAGAACTATCAAATGCAGATTTCTATGTAACCATACATACAAAATGTGTTCATTTATTTGTCTGAGACATTACTATATATCGTTAGAATCCTAACTGTCCATCAAACCTCCTCCCTTAGTTTTTTCCTCTACCTCCTTCCCTAAACTCCCTTTTTCCTTTGCCCTCCTTATTATCATCAATTTTGTCAATTTGTAATTTATGTTTCTTTAAATGTTCAAGTACTATCTACCCTTTGATTGCAAACAGCTATACATACATGGTATCAAACGTTTTGATCAATATCACTAGTCTGTGTTTGGTTGGTTGGAAGATATTGCTTTTTAGCAATAAGCCCGCCAATGTACTTATTTCTTTTCTGTACATGAAGTTTAAATAAATAAATAAAACGCTTAGGAGCGTCTCCCGCTCTCTAACAACAGTATTAACCCTTAGAGTGCGAACCGTCGATGGATGGACTCTCTATTAATTTATTTATTATTATTATTATTTTTTTAAATTTATTTCATAATACATAGATACATTCAAATATACATATTTATTTCATATATACATTTACTATATGTATTAAGGCTCTTTAGGCATGGCCCGTGTTGAGCCGAATACTAACATGTTAATACAATTTTTACATTTATTTTTTATTTTTTAATAATATTTGTTTTTTTATTATTAATAGATTATATACATAACATACAGGAGATACAATAATAATTTAGAGTATAAAGGTTTTTCAATAAGATAATTACACCTGGACTTTAATTAATTCACTTTCTACCTTGTCCCTTCCAATGCGAAGCAACCATCGACGGACACTGTTCTTAAAGACCTGATCACTCCTGGAAATCTTAATGGTTTCGGGCAGTAAATTAATTTTTTTTGCGCAAAACTTGTTTTAACGGCTGGGACAATATATATTTTATTTAATGCTGCTATTAATGTGTATAAAGTGCGGAGCGTCGGGATACCGACTATTGCGCAGTTTGATTTAGGTATCGACCTGTACGGACGTGTCTTAGCGCGCGCATGTATAACGTTTTTAATAAGTTAATAACATTTATAAATAACCATGACTGTTAAAATTATTTTGCTGTGAATTAAACATTGATTTTTGTATTTTTTTAAAGTAAAAGTTTTTTATTTGAGTGACTCGATCTTCGCTAGTTTGTGTGCGCTGTAAAAAGTAGGTCCATGGGGTTAGTGTGGGGAAACATTTTTGTCGATGATTTTTTTTAAAATATTCTCGTTTGTTTTCTTTTTTATTAATTAAATAAATACAGTTATAGTAAAAAATATGTTTCATTTGAGTAGTTTGATATGTCCCTTACACATAAAAGAAAGAATTACGAAAATTCATCTACAGTTGAGGAAAATAATTAAGATTCTGTGCACACAACATACTATCTGCGGGCGGGCGGATTCACGCTCATAATAGAGATAAACATCTCTGTAAAGAGGTGATAATATTTAACCATACTGTATACATCGATATGAGATCAAAAGATGACACAAAAGTCATGCATAACAACTTACACGCAATTTACGATGAGTCGAGTGAAAAAGTAAAATTACCCTTCCCGCCCAACACCACCAGTCAAGTGAAACGGTAAAATTACCCTTCCCGCAGATAGTGTGTTGATTAAAAAGGTACTTTCTTTCAAAAATCCTTAAGCAATTTATGCAAAATATGTGAAAATAAGCTCAGCACTATAGGGGTTAAAACACCCTTTTGAGGGATTCCCACAAGCGATGGGTTGATGTTGCCGGAAAGCTGTGTGTGTATGCAGCCGGTTACCTGTATGGTGAGTGGCGGGCCGAGGCGCGGCGGGGGCGCCAGGAGCAGCTGCGCGGCCATGTGCTGCTGCTGCTGCTGGTGGTGAGCGAGGACGGCCTGCAAGTGCAGGGCTTGCTGGAGACCTGCGTTATTCAACACGTTCACTAAGTACAAACATCATAAATCCATTAATTAATTATGTCCATGGTCATTTCAATTGCAAAGAGGCAGTAACACATTTTTTGTTAGTCAATAGTTTTTACAGGAGAAAATGACCAACTACCAAAACGTAAAATGCTCAGGAGGGCCATTTAAGTCACTTTTGCTTGGCAAGAAAATAAACACCAATGCAGTTAGTAATTTTTAACAAGTCAATATATCATACTTCCAAGTTTAAAATCCTTTGGGATTTTTTCAGGGCAATATTAAGCTATTAAAGATATCAAATAGTCAATGATCACGTTTTTGTAAAACAATGCACTTGGTTACTTATCAAACGAATGACATTCGTTTGATTATGCCATAACTAGGCGAAACAATTGTCACAATATTAATTTTTATGTGTTGTTTAACAATAAAATACAACTTAGCAGACTCAAAAAATCTGTGTTTGATTTAAAATTAATGCATAAATTAAAAAAGAATTCTACAAATTAATCGCCAAATCAATAAATATATTGGGAATCAACATCGCAGGAGGCTAATCCCTCTTAAAAACGGGCCACAAGGCCTACATCAAGCGGAAAAAGTGAAAAGCGAAATTTGGCATTACCAGTTTGTGGCGCGGGTTTGAATCCCAGGAGGGGCAGCGGCAGAGGCAGGGCGGGGTGGGCGGGGAATCCCAGCGGACCGAGGGTTGGAGGGAGACAGGTGGGATCTACCCCCATACTGAAAAAAAAATACATGGTTAATTTTATTAACAGCGGGCTATTTAGTTTTTATTTAAATTTTAAATGTAAATTTTTAATTTAGGTAATATTTTTTAAAGCTGAGACAAGCATTATCGATAAAATTAAGAAAGGTGTGTTGAGATGGTTTGGACATGTAGAACGAATGAGTGAGGAAAGAACGGTAAAACAAATTTATGAGGCGAATGTAATTGGAAAGAGGAGCAGAGGAAGACCGAGAAAAACTTGGCACAATCAGGTATGCCAAATACTTGAAAGCGGTCAGGTTAGGAGTCGAAACAATTGACGGGTATGTATGAGGAGATGCATGAACGTGGAAGAGGCGAAGAATTTTTACAAAGACAGAGTGGTGTGGCGTTCTATTCTCTCTGCCTGCCCCTACGGAAAAGCGGCGTGATGATTAGTTAGTTAGTTTGTTTAAATTTAGGTTTTACTTGGTAAACACCACTTTTTTCTTTAATATATTGTGACACGTGTTTCGATGCACTCCATATCATTTTCGAATATACGATGTTCGAAAATGATGCGGAATGTATCGAAATTGTGTCACATCAGATTTGAAGAGATAGTGGTTTTAACCAAGTAAAACTTAAATCAGAAGTGGATAGATTTTAACCACAAAGTGACCGCCGAATCCACAAATTAAATGTTAAATCTAGGCTTAACTATAGTTGAATTATGAGTATTGATTGAATATTATCCGGTAATAATGTTAAAATAAGCCAGGGCGATATCACATCAATAGATATTTGCACGTTCAACAGTCAACTTTATTTGCACGTTCAACAGTCAACTTTATTTGCACGTTCAACAGTCGTCTTACTTTTGGGGCGGTGGTAACGGAGACACCACCATCATTCCGGCAGGATTGGAAGCAGCGAGCACGGAGGGAGGTATGGCGGAGAGTTCGGTTGGCAGTTTGGGCTTGGAATCCAGTGCGCCGGGCTAGAACAGTATGGGACAGTCAACATTAGCCATGACAAAAGGTTGTAATGTTACTCCATGTGTAATTATTGTTAAAGGGACTAAGATGAAAAAAATATTTCATGAGGATGTCGATTAGAAAAAAACGTCTATTTGAAAAGGGCCTTGTTTTACAACCAATGAAGTAAAAACTTATATTTTATTAAAGATTTTTCAATTTTTAATTTAAGTTTTACACCACTATTTCATAAAATATATAACTCACCACGAGGATTGCAAGTAAAGCAAGTACCATACTTTACATAAGGGTCCGTTGAACCCAGAACGGTAGTTATCTGTAGTTTTTGTTTGTGGTAGACCGAGGGTAAATTCGAAATTTGGTCTCATCAATAATTATTTATTAATTTGGCATTTAATTTGTAGAACTCCATTTTAATTTATGTATTAATTTTAAATCAAACACAGATTTTTTGAGTCTACTAAGTTGTATTTTATTAACAAAAACACATAAAAAATTATATTGTGACAATTGTTTCGCCTTGTTAGGGTAATGCCCTAACAAGGCGAAACAATTGTCACAGTATAATTTTTTATGTGTTTTTGTTAATAAAATACAACTTAGTAGACTCAAAAAATCTGTGTTTGATTTAAAATTAATACATAAACTCATCAATAATGTTTACAACATTTTGAGTGTGTCCAAATACTTGTTCACAAAATCTAGATTATCTAAAATTATAGGAGTTATTTTCATATTATTTTTTGACATCTCATCAAAGATGATGAAGAATATGGAGGTATGTGAGGTCTGAATCGTGGCTTATAGTAAAAGAGTTTCTGCTCAATAAAAAGCTTCTTTTCATCTCACCAATAGATATCTCTAGTGAAGTTCTAGTGATTCAAGAACAGTGTTTCAAAATTGGTTCATATATATAGAACTTCCAAGAATTTGATGGTTGTCAATAATGGGTAGAATTGGTGAATGTTACACGTGTGTAAAGTGATCACTTAAACCAGCCTATGACGGTGGTCAGCCCCGTAAATGCCCAGACTTCCATATTCTTCTTCATCTTTGATGAAATATCAAAAAATAATACCATCAATAATGAATCAATTAATCAATAATGAATCAACTCTTAGAGAACTCTAAGAGATGCGTCAAATGGATCGGTCACATGTTGAGACAGGAGGGTTTCCTGCACCTGCTAATAGAGGGAAAAAATGCCAGAGGAAGCCCACGCCGCAAATATCTTTGCGACTTATACGAGGACATTGGCTGTACAACGTATGAGGAGCTGAAGAGGGTTTCGCATAATATAACGGAATGGCGAAGGTTTTATTTGTTGCTGCAGACCAATCCACAAGATTGAGTGCCTGTACTATAGATACATATGTAGACTACTAAAAACTCGAATGTGGGAGACATTAATTCTATCCCAAAGGTCATCAGTTCGATAGTCTAATGCTGAATTATAGTATATTCAAATTGTTAAACATTGATTATGATTAAATCAAGCACAATATTGAGGCCACAGAAGAAGAACTGTTAGTGTCGCTGGCGCGCATTACCTTCCGCTGCAGCCACGAGGGCAGCGTCTCCTCGTCCAGCATGCCGCCCTCCTCAAGGGAGTCCAGCACGGCCTGGCCCTGCGCGCCGCCGGGCACCCGCGCCCACGGCACGTAGCACGCGCCCGCCTCCGCCTCCCAGAAGTCCTTCCACTCGCGCCCCTTGACGCCTTTCCCGGGCGCCCAGGCAACCTGAACAAATGAAGGATCCACATGTAACACCACTTAACGCTTCACTGCATGACTTTTTTTTGCATGACTGCATGACTGCACTGACAGTTCGCCTTCGAGAGTCAAGTGAAGTTATTATTTTGGCATTCATAGCGCGTCTTTTGGCTAAATTATGAACTATAAACGTGAGTTATGAATGTATCTAATCAGTAACAACAAAGAATGGTTGCCTATATTTTTAAAGGACGTTTTAACACTAACTTTTGGGTATGTAACAAATTTGATACACTATGCAGTGAAGGGTTAACCATAATGCCAAAAGTGCGTACACACTTTGTGACAGCGCGGTACCCTTCTTCAGACATGAAATTGTAATGATTTTGGCTTGAAACAAAGCTTATTCTTCTTAGTACTGACATCTGTGAAAATAATCCTGAAATAAATATCCTTTTGTATTATTCATCTTCTTCTTCTTCCTGATGTAGGCCTTGTGGCCTGATTTTAAAAAGGATTAGCTTTCTGTGGTGTCTTCTGATGATGATTCC
The DNA here is from genome assembly GCF_059751285.1 of Brachycentrus maculatus. Lineage (NCBI taxonomy): Eukaryota > Metazoa > Arthropoda > Insecta > Trichoptera > Brachycentridae > Brachycentrus > Brachycentrus maculatus. The sequence goes on from NW_028281442.1 coordinate 406,245, forward strand.
TGTACTGGTGACTGAAGCGGAGGGCTAATCACCTGTATTTCATGTCATTATCATTGAACGTTAGCTATCAAGATAACACTGCGTTTATATGATGCAGAACCCTATCCACCATCAGGTGGGGATAAGGGTTTTATAATAATATATTGTCTAAAGGGTTTAATAATCATAAAAGGCAAAATAGAGGGTCGACGAGGTGTGGGTAGAAGACAGATCTCCTAGCTCCGGAATATACGAGATTGGACGGGGACCAGAACTCTGTTAAGAGCTGCCCAAGACAAGGACAATCCACATTCTCTACAATTGTGACGCACTCGCTCGCAAATGAAGTCACATCCCTGGAGGACCTCTACTGGACTCCGAGAAGGTGAAACTCCTACCACCAAGACAGGTCGTGAGTTACATGACTCACGTAGGTCTTGGCAGTGAGCTGTAATACAGAAAGAGGTAATAGACCTAATATGGTCGCGGTGACATAAGGGATGCAAGTTCCCTTGAACTCGAAAAAAAAAAAGACAAGGACAATCAGTATCAAATGATAGTCGACGTCAGGGGGACCTGACATGACACGAACAGAATAAAAATAAGTTTACATACGGTAATGGCCTTGCTGTGCATCTTGTGCTTGTTGAGCTTGGCGATGGCGCGGGAGGCGTCGCGGCGCCGGTTCATGACGATGAAGGCGCAGCCGCGCGGCGGCACGAGGTCGATGCTGACCACGTCCCCGATGGCGCCGAAGGTGTCCGACAGCTCCTCGGCCTGCACCAGCTTGGAGAGGTGCCCCACCCACAGTGTGGTGCTGCAGACTAAAGGGAAAGAGCCATATTAATGTTAGTTATAAATTTGGCGTTTCATTTGTAGAACTCCATTTTATATTAAATTCCACCCATTAAATATTACAATCGAACACTGATTTTTAGAGTCTACGAAATTGTATTTTATTATTGAAAACATATCGCTCACTCCTTTCAAGAACGTCATAAATCAAAAATTGTCAATTTTCAGTTGTACATGTTTTCGGAATGCCCAGAAAATGTACTATATCCCAGCAAAAGTGGCATATTTTTAACTTATATTTACCCGCTACAGGGCAGAAAGTGTTGCTTTTGCATTTTGAAGAAAAGGTATCATTTAATTGTTTTTTCAAATATACTAAATATTTTTCAAATGGAGAAAAAACCTTCAGCTTTTACCTAAAAAGATCTGTTGCACCGTAAAAATTTCAAAAAGTGGCTTCATATTTATTTTTCATACATTGTATTATAATATTTAACATTAAAAACTCTCTCCTGAAAAATCAAGTATTTTGATTTATGACGTTCTTGAAAGGAGTGAGCGATATACAAATAAAGTTTGTGACAATTTTTTGTCACAAACTTTATTGACAATTTATCTTGTTATGGCTCAAACTACTGTGAAGATTAATCGGACTGAGGGTCATTATAAAGCTATATGTACAATTCTAATTATTTAAGTAATAAATAATAGTTAGTCTTATCAGGTATAATATCTGCAGTAATAATTATGGGAGAAAACAATAGTTAAGGGTATGGACCAAGTGTTAAAAGGTAATGGGATTCCGTCGAAATTTGTATCACAATAGACTTTAAGAAATAGTAAATAAGTAATAATATTTTCTTAGTAAAACTTTCATTAAAAACGGATAGATTTTACCACAAATGACTGCCAAATCAATTAGTGAAATTAAATTATCCTACCCTGAAAAAGAACAATTTGATTGCCACAACGAGATCTCGCATTCAGTCCTAATATCGTAGTCGTACAGGAGAAAGTGACCAACTGATAAAACGTAAAATGTTCAGGAGGGCCATTCAAGTCAGTTTTGCTTGGCAAGAAAATAAACATCAATGCAGTTAGTCATTTTTAACAAGTCAATATATTATACTTCCAAGTTTAAAATCCTTTGGGATTTTTTCAGGGCAATATTTAGCTAGTAAGATATCAAATAGTCAATGATCACGTTTTTGTAAAAAATGCACTTGGTCACTTTCTCCTGTATGACTACGATATGTGCAAATAAAATTAACACATTTTAAATGTTGATTTAATCATTTTCCGTGTTATCCGACCTTTTCGGTTACATAGAAATCTGCGTTTGATAGTTCAGAGAAAATTTTACATTGATTTTATGTTTTTTGTTTTTTTTTGTTTGCATGTTTTGTTTGTATGACTACGATATGTATATTCAGTACATCCGAGACGCAATCTCACCGCTGATGTTGTCCTTCTTGACGGGCGGCAGGCCCTTCTTCTTGCGCTCGCGGTCCTTCTCGCGGTCCTTCTCGCGCTCCTTGTCCCGCTCCTTGTCCCGCTCGCGCTCCCGCGGCCGCTCCCGAGACGCGCGCCGGCCCGCGCGCCGGGACCGCGAGCGCGAGCGTGACCCGCGCCGCGACCGGGACCTGCTGCGGCGCCCGCGCGACCGCGAGCGGCGCCGGCGGGAGCTCTTGGGAGACGGGCTCCTGGAATTTGTTATTATTTTTTTAATTCTATTTATTTGTAAAAGTTTAACATAATATTCATTCATTCACCCCCTTATCTGCACCTCAATGGTGCATAGGGCACTGTATCATATAAACGCAGTGTTATCTTGATCATTAACACATGAAGGAAAGGTGATCAGCCCTCCGCTTCAGGTACCAGTCCTGGGTAATATTGAATAAATATTAGTGAAAAAATCACTTAAATTTATTTGAACCCCCCCCCCTTGGGAATCGAACCCGGGACCTCGCGTGCTGACCATTACACTATGGAGGCGGACATAACACTATGGAGGCGGACATAACACTATGGAGGCGGACATAATAACCCAAAAAAATGTTTTTTAAAAGCTATTTTACAATCTTCACAGTATTAACACACTCTGAACGGGAAGGGTATTTCTATCCGTTCGGTCAATTGACGCTTAACCCATTGCAACACAAAGCCTGCGAGTCATCGGCCAAGATCAATTTGTCACGGGCTATTCGCCAGTTTGTCTTTGAAGTGATGTTTTTTACATTAAATCTGAGTGACAATAACTTTCACAACTCTGAACTGAACACACTCTTTCAAAACTACCTGGTGATGAGTCATAATGATCTAGCTTACGAACAAACAAAAAAATTATGCTTTTATGTTTTACCATTTTTATTTTGTGCGTAATTTAGTGTTAATTTAATAGTAATAAAAAAAATGTGTCAAAATTCAATAGTGTTGTATGAACAAATTATATCACCTTTATTAGTGGTGCTATGGGTTAAGGACAGCAAGGGTATTTTTTTACCTTCTGTGTAAGTAATAATTTTATGAGATAGTCAATTTTTATAACTCGGTTGAATTTGAACGCCTTTCACGCTTCAAACACGCGAACGTTATGATTGGTCGGACTGATTTGTACTGCAAAAATCAATCTGTAGTGCGTGGTACCTTTTTCTGCATTTAAAGATTATTTCTATGTTTGTTCTCGTTTTATCAGGTGCAAAATATTAGCGCCTCGTTGTTTGACAAACCATATCACCTCCCCTCCGTGCGGGGCAACTTTCTTACTTGCGGGGATCCATTCAATTAGTGTCTTTGTATACATGTTTTGAAAGGAAACTGATATGCGGATGGGTTAGCAAAATTAAAAGAGCAATTTTATTACCCTCTCAAATAGCATTCACTAAGCGCTAGTTGGGAGGTATTTATGTAGACTTATTTATTATAACTGCAGACAGTTGGTGGAATTCCATATTGAATTCTTGGGTAATATATCCAAAATAAAACACGGTTTTGGTTGGATTGAATTCTACATTTATTTATGTATATTTTAATACGTGACGCGTTTCGTCTTCTTAGGACATTATCAAACACTGACCAAAAATATTTACAAAATGTCCTTATATAGTTGTTAGTATATAAGGACTGTTACGGACAGATCGCACACCCCGTGCGGCGGCCCTGAAAAGGAATTCTAGGCGTCCGGCGGCGGGCGAGACGGTCGCCCGTCGGGCCGCGGCCCGAAGAAGGGCCTCTAGAAATTTGTATAGATTTTTATGGCTTCGGCACCACTTGTATAAAGAAATGTATTAGAGATAAGGAAATATGTTAAATGCGCTTAGATATTACGGATACTGTATAAAATAAATATGATAATTACGGATATTGTATAGAATAAATATGTCTTGAATGTAATAACGAATTGTTGTACTGTTGTAAAGGCACCGGTACGGTATAAAAGTGTAGCCCGTCCGGTGCCCCTTAGAGAGAGACAGAGATATGGCTGTCTCTCTACCTCGGCTGCTGATTGGCTGTACTTTCCCACTGTCGGGCGGTACGCGATCACGGCCGGGTATATAGAGGGCGCATTTTTTGGAAATAAATCAGTTCTGGTGTGACTGTTGAAACCTGTGTTTCATTTCTCCGCTCCCGCTCCTTGGACGACTCGCCGCGCCGCCAGCCTGGACCGTTTCGCCTCATTGTACCGATTCACGGACCAGTTTCGGAAAGCCCTTATCAGGGCTATTGAGGATGACTTGTCGGTCCAGCGCCCGCTCTTCCCGGCTCATACATCCAGTCACCTCCGTCCGTATCCAGCTTACAACTCTGTACGGCGGGGCCGTCTGGAACGTCACCCCTTTCAAAGGTGGCAAGTTGGTAGATTCCGAGTGAAGGCCAGGCGTGTACATTTTTGAGAGTCATCGCACGTAACCCACGCCGGTTACAAGGACATTTTGTAAATATTTTTAGTCAGTGTTTGATAATGTCCTAAGAAGACGAAACGCGTCACGTATTAACATATACATAAATAAATGTAGAATTCAATCCAACAAAAACCGTGTTTTATATTGGATATATTACCCAACAATTTTATGTAGACTGACCAGTGATAATTTGATATTATTTTACGATACACACCTGGAGTCGTTTCCATCAATCTCTATGACCTGCGGACCCGCATCGTCCACAAATTCTATATCCGATTCATTGTTCATCTCGTCCATGAGGGGACTCGAGGGTTTACCGCCTTCTTCCTGCTGCAATTGAAAAAATAAACATTATAAAAACAAAAGTATTTCAGAACGGGAGATGTTATCCAATACACACGCATCACAAGTTACACATTCATTCACATTCAAAATGTAAAGTCAATTCGTTTGATTCAAGTTCCAGTCTTTTTTTTCTGAGATACAGTGGAACCTCGATATAACGGTCCTCAATATAACGAATTAATCGATATAATAATTTTTTGACATCTCCTTGAAGTAGCCGTAGAATTCAATAAAAAAATGTATACCTCTACATAATAAATGTCCTAAATGACATAATTTGTCCGCCTCCGTGGTGTAATGGTCAGCGTGTTTAGCTACCGTGCTGGAGGTCCCGGGTTCGATTCCCAGGGGGGGAGGTGAAAATAAATATTAGCGATTTAACACTGCAATATTTATTTAATATTACCCTGGACTGGTTCCTGAAGCGCAAGAGTGATCACCTTGCCTTCATGTAAGTAATGACCAAGATAACACTGCGTCAATTCGATGCAGTGCCCTATGCACCATTAGGTGTGGATAAGGGTTTAAAAAAAATAAATAAATAAAATAAATGTGGAGATCCTCACCAAAAAGTTACGTTCCTAATATTGCACAAAAATCTTTTAAATGCAAATCTGTTCCGTTTACTGTATTCATTTTTAACGGAAATGTAAAGTTTTGGTGAGGACCTCCACAAGTAGAGCATGTTAACATACATCCATGTAACCAAAACAAGAATGCTTATATGTAAATATTTTTATGCATATCGCTCACTCCTTTCAAGAACGTCATAAATCAAAATTCGTCAATTTTCAGTTGTGCATGTTTTCGGAATGCTCAGAAAATATACTATATCCCAGCAAAAGAGACATATTTTTAACTTAATATTTTCCCGCTTCAGGGCAGAAAGTGTTGTTTTTGCATTTTTAAGAAAAGGTATTGTTTAATTATATTTTTAAATATACTACATATTTTTCAAATAGAGAAAAAACCTTCAGGTTTTACCTAAAAAGATCTGTTATACTATAAAAAGTTCAATAAGTGGGTTGATATTTATTTTTAATACATTGTATGATATTATTGAACTTTAAAAACGTTCTCCTGAAAAATCAAGTTTTTTGATTTATGACGTTCTTGAAAGGAGTGGGCGATATGTGATTTCAGTACGTAACTAATGTATACAGTAGCAATATGTAAAATAAACTGTGTATAAACTAGTGAGATTGTCCACCTCCGTAGTGTAATGGTCAGCACGCTCGGCTACCGTTCTGGAGGTCCCGGGTTCGATTCCCAAGGGGGGTAAAATAAATAAAAGTGATTTTTTCACTGTAATATTTATTCAGTATTACCCTGGACTGGTACCTGAAGTGGAGGGCTGATCACCTTTCCTTCATGTGTAAACGATCAAGATAACACTGCGTTTATATGACGCAGTGCCCTATGCACCATTGAATGCGGATAAAGGTTTTAAAAAAATAAAAAAAACTAGTAAATAGAATATACATATTTTAATTACGATGTGTTTACTGTATTATTTCTCATACGATGCATATTAATCGTTATAACGAGGTTGAATTACATAGAATTCATTACAGAGAGGTCAACAAATAAAAAGAGAGTGAAACTCGAAGTAACAAATTTTTAGCCATTAAAACCTCAATATACTAAATTATTACAAAACCCCTTGAGATTCGTCGTATCGAAATTCCACTGCATAATTATTTCATATTGTTGTCATCATTTTCTCTATGCAAACCATCTTGTTTTCCGAGTCGTTTAAAAAAAATTCAATCCCAATAAAGCAATTTCTAAAGAAGTAAAAAGTATAAAAAGAATAATTTACCTTATTGTGCATAGTTGGAGGTGGTTGGGACATATCTATATAACTCATTTCTTGTTGAATGTTAATATTATTCAAACCCTAAAAAAAGCGAGAATGAAACAATAAAATAAAAATACAGCTCTGAGAAAATAAAAAAAATGCATATACCTAATGAAAGGTTAAAAAATAAAATAAAAAATTAATGTTTTTTAAACAAATTTTAAAAGGAGAAATTTATATTTACCTGCAATTGAGGAAAATTCGCCACCATCATTTGTGCTTGCAAGCTTTGCAGTTGTCTGAGAATTTCCGGATTTGTCAATATACTGGAAAAAAAAAAGGAACATTAACATACAACGGGACCTATTAACACATTGTTGTCAGGCAGTTCTTTAATCAACCTCGAACCTAATTAAACACCATAGAAGGGGGCTACTTGAACTTTGATGTGTTACTTGAGCCCAGTACAAAAAAAATATTTAGATCTGTATTTGGTCTACAATAATGAATATGTCGACACGATTCATTGTTTCCCTTGCAGGTGACACTTATTGTCACCATACATTTATTATTGTAGACCAAATACAGAAAAAATTTTTTTTTGTACTGGGCTCAAGTAACACATCAAAGTTCAAGTAGCCCCGTTCTACGGTACTAATTTGGGTATACTCATCACAAGTAACCGCAAACTCAATTCCAATCTGTACAATGTAAAAACAACATTTAGAGTTTTTTTAATCATTTTATAAATCATATTTTCGTATGGCGTATGGAGTGCTTGGAAGTTTTTGGTAAGGAAGGGTTATTAACTATGAGTATTTTAATGTTTTAGAATTTGGTACATAAACTCTGATGATGACAAGGTTCTTGTCGAAACCGGTTGGATAAAGTGTAGCAATAAAAAGTGGCTAAAACAAGGTTGTAAAGCTTACGTCAATCTCTCGCTAAGCGAAAAAAAAATGTTTTGACTGACACGGAAGTCCCGGCTTATAAGTGAATGTCATGTAAAAGGGACTTTCTCTGTAACTTGAACCTCTCAAAAAATTATTCGTTGAGAGGTTCCACTGTATTCGGCTCAGCAAATCGAAACCGAGAAGTCGGAGTACGATTTTTCTTGGACTCATCATTACGATGCAAACTGCTTGCCCTAATCACACTCGGGCCAAACTGGGAACTGGTTAAATTATTTATTGTAACTGCAGACAGTTGGTAGAATTCCATATTGAATTGTTGGGTAATATATCCAAAATAAAACACGGTTTTTGTTGGATTGAATGCTACATTTATTTATGTATATTTTAATACATATTTTTGTCCGCCTTCGTAGTGTAATGGTCAGCACACTCGGCTACCGTTCTGGAGGTCCCGGGTTCGATTCCCAAGGGGGGTAGAATAAATATTAGTGATTTTTTCACTGTAATATTTATTCAATATTACCCTGGACTGGTACCTGAAGCAGAAGGCTGATCACCTTTTCTTCATGTGTAAACTATCAAGATAACACTGCGTTTATATGACGCAGTGCCCTATGCACCATTGGGGTGCGGATAAGGGTTTTATTATTAATATGTGACGCGTTTCGTCTTCTTAGGACATTATCAAACACTCAACGTGTTTGATAATGTCCTAAGAAGACGAAACGCGTCACATATTAAAATATACATAAATAAATGTAGAATTCAATCCGACAAAAACCGTGTTTTATTTTGGATATATTACCCAACAACTGGTTAAATACCAATTGAAGCTTTGGAAATGACATGAGCAATAATTACCTGCCGAGGGCATCGTTGGGGTTGACATTCTGCAGGGGGTTCATGAGGTAGCTCTGTTGGGCCGGCGGCTGCGGGAGCTGCGCGGGCAGGGGGAGGGGCGGCTGAGAGGGGGGGAGGCTCTGCTGGACGGGGCCAGGGCTGTCTCCACCGCCTAAACAAAACATCGGGTTTTTTTTAATTTTTTTTTATTTCTATACATTTATTCAAATCATAATTTATACATATTTAGAACTATTTTTATTTTTTTTATTGCAGAGACCCACCAAGCCACCTTCGGTGTCTTGTCGGTGGAGTTCTTTTTTAATACAAATTTTATTGTTTTTAACGATTTTAACCTAATATACACACAAAAGAGAAAAAAATTAAGAATCAAACATTTTGCATTTATAAAACGCTAAAACGTAAAATTTGTATTCAATAAAAAATTACTTTTAATTAATTGTTGAGATGGTTTGGACATGTGGAACATTTGGGTGAAGAAAGAACGGTTAAACAAATTTATGAGGCAAATGTAGTTGGAAAAAGAAGCAGAGGAAGACCGAGGAAAACTTGGCGCAATCAGGTACGTCAAATACTTGAAAGCGGCCGGGTAAGGAGTCGTAATAATCATCGGGTATGTATGAGGAGATGCATGAATGTATAAGAGGCAAAGAATGTTTGCAAAGACAGAGTGGTGTGGCGTTTGATTCTCTCTGCCTACCCCTGCGGAGAAGATTATTACGACTTCTGACCCGACCGCTTTCACGTATTTGACATACCTGATTGTGGCAGGTTTTCCTCGGTCTTCCTCTGCTTCTTAAAAAAAATCTATCAGCGAATAATACTAAAGTTATGGAATTAAAATTCATATTAGGGGGATTTCGATCTCCCTGTTCAAGCCGGCTAGGTTAACTGTTTAAAATGGCATCATTGCTATTGAAAACCACTATATAATCACCCTGGAGTTGGCCCCCGCCGGACGACATGCTGATGTTCATGAGCTGGGCACCGCCGCAGCCCTCGTCCTCGCTCTCGTACTCGAAGTCCATGTTGAGCAGGCGCCGGTTGAAGTTCACCGAGCCCTTGTCCGCGGGCGGCGCGGCCGACCCGTCCCTCAGCATGTGCTGCATCTGCCGCAGCTGCGCCAGGATCGCAGCATCCGACTTGCCGCCCTGCAAAACAACACCTCGTTTACTCCTTAAACCCTTCCCTTACGATGCTAAAAACTTCCGCGTGCACCGGTGATATGTTTTTTGTACACCATATGTGGTTTAAAAACGGGAAAAATTTAAATATTCCTAAATGTTGCTTTTATTGAGCATAGTTAAGGCTGAAATGTACCGTAGAACGGAGCTACTTGAACTTTGATGTGTTACTTGAGCTCAGTGCAAAAAAAAAATTTAGATCGTGATATCGATCGAAGTATCGTGACAATAAGTGTCACCTGTCTGGGAAACAATGAATCATGTCGATACGTTCATTATTGTAGACCAAATACAGATTTAATTTTTTTTGTACTGGGCTCAAGTAACACATCAAAGTTCAAGTAGCCCCGTTCTACGGTAACAATTTTGTAGTGTTACCTCTGGTAATTATCTAAAAAAAAAAGGGGGGAAAAAAGCATCGCAAATAGCCGTAATAGCTAGCATAGCGACACGACCGCCGTGTAAGACGATCTGCGCACTACTGGCGGCTGGCGGAGTAAACACACACACGTTACGACATGTGCGTATACTTACAAAGCACGCTACTTGTGACCAGCCAAGGCCACCGCAAATAAAAAGATGACATCTATGTTTACCTGGTCTTGATGAGAGGTGTCGGGTGTGTGTTGCTGGGCAGCTGGAGAATTCTTAGAATCTGCATTCATGGAACCTGAAAATACATTAACTCATATTTTTACAGATTCAATTAAATTTACCATAAAAAACACATCATTTTTCCTAATATCCATTTATGGTGGAATGGGGAAGAGATCTAGTATGAAGTTTTGATGGAAAAAAATGAATTATTGTCTAGATTAGTATTCCATAGAGAACTGTGCTATGGCTATGTTCAAGACTGTCTATTGAAACCCTATAGCTCTTCCAAAATGACGTTGAAGTTGGTGCTCTTTCTCTACTTGCTTTTACAGCTAGTGAAATAGGTCTCAAATGTTGCAACGATATAGCGACCTATTAATGAACTGGTGAAATTGGTAATGTTTTGAGGGCCAGATGAAAATCTTTGCCAGGCGTTGCCCGCCGTATGTTGGTGACCAATGAATGTGCTCCATTCATGTAAAAGCAAACCATCATGTCGGACCACGGAAGGGCGGCAAAAGAGGATAAAAGTGAAGTCCCGTTTGAACTGTGCTAGTCTGGAAGTGGAATGTTGGCCATCCACAATGACGAGGAGCTCAACAAGCTGCCCTCCAGCGTGACGACCATCGCTCAGGAAGGCGTCCTACCCAACACCTTGGCCATTCTCCAGCCCATGGGATCAAGAGAAGGGCGTTTTAATTTGTCGGCTCATGTTTTCCCCGCTCCTGAGACCGATTGACGACGTTTTAATCCATTTATTTTTTGTATATCATTATCATCATCATCATCCTATTATTATTATTATTATCCATGTCTTTATAAGCACCCTTGAGGTAGTATTTTACAAAAATGGCGCTATACAAATTATCCAAATTATTATTATTATGACCAAAATAAAGCTTTCACATTATGACTACAGAAGGCGGCAGAACAAGCCATTTAATTTATAAAAATAATATTATATTCATTGATAGATGTCATGAGGTGGAGAAGGCAACGAAGGAGACAATGGTATGTGAGGAGAATGGAACCATCCAGACTCCAACCCCTAGGTAGAAGACTCCCGGGCAGACCACCAAAGAGATGGATTGACCGCCGGAAATCGACATCACAGGAACCTCATCCCTCTTGAAAACAGGCCACAATGTACACCAAGCAGAAAAAGTAGAATATTATATTCACCATTAGCCTGCTGAGCCATAAGTTCTTGGTGTATGGGATGGTTAGGGTTCGCCATGTCGAATAATGGTTGGATGACCTCCGGACTGAATACATAGTTCTTCTGCCACAGGTTTAGCACCCGGATAATGTTGCGCTAGAATGAAAACGGCGATAAGCACGGGACTGGGGGCTTTATGCAATTAATGATCAAGATAACTCTGCATCAGTATGGTGCAGTGTCCTATGCACTATTGGGTGTAAATAAGAGTTATAACAAGAAATATCAATGAAAGTGTAAATATTAATAAAATAATATGAAAATTACTCCTGTAAATGGAGATAATCCAGATTTTGTGAACAAGTATTTGGACACACTCAAAATGTTGTAAATAAATTATCTGGTCAAATTATAAGCTTAATAATAAAAATGAAAATGGTATTTTCTGGCATTTCTCATGTGTGTGATTATAATCCAGGATTCGGATCTCACATACTAATATAAGAGTTTCTGCTTAATAAAAAAGCTTCTTTACATCTCACCAATAGATGTCTCTAGTGAAGTTCTAGTGATTCAAGAACAAAGTTTCTAAATTGGTTCATATATATATAGAACTTCCAAGAATTTGAGTAGTGTGGTTGTCAATAATGGGTAGAATTGGTGAATGTTACACGTGTGTAAAGTGATCACTTAAACCAGCCTATGACGGTCGTAAGCCCCGTAAATGCCCAGACTTCCATATTCTTCTTCATCTTTGATGAGATGTCAAAAAATAATATGAAAGTGTTAAGATATTAAAAGCATATTTGTTCTATAACTGTGATGGGGAAGAGGTTATCGACTGCATAAAACTTCAGTACTCAAAGCAATTTATTGTCATTAACATTTATTTTATAGCTATCTAAACAGAGACGTAAAAGTATTTTGAGACTGGAATATGAGGCCTGGGCATTTACAGGGTTCACAAACTGGTTGGTTTAAGTGATCACTTTGTAACATTCACCATTGTGGCTAAAATCCTGATAACAATTACTGGAAGGGGATCGAATCAAGTATCTTGGTAAATGTTTTATTTATTTTCTAAATTCTTAAAATTTGGTTTATAATACGCACTATTGAAGGCGACAAATTAGAAAAGTAAGATTTTAACAGTTTAAAATAAAACATGGGTATTTTTATTACTATAATTATAAAAATAAATAGATATAAATACTTAAATAATAAAAATGATATTTTCTGGCGTTTCTCATGTATGTGATCATAATCCAGGATTCGGATCTCTCATACTAATAATAGAGTTTCTGCTCAATAAATAAGCTTCTTTTTATCTCACCAATAGATGTCTCTAGTGAGGTTCTAATGATTCAAGAACAACGTTTCGAAATTGGTGGATTTATATTTAACTTCCAAGAATTTGAGTAGTATATTGCGAGTGTTTTTGCCTAGAATTTTCACTCATGAATTACATGAAATTATCGTAACTTTAAACATAAAAGAGTAAATCCAATCCTACTCACAAGTAGGCATAGGCTATGAAACTTATAAAGTTGAAGCCTGAGTAGGGACATGATAAACGGTGTTGCATAAGCCGTAGCTAGATTTCAGAGTCGCTTGGACGTTAGGTAATTCAAAAGAAATTGAGTAGTATGGTTGTCAATTATGGGTAGAATTGGTGAACGTTACACGTGTGTAAAGTGATCATTTAAACCAGCCTATGACGGTCGTCAGCCCCGTAAATGCCCAGACTTCCTTATTCTTCATCATCTTTGATGAGATGTCAGAAAATAATATAAAACATTATAATGTATATCGATGCAGCACAATAATAATCATTCAAAATGTAACTCGTGTCATTAAATTTATGTTTAAAAAGTAGAAACAAAACTAAAAGCCGGGACATAACTTTATCGGATACCGTCAAAGTTTGAGGTTAAGAAAACATTATCACCTTATCTTCCGGAGGACATCTCAGCAAATTAATAAAGGTCTGTTGCATATTCTTAGCGAATCGGGGTGCGAATACGTCCTTTTCCGCACCAAACTGATGTCGAGACTGGCGAACTATAGAGTCGATAACGTAAAGACCAGGAATTTTATACTCGGGTTTACACTTCAATATGAACTTCTCGACACTGTGAACTACGTGCTTGTAGAATTTAATTGCCTTCACTGCCCCCCTGGTGATGGCACTCATTTTAGCCTTAGATATAGGGGGTTTATTCTCGTACAACCCAGAAAGCTGAAAAAGAAAATATATACTCAATCATTATCAAACGACTCGACAGAATAGTGGACATTGCAAGTCGGCGTAAAGTCGTACCTCTGAGTTGAACGCTTTAACCTCCGGTATATCCATGGTGAAGGATTTAATTTATCAGAAAATATGGAATTTTGATAACTTTTGTCTACATGACGCACTTTACGAGAGTTTTAACTTTGGCAATCATCTGCAATCATCTCACGAAACACGACATGCCCGCTAATTGCATTGCAAATGGCGACAATCCATAGAAGTGCAGATATGTATAAACCATAAACAAAAAATATCCAATATCATAAACAATCAAATAAAATCTCCTTTGCATGAACACTGTTTCCAGGGTTGTCAACAGCGGACAACTGCAGTTACATTCGAAATTTCCCTCAAATGAGGAGAGAATGAGTTTTTCCATATTTTGTTCATGTTCATATTCATATTTCTCCAAGGCTTATCATTTTCTTAATAATCATTTTTCAATATTGTAAGTTTTGTTATCAATCCTTCTTTGAAAGTGGGTTTGCTCCATGTATTTGATATTTCTATAATTTCGTGCAATTCATAATTAAAAATTGTACATAAAACACTCGCTTTCTCGTTTGAAATATCATTTAATATGCTTGTTAAGATTTTTGAAATGTTTGTACGCAAATATATTTTAAAAAAATACCCACGCAAAAACTATTTCTGAAAAGGTTTATTTAAAATATCGTACATTCCGATTAAGGTTTTGATAGGTTCGATTTATAAAAGTTCATTCGCAATAAGGTCTCATTTATAAACGCACTCGTTCCATTACTTAATCATCTTCAGATACCGACAAAACAATGTAACCTGTCAAAGAAAAGTAGAAAAAGCCATAAAGTTGTTGTTTTCCATCCCTGAAGATAACTCGGTATGGTTGGAGAAAATAACAAAAATAAAATTGGTTTTTCAAAAGTTTTAGTTTTTTTTATTGATTTTTATTTTTTTATAAAATGTGCCAAAATACATTCAAAATATAAACATTTCTCCTATTTGAAAATACTGTACTCCGAATGGACACTAGTAGGGGAAACCGGAGCGGAACAGCGTACCTAATGTTTGATGTGAAACAATGAATTTGAAAAAAAACTTGGATTTTGTTTATATTCTCATTATTTAGTTATTTTTGGACAATATTATGTAAGAAAAATATTTCAAAAACTATAACATGCAACTTAAAACAGTAAACAAAAATGATGAGTATAATTTTCCCATTCTGCCCCAGGTACGGGGTAGAATGGGGTACACGTATTATAAATTAGTTATTCATGAGGTGCAAAATCATCATTGTCACTGTCTAGGTCAGCACATAGTAAATGAGTCCATCTGTAACAATTCATAAATCAAGAACAAGAATACTAGCTTTCATTCGACTTAGAACATATCGCTCACTCCTTTCAAGAACGTCATAAATCAAAAAACTCGATTTTTCAGGAGAACGTTTTTAAAGTTTAAAAATAAAATACAATGTATTAAAAATAATTATCAAGCCACTTATTGAACTTTTTACTGTACAACAGATCTTTTTAGGTAAAACCTGAAGGTTTTTTCTCCATTTGAAAAATATTAAGTATATTTTTAAAAATTTATTAAACAATACCTTTTCTTCTAAATGCAAAAACAACACTTTCTGCCCTGTAGCGGGTAAATATTAAGTTTAAAATGTGCCTCTTTTGCTGGGATATAGTACATTTTCTGGGCATTCCAAAAACATGCTCAACTGTAAATTGACGATTTTTGATTTATGACGTTCTTGAAAGGAGTGAGCGATATGTAGTTCATTGCAATAAAGACAACTGGCATCTTCATTTTGCGAACTATTGTCGTCGTAATTTTTATTGTTCTTAGCTTTTTGTTGTTTTCTTTTTATTTAACTTTTTTTTAATTTTCCAAATAGTTTTTTTCTTGCCCTTTCTCTTTTCTTCTGCTTCTTGTAATTCAGCCTTGTAAGGAGATGTTGTCAAAATTGCTGCTTTCCCTCTTTTTGCCACGGATCTTTTCTGTACTGTGTTATCTTTAGGTAAAGGTTTCAAATCTTAAGGTGCAGCACATTCGAAAAGAGTTTTAGATTGTCTAGAGCCTGTGATGGTGTCAGACATGTGAGGGTGTCAGACAACCAAGGGGTTCAACATCAGTGTCCATATTTGTCACGTTTTGAAGAGTCTGGGAAACTGTAAAATCTTGGGGATTTTGGATGGGTTCTAGATTCTGGTCATCGTGTTTTTCAGGAGTTTTGTGAACTTCTACTAAGGTTATACTCGGTTTTACATTATCAAATGAAGTAGGATTGTTATTTCTCTCAGGCGAAAATTGAGAATCAGCTGTGCTTGGAACAAGATTTTAGTTGACGTAGTGAGTGTAGTGTCTAACTCGATATTAGTAGTCAGTGGGGGCAGAAAATCAATAAAAAAATTATCAAATGCCCTTTTATAATCCATTTGTCCAGTAATAACAGTTTCCACAGCTTATTCCATATTTTTTGACGAGCGTTTTTATCCGTCAGTTTTTCTGACCTAATGTCGCATCATATCTTTTAACAATATAAACAGAATAAATTGTAATAAAGTTTCATATATATATCTTGATAAAAAATAAATAAATTTCTGGGGCACAATGAGGTGCTTCTATTACGCCCCACCCCGTTCTCTCCCAAAATGAATGTTTGAATTTGATGTCAAATAAAACGATTTTAGTAAATGATGTAACACGTTAGGTATTGTATTATATGAAAGACTTCACGACGAAATACATGACTAAATATCATTACAATAGAAGATAAAAATGAGACGATATACCTCGGAAGGTGTAAATTTTAGTACGTTTGGAATATCGCGTCGTGGTGCAGTGCAGCACTGACACCAACTGTATGAAATGAGTTGTGGCCTGCTACTGTCGTCTGATCGTCTTTCATACCCCACCACTCCACAACAGATGATAGCTTTTTCCCGTTCCGCCCCGGTTAGTCATCTGGCTTGACGCTGTACAGCCGCCGGCCGAAGCTGCTACATAGATTTAAATATCCAGATATTTGCATCTAAAGTCCGCATTTTTTGCATATACAGAAATACTGTGATTGGTGATAAATGGAAAAAGTTAAAAGTGAAAAAGATTTTTAAGTTTAGCTGATATTTGAGAAAAATGCACCAATAATGCAAAACAGTAATGCAACTCAAGTTAGCTTGTTGCATTCAGTCCATTTCCGAGAAATGGACCGTTTTCGAGAGCAGTTGCTCTCGAAAAAACACGTGTTAAATGCATCCCTACGACCTTCTCAATGCAATAAAAAACTCAAAATTATTAAATTTTGTGGAATACTGGGACAATTTTAAATACCCAAATTACGCCAGCTCGTATCTACTACGTTAATAATATTGAGGCTTGTGCGCCCGTATACCTCGCCACCGTCAGGAAGTACCTGGCTGCCAAGGTTTTGGAAATGCCCAGAAATACCGCCAGTGACAACAAGAAGACCAGCATTAACCCTCGCCATCTGCAGTTGTCTATCCACAATGACGGAACCACAACAAGCTGCTCTCCGGCATTACCTTCCGGCATTACCACAGAAAGGGGTCCTGCCCAACATCTTGGCCACGTTCCAGCCCAAGAAGACTGAGAAAAAGGGGCAATTATACGGCGAATCCACTTTCCCCCCTTCAGACTCAGCTGATTGACGACGTTTTTCATTGATATTTTCTACATTTTTCATTATCATTTTCAAATTATATCCATATCTATATAAGCGCCCCTGAGGTGGTGTTTTATGAAAATGGCACCATATAAACCATCCAAGATTATTATTATTATTATTATTACCCCAATCCGCCTTGGGTTCCCCTATATTTAAAAAAAAGTCGCGTAGGATTTAATGTAGTGTAGTCTTTGGAACCGAAGTTGGAGTAGGATTTAACCTGTTTGTTTCTATGTATCTATGGTCGTGTCAAAAAATTCCGTTTTTCTATGCTACCGGACCCCGGTCTGCGTGTTTTGAATTTGGTTATGGAGTTTTGAAGTCGCGGGCAAATTTAGAATTAAAAGAAGACAGTGATCATGGATTTCAATACATCTTTGAAGCGTAAGCAGGTGGAAGGTGTTCCTGCATCTCCGAGGATGAATATTTTTACAAAAAATTCTGGCCGCGACTTCGATATGTCAATTACAATGTCACCGAATGATATTTCTGCAATGAATCAATCTAGAACTATAAACGACACAACTATGTTTAGAAACACATTGAACGTTACGACTTTAGCGGGTCTCGAACTTAAACCTTCGAAAGAAGTGGACGATTTGAGCGAAGAATTCTACGAAGTAATGCAAACATCCGATTCCGCCGATGTTTTGGAAATGATCGGTCGATTTGCGCAGACTTGTTGCGACTCGTTAGAAAAAATAAATCCTTGGGAACGTTTTACCCCTAAAAACTCGTGGCTAACTGAAGAAACAGATACGTGGCGATTGCTGTACTGTCTGTACTTGGACTCTATCCAGAGCAGAAAGGCTCCGGAGTTGAAAGAGTACGAGTTGCTGTCGCCGAAAAAACTCGTCGGCGCGCTCTTTCAAACGGACAGAGAGCTGCGTTCCATGCAGCTCATCGTCGACTGGTTGGAGAATTGCGCCGCGTACCAGGACTCCGCCATCCCCTCCGTGCGCCGCCTCGGCGGGACCATGCACTGGGAGAACACTCTCCATCACCTGGAAAATGGAACGAGTCTATTCGATTCCGAGGGCGGCTCGACTTTCGTCACCGAGTTGGATCCGGATGCGCCGCGAAGGCAAAAGAGAAGTCTCCATCCGTTGGACCAAGAAGATGACAAAACCTTGTGCCGCAGCATCTTCAAGGAATTGCGATGCGGCAGATTCGAGGAAGCCGTATCCCTCTGTATAGACGCCGGACAGATGTGGAGGGCTATCATCCTGCGCGGCCACGTGCTCCTGGACTACCCGGAGCCCCCGCGCCCCGACGGCACCTTCCCGGCCACCGGCAACGCGCGCCGCGACCTCTGGAAGTGGAGCTGCCTGGCGCTGCTGGAGGTCGACGACAACGCCTACTTCCGCGCCGCGCTGGCCGTGCTGTGCGGCCACCTGCCGCCGCTGCTGGCCGTCTGCTCCTCCTCCCGCGAGGACCTGCTCTGGGCGCACTTGCGTGCGCAACTCGAGTTGCGGGTGGACCTGTACTTGCGAGAGCACCACTCCACGACGGCACTGGCGGCCGACGACCAGGACCTGCTCCAGCAACTGGAGCAGCCCGCCGAGATGTCCCTTCAACAGATATTGAGCTGCGTCAACTCTCTCTGCAAGGATAAGCTGGAATCGCGCTACCAAGAAATACAGAGACACATTATATTAGAACAAACGGACTCCATGTTACGTAGAACAGCGGAGTGGACAGGAAACGCACGGTTCGAGTTTATCAGATTCTTGGCACATCTTATCCTTGCGCTACGTCGCATAGGTAAACAGAGTATCGGAGAAATCGGCGACGACATTCTCAAGGTTTATGTGGATAAATTGATCGAGCGAGTCGAAGGGACCTCCGTATCTCCCGAGCTGATAGCGTACTACGCTTCGACTCTTCCTGTGAAGTTTCAGGTGGAGAAGTACGCCGAACTCATGTGGATTGTGGAAGCGGAAGAAGACCGACGTCGCGTAATGGAATCGGGGAAGCGGGCCGGAATCGATGTGGAAGCATCGGCCAGGGAGACCGTACGATATGCGGTCAAAGTTTTAAAAGATCAAGACATCGGAATATCCGACGATGATGCCGCCATACTCGGAGGAACGGAGGAAAACAATCGGCGCCTGGTGCAGCGTGTGGCCGGGTGTCTTGAGTGGTTTTCTTTTTATCCCACTCAGATCGCGAGTGCCGTACAGATGAGCAATTCCATTATTCGAACGCTGATATTCAAAGGAGATGTCGATTCCGCGACGGCGGTTCTCAGTAGACTCCTGCAGTTTTCTCCCTCTAGCGCTATTTCGCAAAATTTAACTTCGACTTCGAACTCACTCAGAGAACACATGTGCTTGAAGGCTTACTTGGAGGCGATAAATGGATATGCAAGTTGGTACAGACAGCACGTCGGGGGGCGCCCGCGAAGCCCTCGTCCGCTGCCCGCGGAGTGCTCCTTTACGGACCGAGTGCATCACGAGCAACTGCAAGCGCAGGCCACCCTGCAGCAGGAGAGATGGATGACGGCCGGTCTCCATCAAGCTCGACACACCAAGCAACTCTTGTACAATGTACTCTTGTTCCCCCGAGGCTGGATGGTAGATGACATTGTTTCGGAAGAACCGCCTACCATTTACGAGGAAGGCGAACAAGCCGAAAGAGACAAGGAACTTTTAGCTTTGAGAAAACTTTGCGTTCCTGAAATAGTATTACTCTTATTGAAAATTCTGCAATGCGGAAATATTGACGGACACGTGGAAGCTGTGAGATTATCCGAAATTATAGCATCCGAGACCTATCAACTGTACAAATTATTTTCCAAACACAATCTCCGTGAGGTGTTACACAAACTTAGTGATTCTTCCTTGTTTATGCTAGAGAATAATAGAGACCCTTGGGCATTTGAAACCAATGAATAACAAACCATTGTACTCTGTGAAAATATATCAACGAATAAAATTAAGGATTCTTATCACTTAAACTACTTATGATTGTATGTGTTAAACCTACACTTAGGTGGGTGATTCAAAACTTTCTATTTCAATATTAACACGTTGTCGTTCACATGTTTGATCAGAATCCTTTTGTTTGGCGCCAGTAGGACTCGTTTACTTCGCTTGTCGCCAGTGGTTTTTCCAGGTTTTCAGGTCATCATAAATCCTCAAATTTAAATTATCTCACTGTCATTTAATTATTGTAATATCAATAATATTAATAAGGATAATTCTCAATCCTGTCTCTCTGTTTTTCACGAAGTTTTGAGGATATTGTCATATCATATTGAATAATGTCACTTTGGCATCTTAATAGTTTTGCACAAGCATTTGCCCAATAGTTTTCCCGGGACACCAACGTGGTATCACCAGCTAGCATTGTGTAAAGCCACTAAGTGAAGGTTAAATAAAGATTGTACATGTGTTCATGTTTAAAAAAATCTTCAATTAATTTACTTTTATAATAAAATTAAATAAAAAATAAAAAATCTTTTATTTACTCCCAATTTTTTAATGGTTATTTTTAAAACTGTTCACTAGGCCTAAATCCTTGAAAGACATGGAGTTCATGATATAGTGGATTATAAATGTATTTACAACATTTTGAGTGTGTCCAAATACTTGTTCACAAAATCTGGATTATCTCCAATTACAGGAGTTATTTTCATATTATTTTTTGACATCTCATCAAAGATGAAGAATATGGAAGTCTGGGCATTTACGGGGCTTACGACCGTCATAGGCTGGTTTGAGTGATCACTTTACACACGTGTAAAGAATCACTAGAGATTCTAGTGATTCATGAACAAGGTTTCTAAATTGGTTCATATATATAGAACTTTCAAGAATTTGAGTAGTGTGGTTGTCAATAATGGGTAGAATTGGTGAATGTTACACGTGTGTAAAGTGATCACTCAAACCAGCCTATGACGGTCGTAAGCCCCGTAAATGCCCAGACTTCCATATTCTTCATCTTTGATGAGATGTCAAAAAATAATATATAAATGTATGTTTATTAAGCATTATTTTTGTGAAATTCTTAAATTGAAAATCTAAATTTGCAAAGCTTTGCATTTAAAAAATGTTAGTCCACCTCCGTAGTGCAGTTGTCAGCGCCTTTGGCTACAGAGCTGGAGGTCCCGGTTTTGATTCCCAGGGGGGTCAAAATAGATATGGGTGTTTTTCACTGTCATATTTATTTTATATCACCCTGGATCACCTTGCCTACATGCAATTAATGATCAATATAACACTGCGTCACTATGATGCAGTGCCCTATGCACCATTGGGTGCGAATAAGGGTTAAAAGAATTATTGGTAATGTTGCATCACAAGCTATCAAAGATTTTAAGCACCTATATCTTGAGTCCAAAAGCTGAATATCGACAAGCATACAAAGTACATATAATAAAACACAGTACAGACACGTCTGTATCAACATTTCGCCAGTCTGATGACGGTAATGACAAAACCTGGTCACTCGTAAATAAAATAAATGTGAACAAAAACCATGGATACTTTATTAAATAAAATGCAGCTCTACCATAAAATGTACAGAAATATGTTCTATGTACCGATTGAGGGGATATATTATGTAAAAGATTTAAAAAAAATATTTTATTGGAGTAGTTACATTTTTAAAATCTGATGTATTTGTTTTTTTTTTATAAAAGCCACTATTTTACCATGCACCCAACAAAACGCCATTAACTCATGATAAGGTAAGAATAAAAACTGGTAAATGAAAATAAATGAATGGTTGTTGAGATCAGGTTTATAAAACAATAATTCAATTTTTTTTTTGCTTCTGAAGCCTTAATACCCAATGCTACAGGTTAAGTGAGTATTATAATAATAATAAAAACTGGTAAATAAAAATAAAAGAGTAGTTGTTGAGATCAGGTTTATACTACAATAATTCAAATGCATTTTTATGCTTCTGAGGTATTGATACCCAATGCTACATGTGAAAATATCATAAGAATTGTTCATTTAATTTAATTGTTTATTTCACTGAAAAAATAATATATTGATGCTTTTGAGATGAAGTTTTGGAGACAAATGTTTTGAATCCTATGGACTGCTAGATGGATCAATGTATCCCATACTTCAGAAACTGAACTGACTCTCTTTCGTATAGATTTAGATTATCTACCAACATTTCTTTGTGAAGCTGCTTTTTATAATAGAATAATAAAACTCCAAACATATAATCAGTCTAACTTTATGGGTTGCACCCTGGCCTGGTGTTGAGGCGGAAGCCTCATCACCATGCCTTCACATGGTTAACGATCAAGATTTGCATTGATTTGATGCGTGTCCTATGCGCCATTGGATGCAGATGGGGGTTGGAGATTTTATTATTCTACTGTCTTCTTCCTGGCTACATCCTAACTTATCATCCTTGCGGACTGCTGGGGTCAGCTCTCCTCGTCCTCAGGTTGTAGGTCCTTCTGTCATGGATGTCACCTAGGCTATACCTTCGATTCATGTTATCTTTCTGCAGCATCCACAAATTCTTTGGTCTTCCTATAGATATCTTTCGAGGAATATCCATTTCTATTGCCTGGCTTACGACATCTGCGTCCTATATGCCCATACTATCTCAATTGTCTTTCCACTACCTTCCTATTTATGTCTATTACACCCAGGCTTCCACAAATGCGTGAACTCTTTATTCTGTCTCTAAGGGAGACTCCCGCTGACTATCTAAGCATTCACATTTTATTATTCTACTGTGTCTTCCATATATCGTAGACGCATAATGCAATACTTAAAAGGTCCAGAATAGAATATCCTATGATGCACTGGCGCAGAGCGACGTGATGTCTCTCGTTCAATTCATTTTCAGAACATTCTTTGGGATTGTGTAGCTGAACAAAAATTTTCTGGTGGTCTCCTTGGTATGGGCCTCTTGCACAAGCTTGTCATTGCTGGTTAGCCTAATTATTTAAATGATTGCCTTACATTCATGGTCTGTATTAATGTCTATTCCACTATTAAGTACTTTGTGCCAGTTGTCTGTTATATTGGTGCTGAAAGTCAAATGTTTGAGTTTGTTAGTATTAGGTAAGTGAGTTTTTATCGGACCATAACATGTTTTATTCTCATTTTTTTGCTTTATAAATACTCTGTTTCAGAATGTTTTATACAGAGTTATCTATCTCAAAACAGGTATAATACCTAGTAAGGTAGCGGGCAACTTATATGTATATTCATCACATAATCATGTATGCCCAATTTTTTTAATTATTTTAATAAATATAAAATACTTTTAAAAAAATCTTTAAAATAAATTTGTGAAAAGTTGAATTACAATACGGAATTTTCAAATGAATGAAATAGATAATTTAATCTAAATTTTTAAGTTTTATACATTCATGTGCCTCAGCAAGACTTTTATTTTATTAGCTTTACAGCTGATGTACGAAAATAATGAACACCTATGATACTTTTTGATACTACTTACACCTAACTCAAAATTATTAAAATCTGCCATAAGTATTTCCAATATAAAGTTCCTTAACTTTATTACCAACAGGCGATATATTTATGGTATGATTTGTTTTATTTGTATCATTTATTATTATTTTAAAGAATTCATAAATATATTTCAAAATAATCTGAAAACCTAAATACTGAAAAACTAAATATCCACATTTCATTCATTTTGGACAGCTCGCAGAAGGCGGTTGGTGGTACATTCAGCTCCGTTCGCTATATGGTGAGAAATCATTATTTTAAATTGATTTTTTACACATTTTGCAATAAAACCAGTAATAAAAAGTTTGCTTTTGATTAAATAATTGTATTAGTGCCAAATAAGTTAGTTATAACGTATTTATGCATAAAATATTTTTTGACATACCACAGTTCTTTTAGGATTGGTTGATATTTGGTAGTAAAATGTTTTTTTTTCTTACAATCAAAAGAAAATGACTTTAATTTAATTTTGATAATTATTTAAAAAACGTATATTTGGGAGATGATTCCAAACTCTACGTGGATTTCACAATAATTTATGAAAATGGTGCATAAAAGAAAAATTTACATCGTGTTTGATTTTATTTGTATTTTAACTTGTATGTTAGAAAAATATTTGCAACGCATGATTTATTTTTTACGACTTGCATAAGTTTTCATTTAAAGTAATAATTTTATAAAATATTGCATTTTTTGTTTATATATGTACTTGCATAGTATGTACTAGGTGCTCGCCAACTGCCTAGAAGAAAGGTACTTGGAATATTCGAAATCATAGTGCAGTTTTATATTATAAAGTAGCCGCGTTATATTTAATGCTTGGCTATTTTATTTTATATATTTATTTCAAAAATAACTTATTGTTTTAATTTGTTGTAAAAAATAAATATATCTCATTCTCGTATTCTATTTTGGCAACTCCTTCAAAAGCAAGTCAGTAAAAAATATACCTATCTTGAAACTATCTGTCATGGGTATTGGTTGTACGTTTATCGTCTCAAAGCATAGGATTTAATTAAAAATAGTGTAAATCATTGAAGACATATTTTTTTCGGCATTAAATATGTTGTGTTTCGAGAGTTTTTAAAAGTTGTCATAATTTTATAGGTATCCCATGATGATTCCCAGCAAACGTCAACAGAGGCCTTCTGTCATGAGTTCATTCCCAGGTAAATATAGTAATTTAATCACGTTATTGTATATATTATTTGCCATTGTATATCATTTCTTATTATTTTAACTGTTTTTAGTTTTTACAACCTTTAAAAATAGTAATCAGAATAATGTCAATCCTTCACTGGATTTGTTTATATCAGCTGTGATTTATTTTATGAATAAAGTAAAATTTGTTTTAAAATAGGATATTCACAATAAAGTTATTCAATTTCTAAATACCTTCAATATCTTTATAATAGTAATTAAATAATTAAGTAATAGTTTCCTAGTAAATATATGTATATATATTTTGTATCACTAAATATGTCTAAATTTCAGACATCATTTCTAGAGCCAATATTATCACTTCTAATATATAAAATAACACGTTATTACATTCTGTGATAAAAGTTATTATTTTTTATATATGATGTCAGTTTCTTAATAGTTAAATGAAAAAAAAGTCATTTAGTAAATGTATTGTAATTTTTTTCACATTAATTAAACCTGCCAATATTACATATTTTCCGCGTCTGAAAATTCTAGTAGTTTGAATATCTTTTCTCACAAATATCTTCACATATATGAAATAATAACATTGAAGTAACATTTTACTTGGTGCCATAAACCAATATTTTCAAAATATTTTATTTAAGTATTTCATAATATGGAGTACTTTTTTACATTTCAATATTATCTAGCAAAGTAAAGTTTATGCATTTATTTGTAACACATTAATTGAATATAAAACATTTAATGATTTTTAGGTTATGTTGTAATTATTTTATTATTATCTAACATATGAAAATGGTATGAAAAGATGAATGAAACATATTTTTTACTGTATGGTTCTTTTGTCTAGTAGCTTACCTTGAATTGAATAGGATGGTTACATCCTTGGATTGATACGTGAGGTCTCGGAACCGATTTCTAATAAGGTCAATAAAAGAATTATTGCATTATCAATAAAATAATTAAATGTTACGAAGCATAGGATTGATAGTTTTATAATGTCTTATTTCTTCTTCTTCACTCTCCTGATCAATGCTGAATGTCGTGGGCTCCTGGATAAAAGGTTGCACAATTCACCTACATATGAATGTAGGTGAATTGTCCGGAATGATCCGGTCCTCAAATAAGTTGAAGGCGGGGTTTGATGAAGAGGGATTTTTCAAATTTATTTTGTTGGTTAATCTTTTGGGAGATGTCCTCTTGCTTGCTTATTGTCGACTCTCCCCGTTACTACCAGCTTCTAAAGACTCTTCATTTCTTCAGTCAACGTGTCTTAAGTAGAGCAGTATTCCTTTTCTACATATCCGGAGATCTTTCTATTCCTGATGGTACATCGGAGGTAAACATATTTATGTGTTTTGCAGTCCAAGGATTGCGTAGCATCCATTTCTGTATCATATATTTCCATTATCATTCCGGATTATTGTCTAACATCATATGTGAATCATGTTTAATAGATAACAATCACACATACAAATATAATTACAACAATGCAGAAATGCTCAAAATTATAAACTTCAGTATTCATGAATATAAAACCATAATCATCAATATGTCAGTAACTAAAGCCTCCTTCCTACTGTCCATGTCCTTACTTCTTCTTCTTCTACTTCTGCTTGTGTCATGTCAGGTCCCCCTGACGTTGACTTGAGAGTAATTGTTCTTGTTTTGGGTAGCTCTAAACAGCGCCTCGACGGTCCTGATCCCCGTCCAATCTCAAATATTCCGGAGCCAAGAGATCTGTCATCATCCCACACCTTGTCGATCCTCTATTTTGCCTTTTATGATTACGTGCAATAGCTAATACTCTTCTCTCAGCACATGCCCCAGATAGGACACCTTCCGGACCTTGATATCTGTCAGCAACTATCTCCCTGCCCTCACTCTTTGGAGCACATTTGCATTGCTGACCATATCGGTTCATGGAATGCGTAGCATTCTGCGATGTAGCCACATTTCGAATGCCTCTAGTTGGTTCATAGTGCTGACTTTGAGGGTTCACGATTCAACTCCGTATAGAAGTACTGATCAGACATAACACCTAACTATTCTCTGCCAAAGCTTCAGATTGAGGCTGTCGTTACAGAATATATTTCTCATCTTATTACAAACTGTAAGAGAGGCCTCTATTATGCACTTTACTTCGGTTTATGGGTCAACATTTTCAACAAGGACAATTCCCAGGTACTTCAATTTCATTACTCTCTCTATACTGGCCCCATTTAATGTGACACATGCTTGTGCGTGTTCCTGACAGCTGAATACAATGACCTTTGTTTTGCTAAAGTTCATATTGAGTACCAATTTTACTCCTGCATCATTGATTCTATTGATCAGCACAGCATCGTTTATATTATTAGCCAGAATAACGGAGTCATCGGCTTTTTTGATATTATTGGTGTTGACACCATTCACTTTGACTCCCATATCAATATTGTGCAGTGTTTCTTTAAATGCTAGATCGGAGTATAAGTTAAATAACATAGGTAACAAAACATTTCCTTGTCAGACTCCACGCTGGATTGAAATGCCCTCTGATGTTCTTACTAATACTTAATAATAAGTAGTTTTTAACCCCTCTTTATCCTTTTATCCTAGTTAACACGTTGTTTGCGGGAAACGCTTAAAAGCGTCTTTTACATACTGTTGATAGAGAGCGGGAGATGCTCATTAGCGTTCTATTTGCTTACTTTTGGTAGAGTGTGTGACGCCATAAAACATTGTACAGATAGGAATTGGGTTTGCGGTTACTTACGATTACATAATACACTGGGGGTTAGGTGGCAGACTGTCTGAGTATAATTAGGGTAAGGGTTGATAAAAAAACATTTTGAAACAATTGAAATCCATATTTCAATCCATAATTAACACATTGGTTATGGTAAAGTTTGTTAAACAAATGTAATTTGACGCAGGTGATATTAGGTCGCATATAAAGAATGATGACAGAAAAGAATTGATAATATTTTTTTATTTAGCATCACCTATCTGCTACACAGCAAAGCAAACATGACAAGACGTACGTATTTTGTTGCACATGAAGCAGAAAAATGTGCACACCACCGCAATAAGATTTCCGAAATGCACAAATATGTGCACACCGTAAACAATGTGTTACCAATATGACAATTACTAAAGCCGCCCCTCTATTGTCCATGTTCCCATTGATAAAGTCCTTACCCCTCTTCATCTTTCAACGTCCCAAGGACAGCTCTAAAATTTAGACTAAGCATCACATATGGTATTTGATGATACTGGTGGTATTTACCAAGTAATATTTTAATTAAAATGGATAGGAAATTATTACAAAGTGACTGATCAACTAATGCAATCGTAAAATGTTCTGGTTTATTAAACATTCCATTTAAAGTCCTGATAAAAATTGTCCTTTGCCTCTTTTCTCTACTATATCACCCATAGGGCGATTGCCCACTACCCGGAATTTGACCGTCCGGCAGTCCGGTTTTGAAAAATGAAAGCGACTACAACAGTTTAGTGTGATTGAATTTAGGTGCAACGTGTTCAGGCACCGATCGAGAGCACCGATCCGAAAAAAGATGGACAAAAGCACAAGCCAATCCAAGCCAATTGTCGTTTTAAAACGCTAACTGACGTGCCGGACGGTAAAATTCTGTGTAATTCCGTGTAGTGGACAAACGCCCATACAATGTTTCGATAAGATTTTCCTCCGATCAGCACTCACAATGTTCAATGTTCATAAATGATAAAAGTAACTAATAATAAAATCTTTATTAAATGGATAAAAGTAGATTGATTGCAGCGGAGGTGCGATTACTCTGATAAATATGTGGCAAAACAATGTATGATGGATGTTTGAATTATAAAATGAGAAAAGAATGCAAGGCATTGTCCTTTAAATTAAAAAAAAAACTGTCTTGAGATAGTTTGGATATTTGTGAATAAGTGAGGAAAAGACAACAAATCTATGAGGCGAACGTGGTTGGAAGAGAAAGCAAAGGAAGACACTGGAAAACTTAAAATAATAAATAAATACTTTAAAGTGTACAAAAAAGGAGTCAAAAGATCGGCAGGTATATATGAAGAGCTGCATGAATGTGGAAAAGGTGAAAAGACAGAGTGGTGTGATGTAATAAAATCACTTGATAAATTTTTTTAAAACAACGTTTACAAAAAAAAAAACAAAGCTATGTCAAAAAGTACAACATGGAGGACACTTATACAGCGATTGTTTAAATCTTGCCCCTGTCCCAAATTCAATAATATTATTTATTTTTAAAACTCATCTTTGTCTTCCAGCTAACTATAATCTAAAAGTTTTTCTAAATAGTTTTTCTTTCTACTATTTGCATTTTATGTTGGTTCAGACGTAAAATTAAAATAACGCAATATTCGCCTAGGAAAACACTTCTAGTACAAGTCTAAAGTATAATATTCTTATTTTGAAAAAGATTTGTTTTATATTGACTCAATCAAAAATCGAATCTGTAACCTCATCATGCCTGAAATACTTGGTAATATGCTGTGCATTTTTTTTTTATAAAAAAATTATAAAAATATGTATGTATGTATAAAAAGATTTTAAAAGTTCAAGTATTTTAAATAGTTTGTTTACATATTCGTTAAAATTTCCATTCCATTAGTTAACATTATAATTTTTTTTTGGAAATTTTGTGCAAGTAGGAATACTATTCGATTATCAACGAGTAATGTCGGTTTGAATTTACCGCGTCCGCTGATATTGCGCATGCGTATCGTAATACGCCTTAAATGTTATTGAATTTTCTGATCGTTTTACCGGTTGCACGCCCTACAGCCGTATTTGAATTTTCAAAAAATATCCGTTCTATGCGCTCGAAGTCCGATATTAGCCGAAAGTTTTCCTTTTTATTTCAAATGAATATAACGATTTTATTATTTACATTCCCAAAATATAAAATTGTTGTAATTTTAATTAAAAAACTGCATTGTTGTATTGGGCGTGGTGACTGCATATGTCCGTTGCCAAGGCCGCGTACCTACGCATACAGCGCTAACTTCGGATCAAACGAGATACTGTTTTGAAATGGGTTAGCGCCAAAAAATATCGGGTAAATGTTTTGTGGACCATTGTTTCTAATAAAATATAAACAGATTTACAAAACAGAAATAAATGCCCGAAGTTGTCATTTTCAAGTGGACTCTTTTGTTTAATTTACTAAATTAATAAATGATCAGGAAAGAATCCAAAATATAAACTTTTTTTTTACAAGAATCTCGCAGGTACAATTTATAGTCGAATGATTTATTAACTTTCGTTTTAATTCGTAAGTTTCATTTAAATATACGTTTGATCTTCAAAATATTTTTCAATCATTCCGTTAGATTGGCGAGTACTCAATTTGATCCGATGATGATACGTGTAGCGATATATTTCTGTCTCAGTCGTTTTTCGAGAGTCGTCGCGGAAGGTTTTCGCGTCTGCCGCTTCGGGGTATTCGTTATTTGAGTGGAAGTGTATTTTACTGGCATCTATTCCGCCATTGCTAGTACAATTTTCGTGAGATTTTAACATGTTGCGTCGCATTTCGTTTCTTTTATCGCTATTCTAGGAACAGTTTTCGTTTAAACTGTCGAAACATTCGCAGTGAATCGTATAAATAGCGTGTATCGGTATTTGCGGTCGGAATAATCGCAGCTTCCGACGGGTGCAGTTCTACCGGAATCATCACGTGGGTTATTTTAACGTTACCTTATTATTAATGCCGGTCAGTAATATGTCCGAAAGTTCAAATATGCGTCGTCCGCTTTCCTCGGATTATGTTTTCGCCGGATATTTCCGCTGACATAATACGTATGGTAAACAATTCCGCATTTAATGTTAGGTTTACAGTTTCAGAACAAGGGAGTGAGGTGCGAGCTCGGGGCTCGGGCGCGAACGTCAAGAAACCGGCGAATTATTCGAGTCCCGCCGTCCGCGGTCTCGTTTCTGGCTCGTTCGGCTCCTCGGCAGTGACATTTCGCGTCTGGAGCGCCGTGACGTAATACGAGAGCCGCTTTCCGCGTCCGGCTCCGGAGCGGAGGATGCGTCGCGCGCTATCGGAGCCGTCCGCGGCGCGATAAGGGGCCGCTCGCGCGACATGGCCCCGGCGCTGTCAGAGGCCGGCAGAGACAACTACCACAGCCAGCGCGACAGCGGAGCGGGCCGGGCCAAGCTCGCCATGGACGGGCCCGGCGCCGAGCACTTCCTGAAGGACGCGCAGGAGATGGAGCAGATACTGGGCGAGCTGGGCGGCGCCGACATCCTGCGCGTCATCGAGACCATGGAGGGACCGGGCGGCACGCTGGCCATGGACGCCGACCCGATGGACTTCCTGGTGGGCGCGGAGGCGGGCGCGCCGCCGGCCGGCGAGCGCGTGGCGCTGGCGCAGGCGCGCCTCGAGCGGCGCTGCCAGTTCCTGCGGCGGCGGCTGCGCATGCAGCAGGCGCGCGCCATGGGCAAGCACGCGGCCGAGGAGGCGCGCGGCCTGCTGCGGCTGGCGGCCGGCGGCGGCGCGGCGCCCCTCACGCGCCGCGCCGCGCGGGCGCTCGTGCAGCGCCTGCAGCTGGGCGCGCACGCGGCGTGCGGACCGCCCTGGTCGGCGCCCGGCGGGCTGGCGGACGCGGCGGGCGCGCTGCGCTGCCAGCTCGGCCTGGTGGGCGCGCGCCTGGACTCGGACGCCACGCTCTCCTCCTCGGGCGCCGAGAGCGCCGACGAGGCGGTGCCCTACAACAACGCGCACCAGCAGACGATGCCGCTGTGAGTACTCGTACCATACTCATACTACACCTACCATATGTTATAATGTTCGCTTTTACAAATGTCCTTGAACCTCCTCCGTTGTTTCGGAGCGCGGATTACCAATATGTAACGAGAAAAGTAATATCCTCAGACCGTACGATGTAGTTTGTGCGCTTTTGTCTTTATTTTCCCGCCTTTCTGTGTGCATAATAACAGCTGACTGCTCTCGGTGGGTAAGTTCTCGCCTGTTTACGATGTGCCGGGTACGTGCGACCGGAGATCGCCGCAATATTATTATTTTGATGGCATTACTCAGCTGAAGTTTCTCTCTCTCTATTTTTAACACCCGCTCACTTGCTATAGTAAAACGAATTTCCGTATTGCAATGGCGAAGGTAAAAAAACAATCGATTAGTGAAAAAATCAGCCACATTTATTCGGTTCAAACTCTATTAATACATGGCTAGTAAAAGTACTTCGGGTAACATTTATATAGAGTTTGTAATATATTTTTTAAATAATTAATTTAACCCTTGTAACTAAACTATATTTGTAGATTGTGGACCGCACAGCTACTACATATGTAGTAGCTGTGCGGAATAGTGATTTATTGTTAAATGTCTCTTACATTCATTCCTAATAATTAAGTGCTATGTAACCGGTTCCTATTTTAAAAAAATGCTTTTGATAAGTTTTACGTTTTGAAATTTTGGCGTAGTCCACCAGACGAATGTTTAGTTATTAAGGGTTAATAATTTTTTTAAATAATATTTTGCTATATTTTTAGAAACATTTTTTTTAAATTACCCGTATTGTCTAGAAACAGTCAATGGTATTTTAATAACATCTGGTTGGTTTCCAATAAGTAACCGGTAACGTAAAAAAAATCAAATTAATTATTTGTTACTGGAGCAGTGTTTGGATGAATACTTGATTTTTTTATTTATTTAAATTTTTGTCTAATTTTATAAAGAATTAACCCCTTTTGTCTAAGCCAGATGCTACCCAGTTCTTATTCCTAGCTAGGTAAATGAAAAAAAATGAACATTATAAATGCGGAATATTTTTTTTTAAAGATTTTTGGAATTTTTTAAAATTCTCATTTTACACCACTAACTCACGTTTAATTACTGGTTAGTTCTTTTTTTTCAAAAATACAACAAGTATTTTTAATTTCATTAATTGATTCGGCAGTCATTTTGTGGTAATTTTGTGGTAAATCCATTTGTAATTAAAGTATTACTTAGTAAATACCACTATTTCTTAAAATCCACTGTGACACGTGTTTCGATGCATTCCGCGTCGTTTTCGCAGCATACGGTGTTTGAAAATGATGCGGAATGCATCGAAACACGTCGGCTGTCCAAACTTAGAAACATAGTAAGGGACATTTTTTTTCTAGTACGTTATTCTTGCATTTTTTGGACTAAGTAGAATCTACTTAGTCCAAAAATGCAAAAAACCAAAACGTACTACCAAAAAAAGGTCCTTACTGTGTTTTGAGTTTGGACAGCCGACGTGTCACAGTATATTTTAAGGATAGTGGTATTTACTAAGTAAAACTAACTTAAATTATTTAAAATTATTATTTTAAAACTTAAATAAGCTAATGTTATTCTGGCAGAAAAAGTATTTAATAAAATTTTTGTTTGACCTACGACATGGAATATTTTTTTTGTAATACATTATTATCAATCGTCAGTTTAAATTGTTGGCAGTGTATTACACTCAATAAATGGCAGCATATAAAAAAAGATGTGCTTTAATTTTTACTATAAAATTCTATCTTAACAAACTTGTACATAAATTACATCTAATGGATCATTTTCAGACGAGAGGAATATCTAATTTAACATACTCAACCTATAAAGGATTGTATTAGACTCGTGCAGTGTTTATAACAGCCGATAGAATCAATATTTTCATTCATCATTTTCTTTTACAAAATTCGCATGCGTAAAAACGTTGTTTTCGTAAGTTGGCAACGAATGACGTCACAGAAACGAATCCGCACCACTACTGTTACAGCTCTATAAAGCAGATACATAAAGGGATACGCCCCATAACACAGCCGATGACGTAAAATTTGATGACGTATAGCGGTGTCCGTTTTTCGTTTTATTCAAATATCTAAAGTTTAAACCTTCATATCTCCCTTATTTAGCTACAGATTTCAGTAAGAATCGTACCAATAGTCTTGTGACTTTTCATATTAATTTATTAGCCAATAATAACACATCATGAGAAAAATCCATTATCATTGCGGAAGACTTAGAAACTCCATCGAATACGGTTGCTTTCTGAAGATGTTTCTTTACAGACGAATTAATTTCAGCAACAAAATATATCTTGACATACGGCACGGAAACAAGAGCCGACACCGCGAGAGCAAAAAGCCTTCTTAGGACATCCGAAATGAAGACTCTACGACCCATTGTAAGCCTAACACTTCGCGACAGAGTTAAAACTCTGAAATAAGAAAAATCTGCGATGTTGGAGATGTTGTGCGATGGGGAAGAGAATGAAGACGTTTCTGGAGAAATCATGTGGCAAGAGCGAGTTCGGATCGAGTGGTGAGGATAGCAGCGGACAGCAGCATAAGCGGGATCAGACCTCCAGGAAGACCACCTAAACGATGGAGGAATAGCTGGTCTTCCACCTCCCAGGAGCGGACCGGAGAATGACAGGACATAGTCCTAAATAAGAGGAGGAAGAAGAAGAAGAACAAAATCCAATCTTCTGCTTTATTGTGTCCTCTTACAGTTAAAATCGAGGTTTATCGCCCGAGATAGCCGCGTTAACCTGTCGCATTGATAAATGTGGATATGTAGCATTGATAAATGTGGATATTTAGCGCTAACATCCGTCTTAGTAGCGCTAACATTTGTACATTACTTTTATTCAATTCCATATTGTACTGCTTACACATCATAGAAAATATTCGGCGTGTTTAACCCTTCCCTTACGGTGCTAAAAAAAACCTCCGCGTGCACCGGTGATATGTATTATGTACACCATATAAAAATGTGCTTTAAAAACGGGAAAAATGTGAATATTCCTAAATGTTGCTTTTATTGACCATAATTGAAGTTGAAATGTAACAATCTTGTAATGTAAGCTCTGGTATTTATCTAAAAAAGTGAAAAAAAACATCGCAAGTAGCCGCAATAGCTAGCGTAGCGACACGACCGCCGCATAAGATGATCTGCGCAATACTGGCGGAGTAAACACACGTTACGACATGCGCGTACAGTGTTGCCATATATACAGATTTATCTGTATTGATACAGATTTTAGGCTGCCGTTACAGATGACAGATTTTACTCTTAGGTAGTACTTTTAGTTTTATACAGATTTTTGGAATTGGTCATAGTATATGATAAAACAGAAGAATGAAAGTATGTATAGATTCGAGCATGATTATCATTTGATAATAAGTACTGAAACGTTGGAAGGGATATTACTATCAACGCAACTACAATGATCCATGCTACAAACTAAAAATATTTGATTTCTAAGGATATGAATTCTAAAATTAATAAAAATGTGTATAAAAATACATTTTATATTTTGGGTTATTGATTCTATACAGATTTCTAGACTGCTTGATTCAGATTTTTTGGTTTGGCATATCGCTCACTCCTTTCAAGAACGTCATAAATAAAAAAATGTGATTTTTCAGGAGAACGTTTTTAAAGTTTAAAAATGTAATACAATTTATTAAAAATAAATATCGAGTCACTTATTGAACTTTTTACTGTGCAACAGATTTTCTTAGGTTAAACCTCTATTCTCTATTTAAAAAATAAATAGTTTATTGAATAAAATAATTAAACAATCATTTTCTTCAAAATGCAAAAACAACACTTTCTGTCCTGTAGCGGTTAAATATTAAGATAAAAATATGCCGCTTTTGCTGGGATATAGTACATTTTCTGGGTATTCCGAAAACACGCAC
This sequence comes from Brachycentrus maculatus, assembly GCF_059751285.1. Lineage (NCBI taxonomy): Eukaryota > Metazoa > Arthropoda > Insecta > Trichoptera > Brachycentridae > Brachycentrus > Brachycentrus maculatus. The sequence goes on from NW_028281442.1 coordinate 442,075, forward strand.
AACTGAAAATTGACGATTTTTGATTTATGACGTTCTTGAAAGGAGTGAGCGATATGGCAACGCTGTGCGCGTATATTTACAAAGCACGCCACACGCGCACACACAGAAACGTTTAGCCTATTATGTGTGTTACACTATATTATCCCTCCTGTTCCCATCAGATTCAAATAAACAAAAATCCACTAAATGATATACTATATAAACCTTGTACATAATAAGCGAGGTAAATAATAAATGCGATTTCCATCTATAAAAATTATGTATATGCTCTGTAAAATTTCCTAAAATATAAAAATACAAAAAGTATCTTCAAAGTATGTTAGGTTCGATATTTCTCCCGAGTGAAAATAGCCTATTAAATGTTCTTTTCTGCTTGCCAGAAATCTCACGAAGTACAGACTGAACGTAATCTCGAACGGTTGTAAGTAATAACATTTATAGCAGAGAGATTAGCCCGCTCGTCATTTGAGATGTAATTTCCTGCCGGGCTCTAATTACATAATTAATCCGTCTCGCGATTTACGAATCTTCAAATTACGCCTTACGCACCGACCAAGTACATTGCGTACGTACCGTGACGAGCTTCTAACTGCGCAGTGCCGTAATATTCGGGAAATTCATTCATTTTCTTTTGTATCATTAACATCGACAACCGGTTTCAAAGTGCCAAGGTCGTTACAAATAAACGTCCAGAACTACTCGGTTGTCCAAACTTAAAACACAGTAAGGGACATTTTTTTGTGCATTTTTGGACTAAGTATACAGTGCCCTATGCACTATTGCGGTGCGGATAAGGGTTTGATTTGAATTTTATTATAAATTAAAATTAAAATAAAGAAAAAAGGGTCTCTGCTAAATAAGTCTCTGTTAACGATCAAGATAACACCGCTGTTACATGATGCAGTGCCCTATGCACCATATTCTTCTTTTTCTTTGTTGAGATATCAAATTGTAACTATTTTTCCTCCTTTAATGTACTAATGACTGGTATATAAAATCCGAACGTTTTCGGGAAAGTTCCGATGTTCCGGTAGGCATTATGGTCGCAGAGTTCGGTAACGAGATGTCAACTTGTTGACACCAATAATAAATATTTTGATTGTATAATATGTATTGCGCGTTCGTGTTGGTGAGTCTCGCGTGCCTGATAACTTCACCAGTCAATGGCTATCATTGACATTGTGCACGAGAGCGGAGGCCACGTCACTGCCGTATCTCCACGCTCAGTGGATAGTGCCGTATCTACGAAATACCTCATGTAAACGATTTTAAAATATATTTTATCAATATCGTAGTCGTACAGGAGAAAGTAACCAACTAACAAAACGTAAAATGCTCAGGAGGGCCATTTAAGTCACTTGCTTTTGCAAGAAAATAAACATCAATGCATTTAGTCATTTCTACCAAGTCAATATATTATACTTTCAAGTTTAAAATCCTTTGGGATTTTTTTCAGGACAATATTGGTCATGTTTTTGTATAAAATGCACTAGGTCACTTTCTTCTGTATGACTACGATATGTACGAGTATATCAAAGCCTTCATATTTATGTATTGATTTGGCGTTTAATTTGTGGAACTCCATTTTAATTTATGTATTGATTATTAAATCAAACAGAGATTTTTTGATTCTCCTAAGTTGTATTTTATTATTAAAAAACAAATCAAATTAATATTGTGACGATTGATTCGCCTAGTTATGGCATGTTCAAACGAATATTTGAAGGAGGTCAGCACGCTCGGCTACCGTTCTAGAGGTCCCGGGTTCGATTCCCAAGGGGGGTAAAATAAATATAAGTGATTTTTTTCACTTTAATATTTATTTAATATTACCCTAGACTGGTACCTGAAGCGGAGGGCTGATCACCTTTCCTTCATGTGTAAAACGATCAAGATAACTCTGCGTTTATATGACGCAGTGCCCTATGCACCATTGGAGTGCGGATAAGGGTTTTTATTATTATTATTATCTTCCTTTAACGTCTCAAGGACACGGCTCTAAAATTTTGACTTAGTTTCACATACGATGTCTAAAAATGATGCGGAATGTATCAAAACACGTGTCACAATACATTAAAAAAAATAGTGGTATTTTACCAAGTAAAATAAAATAAAACGATTGCCTCCTGATTTGTTTTGTGCTAACGCGATATTATCCCCTTCACTTTCGCGTTTTTGTAGATTCTTCAGTGACGTAGGGCGTGTAGCCGCTTCGGGCACAGTTCAGCCTCTACCGCTCGCCATAGCGCGATGTCGCATTCCATAAGTATATGAAAAGTGGTTATATGAAAATCGAAAGGATTTTTGTTTTATTATTTTGAATCGAATACATATTTTATGTGACGTCACCTCACTATACATTTCATGAATATCAAGCCAAAAACAACTTTTCACTTCAATTTGAACGTTTTACAAATTAAATTGGACGCCCTACAAATCAAATTGGACGATATATTGTATTAAAAAAAGATAAAAAAGATATTCCTTTTAGTGCTAGTGCATTAGTGCTACATATATCTTCGGTTTGAATACTTGCCCACATCTTTTATTCTTATGACCTGCAAGTGCGTTAGTCTTCAAGTTGGCGAGCCTGCGCGGCGCGCTGTCATAGTCTGAGCGCGCAATGTGTACTCAAGTTTTCAGACAAGATTTTCAATACTACTTTGAATATATTTTTAAAAATACAAACTTTTTTCTATAAAATGCAATATAACGTAATTTTTTTGTAAAACGTCCATATTTCCTTTTTTTTAAATGAATAATATATAGTAAGAGCTTCAAGTCTGTCTTGAGAACCGAAATAATTGATGGCATTATGCGAGGCGAGAATGTCACAGGGCAAAAGCGTTCCGAGAAAATTCCCCGCGTATTGATTCGCACCGGCCGACTTGTACGAGTCGGAGCGTGTGTTGTGCGACCGGCCGGACTCTATGGAGTGTATAGAGCTGTAGAGTGTAGAGACAGACGTGTAGTGTAGACCAGTCGACCGGCAGAGGCGGGCAGGCGGCATGAACGGCTCCTTGGCCGGACATCGTTTCCACGGACTCTAAGCTCGACGGGATGTATACTCTGCTCGGCCCGATAAAATTGAATACATAATTGAATTCTCAAATACCAGATTGCGTATTATGAAAGAACGTCATAATACTAAATGACTGTTTTTTCTTTATTCTTGTAAAATTATAAATAACTGGTTGGGTAATATATCCAAAATAAAACAAGGTTTTTTGGATTGAATTCTACATTTATTTATGTATATGTTAATACGTGTAGCGTTTCGTCTTCTTGGGACATTATCAACCACTGACTAAATATATTTACAAAATGTCCTTATATAATAAATATAATAATAAAACCCTTATCCGCACCCCAATGGTGCATAGGGCACTGCTTCATATAAACTCAGTGTTATCTTGATCGTTTACACATGAAGGAAAGGTGATCAGCCCTCCGCTTCAGGTACCAGTCCAAGGTACTATTTAATAAATATTACAGTGAAAAAATCACTTATATTTATTTGAACCCCCCCCCCTGGGGGGGGGGGTCAAGTAACAATAATATAAGGACATTTTGTAAATATTTTTAGTCAGTGATTGATAATGTCCCAAGAAGACGAAACGCTTCACGTATTAACATATACATAAATAAATGTAGAATTCCAATCCAACAAACCTTGTTTTATTTTGGATATATTACCCATGAATTCAATATGGAATTCTACCAACTGTCTGCAGTTACAATAAATAAAAATAACGTATTATTAATATTTCTTCTTCCTGGCTACATCCTAACTTATTGTCTTTGTAGACTGCTAGGGTCAGCTCTCCTCGTCCTCAGGTTGTAGGTCCTTCTGTCATGGTCAACGTCACCTAGGCCATGTCTTCGAACCATGTTCTCTCTCTGCAGCATCCATGAATTTTTTGGTCTTCCTTTAGATATTTTTCGAGAAAGATCCATTGCTATTGCCTGGTTCACGACATGCTCGGGTTCTCTGCGTCCTATATGCCCATTCATCTCAATCGTCTTTCCTCTACCTAACTTATTATTAATATTTAAAGGATTTAATTTGTGGTTAGTCAATTTATACCCTTTTTTGGAGTGAAAAATCACTAATATTTATTTTTACTCCTGGGAATGATCTCTCCAAAAGTCTATCTTGCTCTTGCCCATCATCGCGCAGCATCTTCGACATTACAGATTCTCCTTATTACCGAGTTTTTTTCTTTGTCACGAAATGCTAAACTTACGATGGGTCGTAGAGTCTTCATCTCAGTGGTTCTGAGAAGGCTTTTTGCTCTGGTAGTGTCAGCTCTTCGGATGTCCAAACTCAAAACACAGTAAGGGTCATTATTTTTGCAGTACGTTTTTTTGTATTTTTGGACTAAGTAGATTCTACTTAGTCCAAAAATGCAACAAAAAAAATACTACAAAAAATGTCCCTTACAGTGTTTTATGTTTGGACAGCCGTCTTGTTTCTATAATAATAATCATTTGGATAATTTTTATAGCGCCATTTTCGTAAAATACTACCTCAAGGGCGCTTAAAAAGACATGGATAATAATAATAATAATAATATGATGATGATAATGGTATACAAAAAAATACATTAAAACGTCGTCTTTTAAAACGATTTCTATATAGGAATTATATTGCAAACGGCTATATATGGTATCAAACGTTTTGATCAATATCACTAGTCCGTCTTTGGTCGGTTGGAAGATATTGCTTTTTAGCAATAAGCCCGCCAATGTACTTTTTATTTTCTGTACATGAAGTTTATATAAATAAATAAATAATTGAATTATATGATTTTGAAAATATAGTACTAATTGGTGATATAAAGGAAAATATGGGGTGTGTGATCGGGTAATTGTATGGGGGTGAGAGTGGTGGTTCTAAAAGGAGGGGACGATAAGATAAACAATGCTCTAAGGATACACAGATCGTTATTTTCTCGAAGGTTATCATATTTTATACTAAGCGCCCTTGAGGTAGTATTTTACGAAAATGGCGCCATATAAATTATCCGAACTTATTATTATATTATAGAGAGAGAAGATTTGTGTCCGCCTCCGTAGTGTATTTGGTCAGCACGCTCGGCTACCGTACCGGAGGTCCCAGGTTCGATTCCCAGGGAGGGTCAAATAAATATTAGTGATATTTTCACTCTAACATTTATTCAATATTACCCTGGACTGGTGCCTGAAGCGGAGGGCTGATCACCTTTCCTTCATGTGTTAATGATCAAGATAACGCTGCGTTTATATGATGCAGTGCCCTATGCACCATTGGGGTGCGGATAAGGGTTTTAATAATAAAATAAAAAATAAGAGATGAACTTATTGTACTTTTGGTAAATTTAGTCCATTCGAAAAAGCGCGTTTTTGATCGGCTAAAAACAATTTTAAGTCTAGGAAATTTTACATCTTAGACCATATAACTTGTTAGAACGCGTCTTTGACTTTCTCCGCCGATTGCGAGCAATTCCTTCTGTTCAGTAAGAGCGGCTTCAATTAGCCGCAATCTGAAATAATTTAGTACATTTCTTAAACATGGCAATAAACATTCTGTTTGTGTTGCGCAACACCGGTGCAGTTGTGCAAAAACATCACCGTTTTAGCTGTTTTCGATCAGAATATGACGAGAAATGGTTGGATGAATTTTTTGCTATGAGTCGATTATTTCTACTGTCATTTTTATTACCTTATAATTGATGAAAATTGTATTGATTTGCGACAGTGAAATTATATTAATATTTTGGCTAAGGGCTTACGATTCGGCGATCGCCTCCATATTTCTTTCATATAAAATAATGGCTCGCGGTTTCTCAGTACATATGAGCATACGTGCAATGCACTACATGTCTTTTATTTTTAATTATTAAGGAATAGCAGAACAGTTCCATCAAGTTACTTACATATACGATTATTACGAAACAAGTACATGTACTGTTCCTATTACATACAAAAATCCAACGTCATATATAAAAAAAACTTGATTTTTCAGGAGATCGTTTTTAAAATTAAATATAATGAAATGTATTAAAAATAAATATCAAGCCACTTATTGAACTTTTTAATATGCAACAGATCTTTTTAGGTAAAACCTGAATATTTTTTCTCCATTTGGAAAATATTTAGTATATTTAAAAAAATAATAACACTTTTTGCCCTGTAGCGGGTAAATATTAAGTTAAAAATATGCCACTTTTGCTGCGATATAGTACATTTTCTAAATCAAAAAGCGTCAACTGAAAATTGACGATTTTTGATTTATGACATTGTTGTTGAAAGGAGTGAGCGATTCGTTAAATTGAAAAACACCTGGACGAGGAAGGGAAGAAAAGGGGAGAGGGGAATGATCAAAGCTCAAGTCAAAGACAAAGTCGACTCACAGTGTAAATGATCACAGCAATTTACCAACACATGAATACATTTTTTGGAAAAAGAAATGGTCCCTCTAGAATAATAGCCTAGATAATTAACTTTTTTGTAAAATAAATTTATAAAGAAAAAAATTATGCTTCGGAACCTTCCTTTTAATTGATTCACCGCCAGATGGTATTGGCTTAGTAGTGGTAGTACGGCCGCTTATCATCGAGCCGGCTGATAAGCGAGCACGTTGTGCCCCCGCGCCCCCCGCCCCCGCCCGCCCCCGCCGCGCCGGCCGGCCGCCCATTGGCCGGGTTTTGGCGCCATTCTCCGGCTACATCTCCTCTCCCTCTGTCGTCCATCCACGATAGCGCAATATTATTATAACATCTCGCGGCGATACGATCGTAATGTCGTAATGTATGCGGGTGCGGCGGCGGTGTCGTGTTCCGACGCCTTGACAACGTCTTCTATTCGACGCCACTTTTAACCTTTATGGACGTAAATGAACGTCGATACTAATTTTCCTCAAAGGAGTATCGACGTAAAGGTGATATTCGCAAACACAGAATTCATTTCCGGCCGACCCTGGAGAGGTGACACGTCTTTTAACGCGCGATATTTTTAAATTTAGTTTTTTAGAATATACATATACATACATATATAGAAAAAATATTCATATATATTTTTTGAAACTTCTTAACTTTCAATAACTCTTCTTTTCAAAACCATATAATCATTTCGAAGAAAAAATTATTCTTCAATGCAAAAACTGTGTTCTAAAAAAAATTAATAACGTAAAATTTTACTTGGATTTAGAGAATATTAAGTTGCGATTTGACGAATACTGGGCCTTAACTGGGCCTTAATGAATGTCGTTAAGTCCATCTGGTATGATGTAACTTGTATAGAAATGACATCTGTGGATATTTGTATGTAACTTTGCCATAAAATAAAACCTAGAAATGGTCGAGTTTTATTTTATTATTTTTACATAATTTCATCTCCATAATACATAGATTTTGTGATTTTTTTTCATGTAAAAAGAACCCACTCACTAGAAAAAAATGGACATCAATTATTGTTCTCCCGTAAAGGTTGAAATAACAATCGCCCGATTTTATCTGGCGTTTTTGTCACTCTGAAAAGATTTGTTAATCAAATTCGAGAGACTAAAGCTCACTCGCTGTTGCGACAATACACGGGGAATACATGCATACGTAATTCTGGAGCGATGGCGGTCTCTCCTCTATCAATATCCGATCTCGCGAACGATCGAACTGACAGTTAACACTTTGGGTGCTGCGTACGCGCCAGGCCCGTACATAATGTCTTATGGCGCGTACATCAGTTCTTTCGGTGTAGAATACGCGCTGGGCGCGTACATCAGTTCATTTGGTGTGGAATACGCGCTAGGCGCGTACATAATTTCTTCCGATACGGAATTCGCGCTAGGCGCCCATGGATGATAACAATGAGTCAAATGGCTTACAGTCTTGACACGATATTTACGTCAATGTGTAATGAATAAAATAATACAAAAACAATCATTTGATTTCATGATTTGATTCGGTAGTCACTTTGTGGTAATATCTATCCATTATTGATTTACGTCTTACTTGGTAAGTACCACTATTTATTGAAACACGTGACACTTGTTTCGATGCATTGCGCATCATTTTGTTATACGATATTTGAAAATGATGCGCAATACATCGAAACACGTAACACAATAGATTTTAAGAAACAATGTTATTTACCAAGCAAAACTTAAATTAAAAATGGATAAATAATTTAATTTCATGTATGAATGTTTAATTTGCCAGTGTTAAATCAGCTTTAGTCACCTCGATGACACGTGTTTATACTCGCTTGTCTCAAAGCTAGTATAAACATGATGCTCGCGCGTGAGTGCTTTACACAAAGAGAACAGTGTGTACTATTTACGAAAATAAATTTCATATTATAAATATAGTTTTAACCTTTTTGAAAATTTGCTATTTTGTAAGCATCTCGTGACTGTTTATGATATATTGAACGTAGTAAATGTGTTAACACGTTCGATCTGTCAGTAATGATATAGAATAATAAAAATACTTCTGAGTTTTTTCTCCTTTCAAAAGTACGAACGTGTTAATCAAGAGCTAAATAACTAACTAACTATCACGTCGCTTCCCCGCAGGGGTAGGCAGAGAGAATAGAACGTCACACCACTCTGTCTTTGTAAACATTCTTCGCCTCTTCCACGTTCATGCATATCCTCAGAAGAAGATCAAGAGCTAATTTCAATAAAAACAAAAAAGACAACCTGACCGCCTGTATATTTTCGCTCTGTTTTCGTAGTACCCAGCGTGCTTAAAATCGATATAGACGCAATCAGATTCGTTATATTGAATGACATTTCAAACATTAATAAGTTGAAATTTGGTTTATTTCGTTCAAATAACGCCACATTGCAGTTGGGTTTTGTTATAAGTGAAAATAATTGCTATTTATAAATATCTTTTTACTATAGTTTAAAAAAAAACGTTTATAAGAAGAATGATGCAAATTTTATCGCTAACGTTCGCTTATTTTGTTACAGGTTTAAATACGTACAAAGGTTGGGAACTTTTGACATTCAACCCATTTTGCCTCTAAAAATAGAACTATGAGAATCATTAGTCCATGCTACCGAAAGCGATACAAATTTATATTCCAAATACTGTATCGCTCACTCCTTTCAACAACGTCAAATATGAAAAATCGTCAATTTTCAGTCGTGCATGTTTTCGGAATGCTTAGAAAATGTACTATATCCCAGCAAAAGCGGCATATTTTAAACTTAATATTTACCCGCTACAGGGCAGAAAGTGTTGTTTTTGCATTTTGAAAAACAGAACCTTTTCAGGTTTTACCTAAAAAGATCTGTTGCACAGTAAAAAGTTTAAAAAGTGGCTTGATATTTATTTTGAATACATTTCATTATATTTTTAAACTTTAAAAACGATCTCCTTAAAAATCCAATTTTTTGATATATGACGTTGTGGAAAGGAGTGAGCGGTATGTATTTGTGTTAAAATTGGTAAAAACAATGTAAGTAATTCTCACGCAAACAAATTTATAATTGAAAAAATAAATTTACTGTATTTTTCTCTTTTAAATCTGCAAAGAAATAAATGATTGCATATTTTAATTACGAAAAACAAACGAAGGATCCGTGACGTCATAAAATGTGACGCCATTAGCTGTTCAGGGCGCAAGATTTTTTTTGTTAAAATAAATACATATTTGTGTTTCAATTAAAAAAAAAATACTAACTAACCATCACGCCGCTTAGCCGCAGGGGTACGCTGAGAGAATAGAACGCCACATCAGTCTGTCTGCGCACAATCTTCGCCTCTTCCACATTCATATATCTTCTCATATAATACGCCGATTATTCCCACTCCTGACTGACTGACTGATATTCAATTATTTGAAATGATCAAATGTCTTCCTGTGCTTCTATTACGAACCACATTCGCCGCATATTTTTTTTATTATATACGCAAATAATATTGTTTTAATTATATACTCACATATTTCAATTTCTGTATCAAATTGTATTGTAAAATCAAAATGTGTAACGAAGTATCCAACCATCACGCCGCTTCCCCGCAGGGGTAGGCAGAGAGAATCGAACGCCACACCACTCTGTCTGCAAACATTCTTCGCCTCTTCCACATTCATGCATCTCCTCATACATACCCTCATAATCAAAATGTGTAAAGGTATCAACATACCCTAATATACCCTAATCATACATACCCTAATAATATATATGTGTATAGGTATCAAATTTTGGTAGAGTGTGTTCGAACCCAGAAACTGACTCAAACTCCGGGACGCCAACCACGGGACCACAATCCGACAGTTAATTGCAATGTTTGCTACCTCCGCTGTCGCGCCGTTGTTGCCACCGCGGACTTTACGTACCCTGTAGGAGAGTTTCATACTTCAAGCGGAAAACTGTCGCTTCTGGGAACTTGTACGCGGTGGTTTTAGCGGCATTACTAAGCGACCTTTGAAAACGTTGCACGCTCGTAATGATGCAATATGTTGTAACTTGCCATGTACAATGATAATTATTTCGATAAGCGAATTTGCAAATGAAAATTAAATGTGGTTTCTGGTATTTCAGATTTGTATAAGGAGATGTGTAAATGTATGAGGAGATGCATGAATGCGGAAGAGGCGAATATTGTTACCAGAGACAGATTGGTGTGGCATTCTATTCTCTCTGCCTACAAAGTATGAGGATTTTCTCAAAACTTCGCCGAGTAATCTATCCATAACGTTTTTGGAATTACCTAAGGTTCAAGTGACTGAAATCTAGCTACGGCTTATGCAACATCTTATTTTTTACTACATTTTTGTTTGTCCAAATCTGGATTATCTCCAATTATAGGAGTTATTTTTCATACGATTTATTTGGCATCTCAACAAAGATGAAGAAAAATTTGGAAGATTTGGCATTTACGGGGCTTACGACCGTCACAGGCCGATTTAAGTGATCACTTTACACACGTGTAACACAAAAAAAAACTAGTTTTTTATAGACTATACCTACTTGTGAGTGGATTAACCTTTCATGTTAAAGTTATTATAATTTCAAACATCGCTCACTCCTTTCAAGAAAGTCATAAATCAATAAACTTGATTTTTCAAGAGAATGTTTTGAAAGTTTAAAAATAGAATACAATATTAAAAATAAATATCAAGCCACTTTTGAACTATTGAACTTTTAACTGTGCAACAGATCTTTTTAGGTAAAACCTGAAGGTTTTCTCTCCATTTGAAAAATATTTAGAATTTATATTTGAAAAAAATAGTTAAACAAAACCTTTTCTTCAAAATGCAAAAACAATACTTTGTGCCCTATAGCGGGTAAATACTAAGCTAAAAATATGCCTCTTTTGCTGGGATATAGTATATTTTCTGGGCATTCCGAAAACGTGCTCAACTGAAAATTGACGATTTTTGATTTATGACGTTCTTGAAAGGAGTGAGGTGAGCGACATATAATTGATGAGTGAAAATTGTCGGCAAAAGCACTCGCTCTTCCGTCGATGTTCCCGGCGTTCCCGACGTCCACGGAGCAGCGGCAGAAGAGGTGACGCAACTCCCGGAAGCGGGTTGCGTTGCGGATCGATACCGTCTCGAGGCAGCAACTGCCAACCGTAACCAAGTTGCGCCCGGTTGGATGACCCCTCGTTGCGCAATCGGGAACACGTACCCTCTTACTTAACCCCCGTCTATTACGATAATGATTCCCGTAACAAAACAAAATATATTTTATATTTTTAATATTAAAATAAAATACCGATTATTTTTTGACATCTCATCAAAGATGAAGAAGAATATGGAAGTCTGGGCATTTATTTTATTTTTTAAACCAGCCTATGACGGTCGTCAGCCCCGTAAATGCCCAGACATCCATATTCTTCTTCATCTTTGATGAGATGTCAAAAAATAATAAGATAAATAACTCCTATAATTGGATATAATCCAGATTTGTGAACAAGTATTTGGACACACTATAAATGTTGGAAATACCGATTCTTAGGATCTACCAATATATATATATATTTTAATTTTAATTGTGTCCGCCTCTGTGGTGATTACACCATGTTAGCATGTTTATCTACCGTGCTGGCGGTCCCGGGTTCGATTCCCAAGGGGGGGGGGGTTGAAAATAAATATTAGTGATTTTACTCTGTAATTATCTAATATTAAACTGGAATGGTCTCCGATTCATCTTCACCCCCACTGGGAATCGAACCCGGGACCTACAGCGCGGTAACTTAACACGCTTACGATTACACCACGAAGGCAGACAAGTATTTTATTTATTTTCTTCTTTATTTTGTATGAATTTATTGTTTTCGCCAAATTCGGTTATGAATAAAAAAAAAGTTCATTGTAGTACTCATAAAAGTTTCCGGAACTTCGATACTTCTTCTGACAAACGGTGAACCTCAACTTTTCTCCCAAATGGCCCTTACGTTACCAAGTTAGCCTTTCCGACGGATATACTCGATATTGTATACATTACTTCAGCCTTCTTGTGTCCAGTATTGAACAAAGCCCTCCCTCTTGAACTTCCACAGTTGTCTGTTGGACGCGACTGTCTTCCAGTGCAGGCCCGCCGCTTTCCTTATGTCATCGGACCATCTTGTCTGGGGTCTTCCCACGCTTCTAGGCCTCCAGTCGAGTACCTATTTCGCCCATATATCTTCAGACATACGTGCCACGTGAGCTGCCCAGTTCCACTTGAGTTTCGCGATTCTTTGAGCCACATCTGTTAATTGTAAGGTGTCCGATTCCCGAGTGTGGAATAATATGTAATAGAAAACGAACAGAAATCAGACTCTAGCTTTGTAATCTGAACGATCTGACAAGCTACCTACCACCCTTTGTTGTTTTAGGGGTCGCGTAGGACGGACTACTGTTTTTTTTTTCTCATACGCATTTATTTTTCTGTAAGTAAAGAAGAGAAAATATAACTAATCACTAACAACACAAATATCTTTCCATTTTTTTTTCTCAATTCATTCATTTTTAATCCCTGGCTTTCGTTTTAACTAAGTAACTAACCTGATGGTTAGTTACGGCGTGATCGCCGTTTCACCGCAGGGGTAGGCAGAGAGAATAGAACGCCACGCCACTCTGTCCTTGCAAATATTATTCGCCTCTTCCACGTTCATGCATCTCCTCATACATACCCGCCGATTGTTACGACTCCTAACCTTAATTTCGTTTTAATTATTATATTTTTTTAAATTTTAGTTGCTTTAGTTATTTTTGTTTATTTATTTTTTAGTCATAGTCTAAAAATAAATGTGATGAATGTATTTATATTCATATATTCACATATACTTTCAGAATGTATAGAATGTATATGGTATACTACAAAGTGCGCATTTGATAGTTGGTATTGGTGATACGCTAGTATCTTTTTATTTGGAATAATCCAAAATGCTCATTGTTCTTCATTGCGCAACGTGTTGCATAAACAAGTCCATTTCCATATCGTTTCGTATTCCCGACCCGATTTCGCCTTGTCAACTCTCCGTCAAGTCACTATCTGCCACGCAATAATGGGAGGATTCGACCATCCGTCTCTCTCCCGCTCGCCTCGTCTTCGCGATCCCCATCCCTTTCTGGCAGTACTACCAGTCTCGTCGGCTCAAACCTGAGTTGGTTGACTAACCGACGATGATCGGTGGACATGTGGCATTTCAACCTTGATAAACCTCGGTTGAAGTTTGACTCGTTCGAACAAAGAACGTAGTCTACTTTAGACGGGGGTCCTCTTTGATGGATATAATGAAAGAAAAAACACGCAATGCTTTACGTAGTACCAGTAATTTGTTTGATTATGATAACAATACGTGACTAGTAGATAAAAATGTTCTAGATATAGATTCACTCTTTCATTGAGTAAACCTTCTGCTACGTTAGGGTGGCACACTATAAATAACCCAAGCAATTTTATTATACATACATATTTTACGCCAAAATTCAGACAAAGAATAATAGGCCTTTGTCAGGATGTTGGATTATTGGCTAATAAATTAATATGAAAAATCACAAGACTATCGGTAGCATTCTTATTGGAATATGTAGAGAAATAACGGATATATGAAGGTTTAAACTTTAGATATTTTTATAAAACGAAAAACTTACATTCGCATACGTCATCTAATTTTCGTCATCGAACGTTTTATGACGTCATATGGTTTATTGTCTATGGTTTATAGAGGTGTAATAGTAGTAGTATGGATTGTTTGTTTACCACTACACTACCATTGGTGTTATACAAATATGAGTGGAGGGGGGGTGGTAGGGTGGACCATAGACATCAACAAATAGAGCCGCCAATAATTTAGCAATGACACCAACATTAAAATAACTCCATCGTTTCTGTGACGTCATTCATTGCCAACTTACGAAAATAACGTTTTTTTCAAAGGCGAATTTTCCAAAAGAAAACGATAAATGAAAATATTCATTATATCGGCTGTTATAAACCCAAAACGAGTCTAATACAATCCTTTATAGGTTGAATATGTTAACTTAGACCTTCCGTCTGACGAAGATCTATTTCATTTTTAATTTAAGTGTTTGTCCTCATTACCTTAGGGTGGCACACTTTAAATACCCTAAGCAATTTTAGCACACATATTTTAGGTCAAAATTCAGCCAAAGAATAGTTTGATTTTTGGCCTAAGCGTTCCTCGTCGGGTGTCCGCTCCCTTTCTCCCCCTAAGTGTCCCTGATTCCTGATAAAACCGTCAGAGCACAAAGAAAACTGTTCGCAGCAAAAACAATCGCCATCAAATTATCCTCGAAACGGTATTTACGTGTATTTTCATTAATTGATTCGGCAGCACTCTGCGGTAATATCTATCCATTTTTTATTTACTTTTACTTGGTCAACATCACTATTTATTTGTTTATTTATTTACAGTGGCATTTACCAAGTAAACCTCAAATTAAAAATGGTATTTACGTATTTTATGTCGACATTCTAAAATCTATTTAATATTACCCATGACTGGTCCCCGAAGCGCAGGAGTGATCGCGATCACCTTGACTTCATGTCAGGAACGATCAATATAACACTGCGTCAATACGATGCAGTGCCCTATGTACCATTGGGTGTGCAAAAGGTTTAGAAGAATGTCGACAAGCCGCGTAGGTTCTGAAACAAATGTGACTACTTACAATGGTTATAAAAATATAAAAAATATCTTTTGCACTCAGTTTGCTGGAAAAGTATGGAGGCTGAGACAAAATCCGAAAGTAAATTAATATTTATACATTTACCGATAAAACAATACTTAACCTGTCCATTACCTCCCCAACCGTGAGGCCATAAAATACCTGGTCGGATATCGTATGGTCCTACATGTGAGGCGTAGTGATTATTTCAAATTGACAATATTTATTGATAATGTCTGTGGCAATATGTTTAAAATGTTGATATTCAATCTAAAAACTAAAAATCCAATGGTTAAAAATTAAAAATCCATATAATAAACAACACACCTTTTCATAAATATCTTTCTACTTGAGGGTTAATCATTAGAATCGGTTCCTGCTCGCCATAACCTTACCATGTAATTTCTGTTCGTGCCGAAATGCAAATTTCGCATATTTGTTATGGTGACCCCATAAGTCTGCGCAACGTGTGACTGACCTCACTGTCGGATATTAACCATGAAAATATCTCTCTTATCCATATAAATAAAAAGGTAATATTCGTTTGTTCTAAATCTTAAAATTCTTAAGTAAGTCACCGATTGCTTTCAAATTTTGATGCAACGTTGCATATTTTTTTTTGAATCACCTAACGTCCAAGTGACTCTGAAATCTAGCTACGGCTTATGCAACACCGTTTATCATGTCCCTACTCAGGCTTCAACTTTATAAGTTTCATGGCCTATGCCTACTTGTGAGTGGATTTACTCTTTATGTTTAAAGTTACTATAATTTCATGTAATTCATGAGTGAAAATTCTAGACAAAAACACTCGCTATCAACGTTGCATTCGAATACGCGCGTGTTTTCATATGCACTTATGAAACCAGTTTTTAGCTGCCACAGGTAAAAACTTGTTATTTTTTTTTTTAAAAAAACATTTTTTCGAACGTAGTGGCATCTGTTGAACGTAACAGCAACGTACGTGATACTAAACATTGCTAATGGCGGACTGTTTGCTTCTTGACAGCATCTTCAATGTTTTCGATTAAATTGTTGAATTATAGATTTTTACTACATTGGCATCTAGTATTTTGTAAAATGATTTTTATTTGCCACAATTATACTAAATATTGACTATTGACAGTAATAAAAGCACCTTACAAGTGAAAATCGTACACTGCTTCGTGGCGGGGGGGTGTGTGACGTACGTGCGTTACAAAATCGCAAGAAAATAATCAAAACTGACTTGCGTTTAATTATCGCACTTCGCTCACTCCTTTCAACAACGTCATATATCAAAAAACTAGATTTTTCGGGAGATCGTTTTTGAAGTTTAAGAATATAATAAAATGTATTGAAAATAAATATGAAGCCACTTATTGAACTTTTTACTGTGCAACAGATCTTTTTAGGTAAAACCTGAAGGTTTTTTTCTCCATTTAAAAAATATTAAATATATTTAAAAAATAATAAAACAATACCTTTTCTTCAAAATGCAAAAGCAACACTTTCTGCCCTGTAGCGGGTAAATATTAAATAAAAAATATGCCGCTTTTGCTGGGATATAGTACATTTTTTGGGCATTACGAAAACATGCACGACTGAAAATTTACGATTTTTGATATATACGTTGTTAAAAGGAGTGAGCGACTTGTCAATGTATTTTGAGACGCAGATGACATAAGGCGGCAATTTGATGCACGGGAGCGCTAGTGAGGTTATTCAAAGTGCCCCTGAAGTAGTCTTCTTCCGCTTGGTGTAGGTCTTGTGGCCTGTTTTTAACAGGGATCAGCCTCCTGCGATGTCGATTTAAGTAGTATTGTACGAAAAAAGGCGACATGTAAATTATTCAATATTATTTACATTTATGGTTGTGTTATTATTTACAAATCTGGGCACTGCATCATATAAACGCAGTGTTATACTGATCGTTAATACATGAAGGAAAGGTGATCAGCCCTCCGCTTCAGGTACCAGTCCAGGGTAATATTGAATAAAAATTATAATAAAAAAATCAATTATATTTATTTGAACCCCCCGTGGGAATCGAACCCGGGACCTCCAGAACGGTAACGAGCGCGCTAACAATGGTTACAGCAATGGCACTACAGAGCCAGACATATATAAAGAAGAATATGAATGTCTGGGCTGTTTAAGTGTTCATATAAATCATAATTACATATATATTATCTACGTTGAGATGGTTATAAATCTTGTATTAATTTACAATAATAAATACCATTATTTTCTAAGGTTCTATATTTTTGTTTTTCGGTTAATGTCGAAGTTCGCCGCCAGTGCGTTTTCGCTCGGCCCATTACGCGAATCTTGAATACGTAGCAACTAAAAATAGCCTCCCATAACATAACTCGAAGTCGTAATATTTTTTACTGCGTGCGATTTGCGATCCGAGATTTGCGGTCAACACCGTGCCGTTCCGGTGCGGTGCCCTATGCAACCGTTTAGTGCGGATAGGAATATCGGAATGACTACAAAATATACTTAAATGTGAATTTCAAGAAATGCCTGAAAAATTTAAATTGCAAAAATAGTAATTAGAAATCCTGAATTTTTTCCGTCTTCTTATCATTCATCCTTGGTTTGCTCTACCTCTACCTCTCCACTCTCAGCCTCTTACCTGATGCTGCTTCCTTTGCTTTCCTTGCTTTCATAAATTTTCAGTTAATTTATTATTTATAAAAACTAACTTACCATCACGTCGCTTCTCCGCAGGGGTAGGCAGAGAGAATAGAACCGCACAACAATGTGTCTTTGCGAACAATCATAGAAAGAATCTCACCAATGTAAAGGTA
Source organism: Brachycentrus maculatus (assembly GCF_059751285.1). Classification (NCBI taxonomy): domain Eukaryota; kingdom Metazoa; phylum Arthropoda; class Insecta; order Trichoptera; family Brachycentridae; genus Brachycentrus; species Brachycentrus maculatus. Next base: position 459,990 of record NW_028281442.1, read on the forward strand.
TTGTGTATCTTCTTCTGCGCGTGTCGTGTCAGGTCTCCCTGACGTCGACTATGACTTGAGAGTAATTGTCCTTGTCTTGGGCAGCTCTAAACAGTCCTGATCCCCGCCCAATCTCGTATATTCCGGAGCCAGGAGATCCGTCTTCTGCCCACAACTCGTCCACCCTCTATTTTGCCTTTTATCGTGTATAAAAAGTTCAAATGAATAAATAATCGTAATATTTTTTCCGTGTCGCATAGAACATTAGCGCGGGTAGTATTCGTCATTGCTTAAAACCCTTTAGGTGCGGCAATTGATTTTTAAAAATTCTACGAAAAGTGTCAATATAACGTGAAATAATAAAGCATTGTGTTTGTATAAGCACCGTGTCACATAACGCTTAAACGCCTTTGATTTTTACAAAAAAATACTTGGCCCGATTACGGCGTAATTTTTTTGCGGCTATGAAAAGGTTAAATTGATATCGGTATAGCACACGAGCAGTGTTTTTATGGCCGTGCCTATATATCGTCACATAGCACTCGAGAGACATCAAGTGTCGTGCCGATAAAGCGGCACGCAGCATCTAAGGGGTTAAGGGGAGGAAAAAATAAATTAAGAAACAAATTGAGAGATTCCGTAGAAATTGTTAATTACGAGAACGTTATGACGTCAATGGGTCCGAGTTTGACATTACCGATTGTAAAGCGAGGGGAAAAGTCTTACGAAGGGTGAGGTGCGACTAGTAATACAATACTTGCACGGAGCGCTGCCCGACAATCCGCGTCGACTCATTTTATTTATTTTATTGAACGGTTAATGCCTTTAACATAATTAATATGTACAGTATCTAATATAAAAATGAATACACTAATAGAGAAACAAAAAGTCTTAAACATAAAATAATAATAACATAACAAATAGTAATTTTGCTTTATGTTTTCAGTAAATCGACGAGTCGAATTGCCTTTGACGTGTTACTTGATTTTTATTGTTTGTTACAATTTTAAATTTTTGTATGTATGTTATGTCGTTTTTAACCACCCCACCTTCGGGTTATTTTCAGACATATTTTTTATAAACAAGCAAAAAAAACACAACGTTTGTTGTCACAAAATATTGTCAGATCAGAAACCTGACGAAAATTTGTCAGTGTATCCGGTACGCATTAAATATTTTTGGAACAGATATCTTTTCTCGTGCGCGTAGGTCATACGGGTTAGCGCGGAATGGTGAAGAAAAACCGCGCGAATCACATACGTTCGTATGTGTAGAGCGGTTAAATGTTAAAATTACTGCATATTGTAAAGCACCCTTGAGGTGATGATTTCTCAAGGTGGAGACTGACCGGAGCATTTCGTCGTAACGTAACACGTTACGATGCGAGCATTCAGGCTGTCAGTACAGCGAGCCGAGCGCTCCATCCATAGTTTCGGATGCTCGCCGCGAGCGATGTTACGACGTTATGGTACGACGAAATGCTCCGGTCAGTCTCCACCTTTACGAAAACGGCGCTATATAAATTGTCTGATAAATAAGTACCCGCACAATGGATAAACATATTAGCAATTTTTAATAATATATGTCAACTTATTTTAGGCTCTAAAAGAGACTTTAAGAGGGGAGATCGCAACATATTTTTCTTATATTGCTGTGTTTTTTTGTTGACTCCATCTCCAGTATCCATTTGTGGATATATATCACCACCACGCAATTTCCAATTTCAAGTGTCAATTTCCGTATGGAACCCTAGCTATGAACTCACTTTTAAGATTGGTTGGAGAATCAAGCAAAAACATACACATGTATGCATATGCATTTTTATTTATAATTGTTCGTATCTAACGCGTCGCGCCTCGCATTCGGGGTTAAAAACAATCGTATTACACATTTTTTTAAGAATGAGGGGGGGTATAGTGTGGAATAGTTTTTTTCACCGATTATTTTTTATCGTGCGAGACTTCGATGTTTTAGTTGCTTAGTTTGCTACGAGCGCATGAGAAGTGAAATTATAATAACATCAAATTGGCAGCCACACCGCTTTTGATACGAACAATGTGAGATAAAACGAAAGTGGAGACGCGCATGAAACTTTTGTTACTAGCGTCAATCTTCTTTATACGTTGATTTGTTTTATTGGCGGCATGGTTCCCGAGGAAATTGTTTTTCCTTTATGACTAGCTGAGCGAAAATTTTCGTGGATGAAATGTTTTTTTTTTTTTAAATTTCATTTTTAAGAAACTGTTTGGAGTTGGGTTATTTTAAAATTTATAATATGATGCAATCGATTTGTTATTTGAGGTAAAAAAAAATACTTTTATTACAAGCGATTTTACCCGGCTTCTCCCGTCATATGGATTGTAGCATTATTTTTAGGGAACATTTTTTTTACCATTTTAAATTTGGGAAAAAAATATGCAAACGAATTTATCTGTAAGACATTAGGCTCAGAAAGGGGAAACCCCCGTAATAAATTTTTTTATTTTCGATTTTTATTTTTTTTATTTTTATGATTTCCGTGAGTTCTCTATTTTTTTAAATTATGTTTTTAGTTTTATTTAGTTTGTTTTGTTTTTATGGGTGAGTTGAGGTGTGATTAATTTGAAATTTTGTTAAATTTATATTTATATTACAAGCATAGGTGCCTGCCTACCTAAATATACGTACCTAGTTAGGTACTTGCTTCTATCATTAGATGATTTTAAAATATAACATGACTTAATTAAGGATTTTAACTGCGTGCTTTTGTACGACACATATTTTATATGTATTAAAGAGCGGACTGTTAATACGTGCAATGACATTAAAATCCGCGTCTGATGATTTGAGTAAATTTCATATCGATCGGGTGTTCTGTCTTTCAGTCTTACTCGAGTCGTAAGTGTACTCAAGTCATATTTAAATAGTTTTTTTTCTTCTTTTTGTAAACATCTTTTTTTTTTAAATGAAAGTGTAGAAACGAAATTATGTTTTTATTACTGTGCAAAAAAATATGTATCTTTATTGTTATTCAGTTTTCAGAATTTTTAATATATTTTTTTATTACTATTTCTATCTTAAAAAAATAATATTTATGATTGATTAAAATTTGGCAGCATTGCTAAAAATGAGGTTGACTCAGACTGACCCAAAAATAGAGGTCAATAGCCGTTTCAAATTGTAATATATTAAATTATGATCAAAGTGTACTGTCACCCAGGATACTGTTTGGTGTTGTTCAAATTAAATAATTAAAAAGTACACTTATTTAAAGTCCGCCGCCGTGGTGTAATGGTTAGCGTGTTTCGCTACCGTGCTGAAAGCCCCGTGTTCGATTCCCAGGGGGGTGGGGGGTTTGAAAATAAATATCAGTGATTTTACACTGTAATATTTACTTAATATTACCCTGGACTGGTCTGGCCCCTGAAGCGCAGGAGTGATCACCTTGCCTTCATGTAAGTAGCGATCAAGATAACACTGCGTCAATACGATTCAGTGCCCTATGTCCCTGTCATTTATTGAAAAAAAAAATGAAAAAATATTTCATAGCATTAAAAAAAAATAAACCTATTAGACTAGCCGTCGAGGACCTTTTTTAACCGTTACCCCAAAATATTTTTGCGTAAGTCGATATTACCCCCTCCCCCTATTTTGAAAAGAAGACAAGCAATGCATATTTAAAATAAAACTTATTTTAAAAAGTTACATTAAGTAGTATAATAAACAAACAAAATAAAATTCTCAATTTATTATTAGATTAAAACCAATATTTTTAGCTTTTCCACTTTTTTATTTGACCAGCGACCGGGTTTCGTCGTTACCGACATCATCAGACTGGTCACCAGTCTGATGATGTCGGTAACGACGAAACCCGGTCGCTGGTCAAATAAAAAAGTGGAAAAGCTAAAAATATTGGTTTTAATCTAATAATAAATTAAAAATGCAATTCCATCACGAAGTGTCAGTGGATAATATAAATCTATTAAAATTCTCAAATCGGATCAAACGAAAATTCAGGTTTTCAGTTTTTGGAGAAATGATATTGTTTCACTACCCTAAAAAAAATTGTTTTTACCCCATTTGGGGTAATTTACCCTGGTTCCCCGACCGCTGTATTTCACCATAAAATACATACCTAATCAAATTTACCCTTATTTGATGTGCTTTAAGCTTATTTTGGTTAGTAATGTGCCGCAAGGTATCAGAATTGCATAGAAGCAGACCGTCTTTTGTCAACAACAAACATTGAATGTCTACAGACACTAATGTAAAGTAACCACCCGTTGTTATACAGAGTTGTGAAGAGTCACACTATTATCTGTACGCGATGTGTGCGTACAGTTCACAGTCTGAAAACATGACCTAATCATATTTTTCTTGGAACATTATTTGATCATATCATATGTGAATTATTTTTTTTTTGTTGCCATCCATTTTATTATTGTTACTGTCTGAAAGCTGCATTTTATATGGCCATGTTATCAGAATATTGAGTAACATCAAGCAATCAAAATATTAGTAACTAAACATTCGTCAGGCAGACTACGCATTTAAAAACGTGAAGTTTATCAAAAGTATCTTTATAAAATTAATTGACTGTTTTTTTTAAATTTTTTATTAATACAATTCAACCTTTTTATGTATTAATTTTAAATCAAACACAGATTTTTTGAGTCTACTAAGTTGTATTTTATTAACAAAAAACACATAAAAAATTATATTGTGAAAATTGTTTCGCCTTGTTAGGGCATTATCAAACGAATGTCATTAGTTTGATAATGCCCTAACAAGGCGAAAACATTCGTTTGATAATGCCCTAACAAGGCGAAACAATTGTCACAATATAATTTTTTTATGTGTTTTTTGTTAATAAAATACAACTTAGTAGACTCAAAAAATCTGTTTGATTTAAAATTAATACATAAATTAAAATGGAGTTCTACAAATTAAACGCCAAGTCAATAAACAATTCAACCTACCGGTTTTAACAATACATTGTCATCATCAGGGTTTATTTTAAATCAAAAACATTAAAATACTCTCACCAAAAACTTCCAAAGTTTTAAGTTTTTGGTCAGAGTATTTTTATGTTCTCAATGTTTTTGATTTAAAATTTTATAAAGATATTATAGAATGTATCACAAAGAATCTGCGGAAAATATTCAAGAAATGTATCAAAAGTATTTATTAAAAATAGTAAGTGGTTGCATGACACTTAAGTTTGGTTTATTAGGAATGTAAGAGACATTTAACCATAAATCACTATACCGTAAACAAAACCTGTGCGGGGTGCAGGGAAGTAAATGCACTTGACTTTTTCCCAGAAGGGTGTCCTCGCCATGTGGACGAATGTTTAGTTATCTAGGGTTAATCTTAGTTGCTATTGACAGTGCACAACCAAAAGTGGCTTTCCATTATCAAAATTTACTAACCATTCCCGCCGCATCATCGCAGGCGTAAGCAGAGACAATATAATGCCACATCATTCTGTCTCTGTAAACATTCTTTACCTCTTCCACATTCGCGCATCTCCTTATACATACATACTTGCCCATTATTCTGATTCGTTACCTGACTGCTTTCACATATTTGAAATACTTGATCATGCTGAGTTTTTTTTAGTCTTCCTCTGTTTCTACTTAAAACTACATTCGCATTGTATATTTGTTTCAAAATACCATTGTTGCTCTGTAAAACAAAGAAACGACGCTTAAGTTTATCAAGTCCTTCTCAAACCTGACTGAACATCGTCATAATAATAATAATAAAATTGGATAACTTATATAGCGCCATTTTCGTAAAAAAATACCTCAAGGGCGCTTCACTGTGAATGAATTGGGGAAAATATTATGGTGGAAATGATTTAGCAAACAAATGTGTTTTTAGTCTTTTTCTAAAGATCATCTCACTCTCACTATTTCTAACCATTGGTGGAAGAGCATTCCACGCCGTCGGTCCTGCAACAGCAAAGGCACGCTCGCCAAATTTAGTGCGTTGGTTGCGAGCTGGTAAGATAACTTTGCCCATTGCAGATGTTGTAGCCGATCGAAGCGTGAGACGTCTATCAACCAATTCATCTGGAATACACAGCTCCTTAAGATACTCTGGAGCCATATTGTGTATTGATTTATACATGAGTAGGCAGAGTTTATACTCAACCCTTTCGGGAAAGCGTAACCAGTGGAGTTTGTGAAGTAGTGGGGTGATGTGACTGAATTTAGAAATTCCAAAAATTAGTCTCGCAGCTGCGTTTAACACTGATTGCAGTCGAGTCATTTTATTGTTTGGTAGACCCGTGTATATACCGTTACAATAATCTACTCTCGATATTACAAACGCATTTATTAATTGACGGGCAGCATCAACTGGCAGATTCTTGCGAATGCTTTTAATTTGCCTTAGCTGATAAAAACATGTACTTGTTGTTTTGCTAATTTGAGTCTCAAGGGAGAGATCAGAATCTAAGAACACGCCGAGCAGTTTGACGGCCGGTGTAGTTGTACTCTTTGGATTGAGTGGTGTCGTGTTATCAATCAAATTCTGTCGTTTAGGTGTGGCTATCCAGAGATGTTCCGTTTTGGACGGGTTTAACGTCAATCTGTTTTCAGCCATCCATTCTCCTATTCTCTCAATGCACTTATTAATAGAGTCAACAAGTTTATATTTTTCCTCCGGCCTACAATAAAAATAAATTTGAGTGTCATCCGCATAGCAGTGAGACCACAATCCGTGTGACTTTATAATATTTTCTATGTCTTTCGTATATAGAAGGTATAGAAGAGGACCTAGGACTGATCCCTGGGGTACACCAGTAGAGACGGAATGATAAGGGGATTTAACTTTTTGAAAAATGACTGAATATTCACGTTCTCGAAGGTATGAGCAAAACCATGCAAGTGCTTTATCACAGATGCCGTATGTCTTCCTCAAGCGTTCCAGCAGAATATTGTGATCAACCGTGTCGAAAGCAGCACTCATATCCAAAAAGGAAACCAAAACAAGGTCACCAGCATCCACAGCAGTTATTATATCAGACAGTACTCTCACTACGCCTGTCTCTGTAGAGTGGTATCGCCTGTATGCCGATTGCCTCTCTGAAAACAACTTGCTATTTTCAACATACGTTGTCAGTCTATGGGCAACAATTTTCTCTATTATTTTTGATATGACAGGAAGGTTGGAAATTGGGCGGTAGCTTGAAAGGTCCTCGGAGTCCATCTGAGAATTTTTTATTAGTGGTGTAACGTTTGCCTTTTTCATGGCCCTTGGAACAATGCTTTTCTCCAGAGACATGTTTATAAGATCTCTTATAAATGGAGCAATCTCGTTAACACATTCTTTCAAAAGCCATGTCGGTAGTGGGTCCAGTAAACACTGTTTATTGGGCAAAGCATTAATAAGTTTTGTTACCTCACTTATATTTGTGGACTCGAAAAATTTCAGATACTGCAAGGCATTACAGGAAATTGTTGGATTTTTAACCAATGATGTTGCTTTCCGAATATTTTCGATTTTATTTTTGAAAAAAATAGCGAATTCGGAAGCAGTGGCTTGTGTGTTGATTTTAAGTTCACAATCTCCGCGGACAGATTGCAGACTTTGCCACAGGAGTTTCGGAGACGACCTATGTTCTCTAATTCTCGAACACCAATATGCAGATTGTTTTGATTGAATCAAAAATCTATTAGTGGTTTGTGCTTCGAGCCACTTTAAGCGATCTGAAACTAATAGCGTCTTTCTATATTTACGCTCAAAACGCCGTAGTTTTTGTTTTCCATGTCGACATTCCTCGTCAAACCATGCATCTGATTTCCTTTTACGAACGGTTTTCGTGGTTAAAGGCGCATGTTTGTCTATCAAGCTGAAAAGTACACCATTGTACAAATCAGCCAGCTGGTCGACATTCTTGGAACTACGATCAGTATCCAGACCAATTAAGGAGTTCGAGATATCGGTCTTAAATTGATTAATATCTAGTTTCCTCCACGACCGTGATGTGAAGGATCTGTAGATAGGGGTGGGTTTGCCGATATTGATTTCGCCATGTACTAGTTGTCATATTGGTTTTTCTCTGTCGCACACTGTTTTATCATCCTTTTGGGAATGATATATCATGACAATTAAACTCTCAAACTCTGCTATCTTCACTATCCTTAATCCGTATACTTGTGAAATAATAGATCATCTGATGAATTTTTTATTAACCCTTACTGGTCCAATGTCGAATCTCATTCGACATCGATTTTTTCCTCTTAGGTCCCATGTCGGATGTTATTCGACATTTTTTTCATCATGAGTATTATTTATTTTATTTAATTCCAAGCTTACATTTTTGTCACTCGTATCTATTACAACAGTATGTTGAGCAGAGGACTAAAGATTTTTACCAATTGGAATGTAACTGTCTACCTAGATTATTTTTTTTAATTTTGTGGGACCGGAAAGGGTTTAAATTAGTATGTTTCATCTGAGCCGTTTGATCAAAAATTGACAAGTATAACATTGAGGTAAAAATCCAAATATATGTACATTATCGTTTCTTGTTCAGGCAAAAATTATGAGCTGACAAATGCTGCTCTGACCTTTCTCTTCCCAAAATAATTTTCGTTTTACTAGTTTTTCTATTTCCAAATTGCTATTGAATTTATAAGTTAACCTTTTACGTAATTGTCTGGTATATAACTAACCAACTAACCATCACGCCGCTTCAGGTAGGCAGAGAGAATCGAACGCCACACCACTCAGTCTTTGCAAACATTCTTCGTCTCTCCTACATTCATGCATCTCCTTATACATACCCGGCGATTATTAGGACTCCTGACCCGGCCACTTTCAAGTATTTGACATACCTGACTGTGCCAAGTTTTTCTCGGTCTTCCTCTGCTTCTTTTTCAACTACATTCGCCTCGTACATTTGTTTAACTGGTCTTTCCTCACTCATACGTTCCACATGTCCAAACCATCTCAGTCTGGTATATCATGCCTGTAAATGCTGATGGATGAGTAATATTGAGTGTATTTTGAATGTAAAGTTATATGGTTCTACCTCAATATACCTCGCTTTGGAATAGGTCCAACTTCATATACATACATCTTGTTTGGAAGTGAAATGTTTTGTTTGGTGTAAGGCAGCCGGCTCACGGCCATTTTCCATGCGTGTTTTTATTCGGGTTTCATTCATTCGGAATTCTAGAAGCGGAATGCGACTTGTTTGTCAAAAGGTACAATTTTCCTTTTTTTACTGGGAAAATAAGTCCAAGGATCTGGAACGGGTTATGGATTCATACCAAGAAACCACTTTATTTGATGTACAGCTGTTGTAATATTATTTGCACTTTTTTTCCAAGACAGCACAAACTTCTCAATATCCTTTTCATACAAATGAAATTTTCCTAACTTGTATAGTAAAATAAAGGCGATACCGTATTCGTATTATATTATACTAATCGCAAGTAACCACAAACCTAATTATGTAAAATGTTTTTTGGCATCTCCCGCTCTCTACCAACAGCATAAAATATGCTTTAAAAGCATTTCCCGCAAACAATGTGTTAAATTCAAAAAAGTTTCAATCCTTAAACTGAAATATTAGATCAATATTATAATAATTTGAGAAATAAATTCCCAAAGATTGACCATTTAGATGAGCTTACCCTTAAGATGTTATTGTACTAATAACATAGCATAGTTAAGTATACGCTCGACTGTGAAACTAGCGTCGTGGGTTCGATTCCTGCCAATTGCAAAATGAGTTCAAGCAAGATTTATTTTCAATTGGTTTAAGTGTTGGTGAAGTATTCTTCACATTTACCTTCCCTATCCTAACTATCCTACCTGCAGACAAAATTATTCCTTATTCCTTAAAAAATATTCACGGCATATAATGGCAAGAATCTTTTAATGATTACATTTGTATGTATTTAGAAAGTATAGCGTTTGATGGGTGCGTTGTGTTTTATTGCAGTCGCAAGCGCGCGCTGTGGAGGTGGTCAGGCGAGCGCGCGTGGATCGCGTCGCGCTGGGGCTGGCTGTCGGCGCAGGTGCAGGAGCTGGAGCACCGCATCCGGCAGCACGCGGAGCTGCTGCGCCAGGTGCGCGCCGCCAAGGGGCCCCCGCACGGCTACAGCGGCCCGCTGCCCGGCGCCGCGCGCACGCGCCCCCTGCCCGCGCCGCGCCGCCGCAAGCTGCTGCAGATGCACAACCTGCACACGGCCGCCGCCAAGGCCGCGCGACCCGCCGACATCAGGTACCTACCCTCCCATCCATCTTCCTCCATCCATAGAAATGTACTCCGCCGATAAAACAGTGTGCGGCAGACAAAAACCAAGATAAGGGATTTGATAGATTTTTAAAGTGTGTCAATTCTTCAGTTTTATAACAATTAATTTTTTATAATTTTTTTTATCACTTTTTAGTAAATTATCGCTATGTTATATACCAAATAAAAACTCATATATGAACTGTTTTTTTTTTTAATGGATTTTCACCCTTCTAGAGCGTTTTAGCCAGCGTAACTGTTTTACATTGTAAGAAACAATTTCTCTTCGTAAACCCACATGTTTAGAAATTTACTCACAAATTTATTTATCGAGTTTTCCTCTTATTCTTAAGTTAAATGTTACACGTTAAAAATAATAGTTTTTTGTATATGCAATATAAAAATACCCGCATTGTTTTGTAAAACAAAAAATCTACACTTTATCAAGTCCTTTTTAAAACTGATGTAACATCGCCATCTTGGTTTTTCTCTGTGGCCCTTTTTGAATTCAGAAATTAAAGGAAGGAATTCCATGGAATATATTTAATTTTTGACCGCCTGTGATAATATTTTAATGAAATACTTCAGTAATTGCTATCAGGTGATTTTATTATGTGTTTTACCACTTGGCAATTCCATGTATCATACTGCTACATTCCTCTGCTGAATAAAATTGTTATCTTGATTGTTGATTACATTAAGGCGAGATAACTAGTCCTGCTCTTCAGCTACCAGTCCGGGGTGACATTTGACAAAAATGTTGACTGTCATGACGCTACCAGTGGCTGACAAGGCGCAGTCGGAATGCCTCGTGTCGGCCACCTGTGGCTGACATTATATACCTTGTTTTGAGTTTATTTTTAGAGGTGTTAGAATAAATTCATGAATTATTATTAACCTTTTAACTGCGTCAACTTTGTTCCTGAGAGACGCCCGTACGTGGCGGTATTTAGCCCATTTTATCATGTATTTAGTTAAGAAACGATTTATTTTCCTAAACAAAAACGTTCAATGGGATTCATTGTGCCTTTTGGTACTCTATAATACACTTGTGTCACATTATTCTTGAAATATATCGTAATATAAACAAATAAGATCCGTAACATAAATAAATCAAAGCAAGCATGGTGTGTCACTCTTACCCACTGGCGATGCGTAGCGTCGAGAGTGAGATAGATATGGGGCATGATTATGGTGCGGATTAATTACCGACCAAGAAAAATCAGGGATCTGTTATTTTATTTATCCTTGCGATGATACAAATTATTAGTCAGATATTTCAACAGATGTCATAAGGCCAAGAATTGACGTATTATTTTATCCAAAGTTCCACACCATGAAAAAATCCCTCCAAGTTGAACTGAGGTTCGAAACTTGGACCTAAGTGAAAACACATACGGTTATGTCAGCCGCGTGTGGGGAATGTTTTGTAAAAACACAAACGGTTATGCGAGCCGCCTGGATAGAGTTAAGAGTTGAGATGGCCTCCGTGCTTGGCACGGTGGAATTCTTTGATTCCACCGTGTCAGTTGACAATGTTCGATAAAAGAAAAAGCTCAATAATTTGTCATAAAATTTATCAAAACAAATAAATCTATTGTATTTTATGAAATGAAACCAGCAAACATTTTTTTATTGACTACATTTTACAAAAATCCTATAGGCAGTTAATGTTTTAATTAATATAACAGTGAAGAATTACTTTGAGTACCATACAACGGGGCTACTTGAACTTTAATGTGTTACTTGAGCCCAGTACAAAAAAAATATTTAGATCGTGGTATCAATCGAAGTATCGTGACAATAAGTGTCACCTGTCAGGGAAACAATGAATCATGTCGATACGTTCATTATTGTAGACCTAATACAGATTTAATTTTTTTTTGTACTGGGCTCAAGTAACACATCAAAGTTCAAGTAGCCCCGTTCTACAGTATATTTAGTTTTAATTCCTTGTCAATAGAACATAATAAAAATCCAAGATCTTCTTTCATATAAAGAAAACAAAAATAGATGCTGCATCTCAAGTTAAGACAACTAATGCTGATATATCATCCATAGGGTGAATTATCCAGCATCTGACAATGTCTGAATAAACAAAAATAATATGAAAATAACTCCTGTAATTGGAGATAATCCAGATTTTGTGAACAAGTATTTGGACACACTCAAAATGTTGTAAATAAATTATCTGGTCAAATTATAAGCTTTAATAATAAAAATGAAAATGGTATTTTCTGGCGTTTTTCATGTGTGTGATTGAAATCCAGGATTTGCACCTCACATTCTAATATAAGAGTTTCAGCCTAGTAAAAAAAGGCTTCTTTACATCTCACCAATAGATGTCTCTAGTGAAGTTCTAGTGATTCAAGAACAAGGTTTCTAAATTTGTTCATATATATAGAACTTCCAAGAATTTGACTAGTGTGGTTGTTAATAATGGGTAGAATTGGTGAATGTTACACGTGTGTGAAGTGATCACTTAAACCAGCCTATGACGGTCGTCAGCCCCGTAAATGCCCAGACTTCCATATTCTTCTTCATCTTTGATGAGATGTCGAAAAATAATATAAAAATAAAGTATTAACTGTTTGGAATCTCAGCTATGTAACATGAAAGTTGAGTTGTCGAGTTGGCAGCAGAGTAAAGTAATCATTGCGTCTGGTTTCAGGTGCATCTGCCAGTGGCCGCTGGGCGGATGCGCGGTGTGCACGGGGCGCGCCATGCCCATGCACCCCCTGCCCGCCCCCTCCACCCTCTCCCGCCGGGAGCGCATCGCCCTCGTGGACCCCGCCTTCCACACCGTCCTCTCCACCGACAGGGGTAACTAGCTTTCTCTCTCTCTACCTCTCTACATCTGATGTTGGTAGAATTCCATATTGAATTGTTAGGTAATATATCCAAAATAAAACAAGGTTTTCATTGGATTGAATTCCACATTTATTTATGTATATCTTAATACGTGACGCGTTTCGTCTTGTTATGAGTGTTTGATAATAACAAGTTTGTCTTTTTGTCTAAGAAGACAAAACGCGTCACGTATTAAGATATACATAAATAAATGTAGAATTCAATCCAACAAAAGCCTTGTTTTATTTTGGAAATATTACCCAACAAAGCATCTAGGTTTCCTGACAGACCTCTTTTTTTTTTTCATATTTACTAAGTTGCGAAATTTCTAGAAAACGAGAAACAAAATTGTATGGCTATTTTACTGTGAATTTACCATTTAGTTCTATTCTAACCCTTATCCACAATGGTGTATAGGGAACTGCATCATACTGACGCAGTGTTATCATGATTGTCACTTACATGAAGGCAAGTTGATCACTCCTGCGCTTCAGCGACCAGTCCAGGGTAATATAAAATAAATATTAGAGTGTAAAATCACTGATATTTATTTTCATCCCCCCCTGGGAATCGAACCCGGGACCTCCAGCGCGGTAGCTAAACACGCTAACCAATACACCAGGGATTCAGATATTAAGTAGCTTTCAATATCCGTGTCACTGCCAATGTAAATAAATACAAGTTTATAAAACTAATAACAATTTTTTTAGTTAGGCTCACAAAAATAATGAGGTTGAAATATTTGTGTGTAATACCATATTTTACAAACTGTAAGATGCACATTTTTCTCTTAAAAAATGCCTCCAAAATTCAGGTGTCTTTATTCTAAATAAAAATAAAAATGTCCTGTGTTTGATTTTAAATTCCCGCCAGTCTGAAAAATCTCGATCTGACAGCATTCTAGTGATGGGTATCTTACAATAAAAAAAAATTAGTCCAGCCAGCACACAACACTCCCAAACACTCCCCCCCGACTTGGACAAGGATTTCACAAAAACCTTAAAAAAATTAAATCTGGCTTAGCAATTTAATAATAAAGTTGTTTTAAATTAAGATGCCTAAGAACAAATATTTCTCCTTTAAAAAAAGCCTTTTTGTCATTTTTATTGAGGATCTGTTTCTGTTGCAGAAGTGTCGTCTAGTATACACTACTCCGCCATCATGAAGGACCCGCAGTGGCAGTTGAAGAGCTCGCGCGGCTCCATCAAGTCCATCAAGAGCCTCTCGGCCAAGTGCCCGTCGGCCAACTCCTCCGTCAAGCCCAACCACTCCTCCGGCCTGCTACCCAAGATGCTGCAGCACAAGAAGAGAAAATACAACAGTGAGTCCATCTCCCGCACTCTGCTCACTTTACTTACCCGAGACGTCTCATCGTCAAAACTAATCTCTCATTCCATCGTTGGCAGATTTCCGTCTGAGATATCTCCTTTTACAATATCACAAGGATTTTGATCATTTTTACCTGTGGATATTATTTACAATTTTTTTTTTCTTACACTGGATTATTGGATGATACATCAATATTATAGGTCAGGGGTCGGCCACCTTTTGGCCAAAAACGTTAGTAGCAAAACGGTTTGGAAATTTTTGAGGAGCCAATTTTTGATGTACAATAACATAATTTAATTTATAAAATGTTTAAAGGAACCTTCAAGTATTTTTTAAATCAAAGAGCTTTATCTTGACATATTGAACACGAAAGTGGTTTGAAACTAGTGTTGTTTTTCAAAAGTTGTTTTCTTTTTAATGTTTATATTTTTCACAAGATTAAGGTTTTATGAGGGCTCACGTATGCTTAAACGGCACCATCCCTCCTTACCCAATTGAACTAAAAACGTTTATGCACAGAATAATAAAAACAAAAAAAAACTAAAAATTTTGGGTTTGCCTAAGAAAGAGCCACATATGGCTCGCGAGCCACACGTTGCCGACCCCTGTTACAGGTCATAAGCCCCGGGATGCACAGACTTCTGTCTTCTTTTGTATAAAAACGAAAGATGCTTCATCTCAGGTTGAGACTCTTATAGTATTGATGTTATTTACGCCCCGTTACCGCGCGACGTGCATGCCTGTGTAAACCTGTTTGAACAGTGATTTGGTGTGTTTAAATTAAATTAAAACACCGACCACAGAATACAGTGAGGTGTGCACAGGTGTGTATAGTGGGCGGTATTGGGTTAATTTAGAATTAAATAGTTTTTACTATTTTTCTTGATGGTAATTCAATGTTGGTAATATCGGTTGAATGAAGTTTTGATTTATTTTTCCACCGTAGTGGTATGATATAATGGGGCATAATAATTTTAAAAGAAAATACACCATAAATGGTAAAATCAATGCAAAATGTTCCTACCTCAATCGATTTCATCTCCCAGTAGGAATACTTAGAACATGGTCCGCAAACTCCGTAGTAATAGTGCACTGTACAGATCTAAGTCATTCATTTGCAGTTAGACTTCGGTATAATGGCGGGATTTTAAATGGCTCGAGTTTATTTCTTTATATATTTTTAATAAGAATAGCACTGATCCCGTGATTTTTAAGTATTTATTTAATTGGTCGCTAAAAAGCGTAAAGACAACCTGTTCTATTTCTACACCCCCTTAATCTAAGAACGCTACACGAGTAAGTAATACAATAGACTCTCAATTTACCGGGATCGCTTTAGCCGGAATGTGCCCGAGCCGGGACATTTCCTTAATTTATACCTTCTTAATTTAAGAACGCTATATGAGTAATATAATAGACTCTCAATTTACCGGGATGTGGACATTTTGTTAATTCCAAAGACACCTTTTTAATGTCCAAAATGCGCCATTTTATACACTATGCTGTTTGTGGCCGTTGAAGTATAAAAATAACAATACCATGTCATTCCGTGGCCACTACTAGGATTGCTCTCGGGACAAAGATATGTGGGATTTGTGAGCCTTTCATAATGTGCAGAAACCTTAATGTATATTATATATGTGTCTGAAAACCCGCTTTGATTGTTATTTTCTAATGAAATGCATATCTTAATCGAATTCTGAAGATGTTTTTATTGCAACGTGGAATATGGATATAGAAGGTACGTGTAGAATATTTGATTCTCAAAATGTGTCGACTCACATTTTGAGATAATCGAGGCTGAATTTCACCAATGATAATTTTAATTTTCATATTAAGGTACAAAAAGTGGTCATGGATTATTTGCGTACACTTGTTTTTAAAAAAATCCATTGAAAAAATTGTATAATATCTTTAGATCGGACGATCTTAGTGGCCAATTCACTTCTCCCCGTTGTGGGATAACACTTTCGGGAAATTATACTGCAATAACTGCGTTGTTTTGGCCGCAGTGACCGATGCACCATGCTGTAGGAAGAATATCGCTCACTCCTTTCAAGAACGTCATAAATCAAAAAACTTGATTTTTCAGGAGAAAGCTTTTAAAGTTTAAAAATATAATACAATGTATTAAAAACAAATATCAAGCCACTTATTGAAATTTTTACTTTGCAACACATCTTTTTAGGTTAAACCTGAATGTTTTTCTCCATTTGAAAAATATTTAATATACTTAAACTTAAACAATACCTTTTTTTTAAAATGCAAACACATTTTCTGCCCTGTAGCGGGTAAATATTAAGTTAAAAATATACCGCTTTTGCTGGGATATAGTCATTTTCTAGGCATTCCAAAAACATGCACAACAGAAAATTGACGATTTTTGATTTATGATGTTCTTGAAAGGAGTGAGCGATATGTCATCAGCTCTTTTCAGAATTAAATTATTATATTCAGAATTAAACCAAATAGCCTCAAATTTATAGATTAAATTCACCACAGCGAGGCGAGATGCTGTTGACTGATGATCGAAAAATTTATGCCATTTTTGTAACAACAACGATGTTCAAATGCAAGGCACAATAAAAATGAGCTTAAATTCATTATCTTAGTCAGTTTTGAGACAGCCATTATAAATCAGATATATAGATGGGTTCGTTTTATGTTACCGGATTGATTGGGAAATTAGTTTGAACCGCTCGTCCCGGTGAATGGAGAGTCTACTGTATTGCGTCGGGGGGAGGGGGGAGGGTAGTGGGGTCGAGGCGGCGGTGTAAGCTGTGGCGTGTGTGTGTAGGGCTCCGGCGGGCGCGCGTGGCGGGGGGCGGCGGCACGCGGCGCAGCTCGCTGCAGGACGAGGAGCCGCCCAGCGGGGGCAGCAGCCCGGCGCCCGACTCCCAAGACCACCACAGGTACCCCCATCACATACTTTCTCCACCAACATGCTTTGGGAAGCTTTATAATTATTCCGATGCATTTATGTTCCTATAGACCAGGGGCTCCCAACCTTTTTGTACTCAAGAGCACATTCTAAAATATCGGTAGGGTGACGGGCGCCGCCTATTTTCAATCGCCGCTAGACAAGTCGCGACAAGTTTTGTCAGCAAAGGAACCACTCATACATACAGTATCGCAAATATACCAATGTATTTAATAAACCTAGGCACTCCAAAAAATTTAAACTATAAAATTGAAATTATTAACAAATGAACAAAAATAATTCACATTTTAAATTAATGTTTATGAAAAAACTCTGTCTCTGTGGAATAGTGGCGGGCACATACGAATCATCACAGGGTTGGGAACCTCTGCTATAGATTAATACCATTTTCGTAGGTCTGTTATCAATAATAGGAATCAAGATGCGGCGAAGGGGGCTCCAACTCAGAAACTGGCCCGGGGTCGGCTGTGGAGTCGGAATGTGGAGCGCCGCCCGACTTATGTTTTAGTATATCCACTTCAGCTGAAATTGGAATGTTTAAATGATGATATTTTCCAAATCCAGTATGAGTAGATATACTATAAACCGATCTTCAGCTTAGCAATTGTCGCGAGAACGAATCTAATCGCATGGAATGAACAATGTGTCTTATCAGGTTACTAATGTAATGTGGAGACAGAAACCAGTATCATTTTCATTTTTAATGTACACCCTTTTAAAAAAAAACTAGATATGGGTAGTTAAAACGTTAGTTTTAACCACCAGTTTTAGCCACCCAGAGAATTCAATTTTTTTTTAAATATCACTCCACTCACCATTAAATACAATTTTACATATGAAGGATTTTTACATATTTAAACATATTTTATTTTGTCAGATACATTGGAGTTTTGCATCTGAGATAAAACGTAATTAATTGCTAAATGTTTTTTGTTGGTTGGCACTAAAGTCATAAATAAATACATTATAAAAATAATACAAATTGTAGATATACATATTATAATATACGTACAGAGGGTAGATTTATATATAAGGGAATGTGAATTTATCTCAGTTCATTTCAGTTTCTTATCTCAAAATAATATTTTTTTTTCAATACCGTTATCAATAGATTCTGACAGTATTTTGAGAATTAAAATACAATTTTACAGTAGGGATAGTAAAACTACAAAAAGTAGTGAATACAGAAGCATAAAATATTCTTCAATCGGTGTAACAAATTTTTATTTCGATGGAAAATTACAGAATGTTTTTGTTATCCTTTTTTTTTTCATAATGTATGAAATATGTCCAATTCAATAAAACGTGAGATTCTATTTGTGCAGTTGTACTCTCTTGAACTGGAATTATCAGTATGCTATGTATTGTCGCATTGTTCCTATATTTGGTTGAACTGTGTTCCCTTGTTGCAGATACAGGATAAGAGAGAGAGAGCGGACGAGGTTGAACTCCTCGTACGACATAGACAACATCATGATCCCCCACAGCATCGCTGCCAATACCAAACTAGAAATATTACAGTACAAAGAAATCTTAACTCCCAAGTAAGTTGTACCTTTTAACTCTGTTATCCACTCTATGAGTCCACCCCCATAGGGCGCTTGTCCACTACCCGGAATTCCGTGTAAATTACCCTCCCGCATGTCAGCGTTTTAAAACGACGATTGGCTTGTGCTTTTGTCCATCTTTCTTCGGATCAGAGCTCAAGATCGGTGCGTGAACACGTTGCGCGTAAATTCGATCACGCTAAACTGTCGTAGTCATTTACATTTTTTAAGACCGAACTGCCGGACTGTGAAATCCCATGTGGTGGACAAACGCCCATAGTGTAGTTAGTATAATAAGTGGTTGGCGCTATTAACGACCATGAGTGAGCTCCCAGATTTGATTCCTGCGCGTTTTTTCCTCATCTGGACTATCTTTATCCCAGGTTATTAGTCTGAATAATGGATAATAATAGGTTCTCTACTGTATCACAATTTGCAATGCGAGCGTGATTTCGAAAGCAAATCTCATCGATGACCAGAGAAATTGTCTCAGACTCCAACTCAAAAATTTATTTCCACACAAGGTAGACTGAAGCTAAAAACGTTGTACTTTTGTTAGAACAGTAGATTCTAGCCGTTTTCTATTGGTCTACCGAAAATTTGGTAGGGTTGGCAATGCTGACATCACGCAAGTTTTGTTTTTTGGCTATATTTGTTAAATCTTCTTCTTCTTCATCTTGTTGTAGGCCTTGTGGCCTGTTTTTAAGAGGGATTAGCCTCCTGCGATGTCGATTCCCAGCTATCGACCCATCTCTTTGGTGGTCTGCCCGGGAGTCTGCCATGGGGTTAGCCGTACAGTGCAATGTGGGGGAGTCTGGATGGTTCCATTCTCCTCGCATGTTAAATACGTTCTGCAAATTAATTCCGCTTCTAGAAGAAAGACTGACAGTAGAATAATAAATATTTACAAACCCTTTCCGGGAATGTAGAGGGACTAGCGTACTTATAATAATGAATGGTTACTTTTGCAGGTGGAGAGTAGTAGAAGAAGAATCGGCTCCCAACAACGGGCTGGTCAGAAAGCCTTCCCTGGTTCCCGGCGATGAGGAGAGTGAGGTGAGGATTGATTCAATCAAAATACTCAATATGAGTAATATAAACCATATTCAACAAATGTGCAAATAAAAACACGAATTATTCATACGTAAACTGATGCACGGCCATGTTTTGTAATAGATTTGTATTTATTGTTGACAAAAGAACAAAAGCGATGATCAGCTATAAAAAAAAATTATAAAAATGACCAGATGACAAGATGAAAACATCTGTAAGTTTTCGAAACTAGTCGTATATAAAAATAAAACTCATTAAGTTGGATTAGTTTTTAAAAAAAATATAAAAATGGTCGCGATTGAGAGACAGGACAATGGCGTAAGGAATTTTGTTAATATGCAGTGCTTTATTCGTGAAAGCCTGAATTGAATGTGACAATAGCATTTGGGATGCACCCTTTTCCATATCGAATAATTGTATTGGTACCAATAGTAGCATGCGGTTAGTACAATGTGTGATGTCCGATTGTGTTATCAGGAGGACGTGTCGGAGGCGGGCGTGTTGGAGCGCCACGAGCGCTGCGAGGCGCAGGAGAGGGGCAAGTACCTGAAGAAGAGGAAGCACTCGCGGCGGCAGAACTCGCGCACGACGCCCACGCAGACCCCGCCGCACACGCCCGGCGGCGGGGACGCGCCCGCGGGGGCGGACGAGGCGTCGCGCAGCAGGTCGCCGCCCCCGGCGCGCGCCCCCAGCCCGGCACCACCCGCACCCGCGCTGCCCGCACCCGCGCCCTCGCCCCCCGCCACCCCCGCCTGCTGCGTGCTGGTGACCCCGCTGCCCGACAGCGCGCCGCCGCTGCCCGCACGCCGCCGCATCACCGAGGACACCCAGGAGGTCATTTACTTACATACTCGAAAAATAAAAAAAAAACAACTTTCAACTGTAACAATTATTAGCAATTTCACACCGTACTTTAGTTTCTTCATAGCTCAAACATTTCTTTTAATATATTTTTTTCAATGTTTTGTCTCTTTTTTTCTAATGTTTTGAGCGATGATATGTATTTTACATTCACTGAAACGTTTTACAAATAAAGGGTTCGGCAAATAACTTTTTTTTTTGAAAATGCTATAAAAAAAAAACTACTGAATATTTTCTCAAATTTCTTTTTTTATTTATAAGTACAATCCTTCCGGTTAATAATGGAAAATAATTTCATTCAAATGGCTGCCTCGGCTGGCCATGCAGTAGCCTACACGATCGGTCCAATTTTTAAGCACATTATCGATTGTGTGCAGCTGTATTTCACCAATGGCTTCACGAATATTGTCCTTTAAAGCGTCAATTGTCTCTGGCTTGTCGGCGTAACATTTATCTTTGAGGGCACCCCACAAATAATAGTCCAACGGTGTCAAATCGCAGCTCCGAGGTGGCCAAACGACATCAGCTCTGCGGCTGATAATGCGATCTTCAAAAACAGGGCGCAAAACATCGAGTGTAGCTTCGGCTGTGTGGCACGTAGCGCCGTCCTGTTGAAACCAAATGTTGCCAATATCCTCCTCTTCAATTTTTGTGAACAAAAATCCGTTCAACATGGCCCGATAACGATCGCCATTGACTGTAACGGCCACTCCTTGCTCATTTTCAAAGAAAAATGGCCCAATTATGCCTCTGGACCAAAATCCGCACCAAACAGTGACTCGTTTTGGGTGTACCGGCTTTTCAATGTATGCGTGCGGGTTTTCTGTGCCCCAAATACGACAATTTTGCTTGTTTACATACCCGCCAAGATCAAAATGAGCTTCATCCGAAAAGATGATTTTTTTGGCAAAATCGGCATCTTCTGTAAGTCGATCGCAGGCCCACTCAGCGAAGCGAAAACGCATTGGATGGTCAGTTGGCTTCAACTCCTGAACCAATTGGACTTTGTATGGCGTCATACCAAGGTCTTTATGCAAAATTCGTCTCAATGATGTCTCCGAAATGTTCAATTGTTGAGAACGACGGTGAATTGATGTTGATGGCGCTTCACGCACACTTTCTGCCACAACATCGATATTCTCGGGTGTACGCACTGTTTTTGGCTTTTCACGCTTTGGTTTATCGATGAGGATGCCAGTTTCTTTCACTTTTTTCACAAGATAACGAACATACGGAGCTGACGGTGCTTCTCTTCTTCCAAAAACCGTACGCAATTTTCGCACACATTCTGCAACATTACCATGATTTTCAAAGTAATGTCGCAATATTTCCCAGCGTTGTTCAAGCGTATACACAACCATATTCGCTCAGCGGAAGGATAAAACTAATTATCTGTCAAATCAGACATGAGCTAAGTGTTACCATTCACGAAATAAGCACTAGTTGAAAAAAAAAACTTTAGATGGCGGACCCTATAGAACCCCGAGCGCATTGTATATTTTACTTTTGGAATTTTCATGCAGTAATGCAAAGTCTGGAGATATACTGAGTACATGGCCTAACAAACTGAATTTTTTGCTGTAGTTTACTTAATTTTTTTTTTTACAAGGAATAACCCACAAAGTACCTATTTAAGAGGTTTGTCTGCATGTAGGATAGTCAGCTCAATTTTAATAAATATTTGTTTAATTCTTTTTGACTGAACGGGTAGAAATACCTCTCCCATCCGAAGCGTATTGATAATCTCTGTGATAGAACCAATGTATGACGAGGCTTTCTATCGCCTTATTTGGATAATCCTATAGCTTGTCCCGCTGCAGGTGATACCGCCGTACTCCCCGCGCGCGTTCCCCCTCCAGGAGGAGGTGTACAGCAAGATGCTCGGCGCCATGCCCGACAACCACCCGCTGTCGGGGGCGGAGGCGGCGCCCGCCCCCGTCCCGGCCCTCCCGGCGCCCCCGCCGGCCCCCTCCGACACGGAGGACGAGGACTCGGGCTCGCCGGCGCCCCCCGACGAGGACCCCCGGGACCCCGAGTGGCACGCGGCCGCGCACCAGGACAAGCCGCACCACAGATAGGGGGGCGTTATCCACAACTCCTAATTACAATAACCACAATCGGCCGAGGCAGGCGTGACAAACAATTTTATTGTATTCATATTTGTGTACACATTTACGGGGAATTCATTGTACGATAAAAGCTCTTAGATTCAATCAACTTTAATGTGAATTTTTGTCAAATTTGAAATTTGCTCCCTCTAATGATTGATTATTTGAATATAAAAAATCACATTTCCAATTTTATTACCGGTTTCGTTTTTTGTGTACAAAAAATACAAGCTTACTTTGGTAGCATCCAATATTAATAAGAATCTTTGATAACATACAAATTACCTTTGAAACATCTCCATGTATCAGTAAGTCTTTGATACTTTATTGTTAACAAAACGTGCAATAACCTTTCAAACATCTCCATGTATCAGTTAGAGTCTTTGATACTTTATTGTTGACAAAACATGTAAATTACCTTTGAAACATCTCCATGTATCAGTTAAAGTCTTTGATATTTTATTGTTAACAAAACATGCAATAACCTTTCAAACATCTCCATGTATCAGTTAGAGTCTTTGATACTTTATTGTTGACAAAACATGTAAATTACCTTTGAAACATCTCCATGTATCAGTAAGTCTTTGATATTTTATTGTTAACAAAACATGCAATAACCTTTCAAACATCTCCATGTATCAGTTAGAGTCTTTGATACTTTATTGTTGACAAAACATGTAAATTACCTTTGAAACATCTCCATGTATCAGTCAGTCTTTGATATTTTATTGTTAGCAAAACATTCAAATTACCTTTGTAATATCTCCGTGTATCAATTCGTAAATGGAAAATACCTTTTTTTATGAATTTCTTAAATTTTGTTCCCTTCAACTTGGAATCAACGAGCTTATTTTCACAATTATTGTACATTTTTATTTAGTATTTCGGAAAGGTACGAGAGTTTTCGTGCAGGGGGAAATATACTTTAGTTTATTTTTTTTATTGATTTTATTTGACATTTCTTAATTTTTTTTTATATATGTATATAAAAAATTATAAGTTCATAAGATTTATCAATCACGATGAGCAATATCTCATAAGCCATTAACAAAAAAACTGCTTAATTGTGTCGATCCACGTCTGTAATTTTTTTTACTGAGCCTATGGGACATCGCTTTGTCGTAAGTGATAAAAATGTATTATTTTTACAAAATACAAATACACCGATACTAGTGGAGGTGACTTGGTGTTGACTTAACAATTATACAATAAATGCGCAACTGCCGTATCAGGAAGGAATATTTTAGAGAGAAAAAATACTCGGTTAGGTATTTCCCTTTGTGAACACGCTTCCCGCTTTAGGGCACGTGTGGGCGTGTGTCCGATCCCATCCGTGTGAGGTTAGGTTTGTACGCAGCTGCGCCGCACATATTTTTGCGAGATGAATATTTGTACTCGGGGCGGTTACCGCTTGACTTCTCTCGTCGCATCGATGACCAAAGATGAATGACTTGTATAGGTAAAATATGTAATACTATTTCGAACCTTAAGTTACTTTTAAACAATTTAACTGAGAACATGTATAACATGGTCTTGTTTTAAATATAGCGATAAGTGCGGTACAGCTTTGTGTAAACTAGCTATCTATGAAAGTCCTTCTCTCCAGAGATGATTTTAAAATAAATGCTATTCGGGATCAGTGTTGGGTTATTCCACGCGTGTTTTGAATCGTAGGTTAGGTGATATATGTAGCGGGAGGAGTTTATCTAAACTAAGTCAGGTGGACAATACTAATTTAAAATAATAACAATTTTTGTATGTTCTGTGTCATTTCTGGGTGTGTATTATACAAATATCCCGGGTGTACTAGCGGGCAAACAGTTAGCTCATGTAATGAGAAAAATATAAGTGTTAAGCGTTTAAAAATATATGTATTCAGAGTTACCCGATCATTTTTCGCAAAAAAAAATACAAAAACAAAAAAAAGTATAATGATGATTGTAACGTAAAGTTCTGGGAAAAATTCTAATTGAATCCGATTACTGTAAATATTATTAGACATTCCCGAATTGGTTCAAATGTTTGTTTGTTATTTGATGTATATTAATGTTATTACGCAACGAGGCGTTTTTTTAATCAGAATATCCCGGTAATCGATTCCGGGAAACCGATATCCTTTACAGACGACCATCTCCCAGAATCTCCAAATTTTATGTTTTTTTTTTCCCTCTATATGGGCGCTTGTGCACTACACGGAATTTTACCATCAGGCACTTCAGTTAGCGTTTTAAAACGATGGATTGGCTCGTGCTTTTATCCATCTTTCTTCGGATCGGTGCGAGAACATGTTGCGCGTAAATTCCATCTCGCTAAACTGTCGTAGTCGCTTTTATTTTTCAAAACCAGACTGCCGGACGGTAAAATTCCGTGTAGTGCACAAGCTGCCTTTGCCTACATTTGGTCGCGTAGCAATTATTATATTTCGAAGGATAAAATTTGGAAAAGTGTGGCCTTGGAAGCTTAGTGATAAGTGTAAAGTTAAGTAATAAGAGAGTATTACGCAAGTGTTCAGAACAATCACTCCACTGTGTCATTGTCGCATATTGTATCACATTGGCCGTTCCGACCTCATTTTACTGCCATAGAGTAAAGATATATACTATATTTTTAAGACATAACCCGAAACCTCTCTCTATTTTAGAGTTACCGCCTTTTGTTGTTCCGACAGATTGCCGCTGTAGGGCAAAAAGTGACCAACTAACATACGAGTAGTCCACTTTATGAAAACATAACTTTTTACTTGTAAAAGCAAGTACACGTTATGGCGGGGACTGACCGGAGCCATTTCGTCATGTATCACATTACGATGAGAGCATTCGTATAGTCGGTACGGCGAGCCGAGCGCTCCATCCATAGTCGGAGGGATGTTACGACGTTACGTTACGACGAAATGCTCCGGTCCGTCCCTACCATTATGTTTATGTGTAATTTTATAACATAACGTGTACTTGCAAACCACGTTATGTTATAAAATTAGGTTTTTATTAGAAAATGGCTCCAATCGGTAGTAAATTAATAATGTTAACGTTTATTTTTAATATAATCTGCCAAAACTCGGTAATTTAGGAATAAAATTGAATAGAAAAATCAATACTCTTGCAAAACTCGCTATGCCGATCGACAGTTCACTTTCTAAAATATTTCAAAACAGCTCAAATCGGTAGAAGATATCATATTGGCTAAGAAACTTAATGTTTTTAACATAACGTGGTTTGCAAGTGGACTACTCATATCGGGTGAAACTGCGTATTGTCTTATGTTCTACCTTTGCCAAGGAAGATTAAAGAATCCCCATTGTCTCCTTTTTTATATTTATATTTATATTAGAATTCCAAAGTGCTTAAGTACTGATAATAATACAGATTTATATAGATAACACTTTAGATCAATGTAAAGAAATAATGTCAGATCACTTTTTACTGAGATCAAATAATGACTTATACAGTAGAATCGCGATATAAGTAATCGCGATATATCGAAAAATGACGTATATCGAAAAAGAAAAACAAATTTACTCCCTAAAACTAATTTTTCATACAAAAATGCATTTATATAACGAAATCCCGTTATTATGTATAACAAAATCACTTTTGTCCCGTACGAAAAAGTGCCAATACATTTAAGTAAATTTATAACAAATAAAAAATGTTATGATAAAAATATTTTAAAACACGGCGCCGCGCGGAAATAAAAAATGTTAAGATAAAATTATTCAAGCCGCACAGCGATTTTTAAAAGTAATTCATACAATATCCCATCATCTTGAGTAATTAGTAATTAGAGTCAATGAGTCAGTGAAATGATTTACTTTAGCAATAATAATTCTTTAGTTGTGTCGCCTACTTTCAAAATCCGCTAGATCCAGTTTTATAAGATTTCAAAATAAATACTCTATCGGAATGCCAGTTGTGGTTTTTATTGTTCAAAATTTTTAAATACTTGAAAACACCGCTAAAAAATACTTAAAAACAGCGTTGTATTTCAAATTCCGATATATTCATGAAACTTGCCTTCTGACCCATATCGGTCAGAGAGCGGAGATAGGTCAAAAGTTAAGATGACGTCATTATCGATTTGTGTCTCGTGTTTTTTTTTGAGTACTGAAAAACTTTCCAAAAAAATGGGAAAATTCTCTATTTTAAAATATTTTATATAAAGATAGGCAAATCTTTGAAACATAAATGTTATCCGGAGAATTTGGATTTTTTTTGTAAAATCGACTTATATGGATCTGGCGGATTTTGAAAGTAGGCGACTTAGTTATAATCTCTCTTCTTATTTCAATGAAATTATTTCTGTATGCCATAAAAATTCTCAAGTATATTCTCTCCCATAATCAGTCCACCTGCTTATCTCAATGGTAGACAATAATAATTCTTAAATTACAATCCATCTTTTTATCTCAGTGAAATGATTCTGTTGACAATAATAATCCTCAAATTGCATCCGTCTTTTATCTACATCGTAAGGGCATTTGTCCACTACACGGAATAATTTTACTGTCCGTCCGACACGTCAGTTTGCGTTTTAAAACGACGATTTTACGATCGAATTTACGCGCAACGTGTTCACGCACCGATCAAGAGCTCCGATCCGAAGAAAGATGGACAAAAGCACAAGCCAATCCAAGCCAATCGTCATTTTAAAACGCTAACTGACGTGCCGGACAATAAAATTACACGGAATTTCGGGTAGTGGACAAGCGCCCTAAGTGGGGCGTAGTGTCGGGTAAGACAATCTGCACACTATTGGACTAGCTGAGTAACGTGTTACGACGTACGACATGCACGCATACTTACAAAGCACGCCACACGCGCAAACACAGAAACGTTTGTGTATTTTTACGATTTTATGTTAGGATTTGATTCCCGATTTTTTTACAAATTATTTATTTCCGTCGCTGCAAATGAATGACATTATGAATAATATTTACCAGACCCAACATTACAAAATTGTTTTATTTCAACTTTAAATATGGCCAATAAAAGCAACTAGGAATATTAAATATGACGGACAAATTCGGACAAATACGAATTTGTCCGTTTTATACGGATTTTGAAGGAATAAAGAGATCAAACGGAATTTGAAGGATTATAACGGAATTTTAACGGATTTTACGAAATTTTTAGCGACGGCGAAAAAAAATTCATCGCGTAAATTTTGGAAAAAAAATTTTTTTCGCCGTCTCGTAATTTCGCAATTTCGTAATTTCGCAATCTCAATATCGAAAACTACTCTTTGACGTCTGACAACACTGGCCGTCAGTAGCGCGCAAGCCGTTCTCGTTCTCGGCTTTGGCGGCTACTTGTGATATTATTATTATTTTATTCTCATTTTCAGATACATATTTACCAGACCCAACATTACAAAATTGTTATATTTCAACTTTAAATATGGCCAGTAAAAGCAACTAGGAATATTTACGTTTTTCCGGTTTTAAAATCACATTCTCATATTGTGTACAAAATACATACGAGTATCATCGATTCCCGCGGCACTTTTATCACCGTAAGGTTAATAAGAAAACTAGTGAAAATATGTAGATATTCAGTTCCCTATGGCCCCCTTCCTCCTTTGTTTGCAGAACTTGCGATCTTTTTGAAAAGCCGCGCAACATTTTTTGCAACGGCGCGCAACATATACATACTAAGTATGATTTAAAAAAATTCGTTATATGTGGGAATTCGTTATTACGAATTAATATTTTTTGGTCCCTTGGATTTCGTTATATCGCGATTCTACTGTAACATGTTCATCGTCATCATCATCAAACCCTTATGATGCAAACAGTGCCCTATGCACCTAACGGTGCATAGGGCACTGTGTCTCAGCGACGCAATGTTATCTTGATCGTTA